>NW_024544153.1:1220000-1595000 GCF_018167655.1 Microtus oregoni | reverse complement strand
ATCATTGTGATAGTTTGCATGAGAATTAACTCCATAGGCGCATGCATTATTAACCCCATAGGCTCATACATTTGAATGCTTGGTCCTTAGTGTGTGGAAACTGTTTGGGGAAAGATTAGGAAGTATGGCCTTGCAGGAGGAGGCTTGTCACTGGGAGTTGCTTTTGAGGTTTCAAAAGCATACACAAGGCCCAGTCTCATTCTCTCTGCCACTCTCTTATAAATAATATGTAAGCTTTCTGCAGCTGCTCTATTTCTGTGCCTGCCTGATGCCTGTCTGCCTGCTGTGAACCTGCTGCCATGCTTCCCATCATGATGGTCCTAGACTCACCCTCTGGAAAATAGAAGCAAGGCTCTAACTTATTATTTAAAAACAATGCCTTTGCCGGGCTGTGGTGGCGCATGCCTTTAATCCCAGCACTTGGGAGGCAGAGGCAGGCGGTTCTTTGTGAGTTCGAGACCAGCCTGGTCTACAAGAGCTAGTTCCAGGACAGGCTCCAAAACCACAGAGAAACCCTGTCTCGAAAAACCAAAAAAAAAAAAAAACAATGCCTTTGTTATGATGTCTCCTCACAGTAATAGAAAAGAAAGTAAGACGAACATCCTTTTATATGATATAAGCAATTTTCATAGACAAAAATCCACAAGGCTTAAACAAATAAGAGATCATATGTAGATAAAATGATTTTTGTATACAGTAATCCCCATTATTTATTCATTTTAATAATTACACTGCATTTAATATTTTAGATATTTTATAAAACAGCTATCCAACCCTCGTTGTTAGATATTTGCATGCTGCTATGATCTTAGCAGGTTTTCTTTTGTGTTAGTTTAAACTCTGCATGGATAAATATTGTGGCCTATATCACTTCAATACCAAGTATAATGATAGTTTTCATTATATTAAAGTACGTGTATATATATTTTTCTGTGTGTAGATTTTTGTGTGCATTTTCACATGCATTTATAAAATATGTTTACTATATATACTATAGATACATTTAATATTTAATAATTATTTAGTGTTTAATATTATTTAAATGTATTTAATATTATTAATAATAAATATTTAATAATATATTTAATAATAGTCAGCGTCTTCCCATAATTCTTTCAGATCCATCACATTCTTCAAACCCTACCCATTTGTGTCCTTTTCTATTTTAAAATAAAGGCCATTATGTCCAACTTCTGCTTCCATATACTCTTGGGTATGTGGCCTTCACTGGAGTATGATAAACATGCCAGAGGCTACAATTTAAAGAAAACTGATTTTGCCTCTCCAAGCACTATCAGTATGGGTGGAACTCAGATATGGGTGGGACTTCTTGCTCAACTCCCCCCTCCATGTTGGAATTTTGTCTGGCTTAAGCTTAACTCTCTGTATGGCTGAGAATTCATATTTGCAACTGCTTTGGCATTGCAATGTAGCACTGCAGTAAACAATGCAAGAAAATATTGTTTCCTTGGAGTCATTTATTCTTTATGGCTCTTAAAATCATTCCTCCTCCTCTTTAACAAAGATCCCCGAGCATCAGGAAGAGGGGGCATGATATAGATGACTGCTTTAAGGCTGAGTACTTTCCAATCTCTTTGTTCTCTGCACCTTGACCGGTTGTGGATCTCTATATTAACTGAAATGGACTGCAAACAAAAGTTTCTTTCCTAACCGTTAAGAGATTCATTGATCTATAGGTGTGATGAGAAGTCACTAGGACTGTTGGAATTAGGAGCAGTTGAGTGGGTGGTATGGAAACCTAGTGCAGCAGAAACTCCTGCAATCTATGAGGGTGACTCTAGTGAGGACTCCGCACAATAGAGGGTAGGGAGTCTGAACTGGTCATCGTTTGTAGTCAGAAAAGGCAACTAGTGGTGGGACTGTCTTTTCTTGTTGGCCAAAGAGGTCCTATGGAGATGCGTAAACAACCCAGTCTGATGCTAGGAAAAAAGTTATCCTCTGAAAACTGACAGCAGTTGCTGAGGACAACTTCCACTGAGCTCACTGACCATAGAGAAATCAAGCAGGGCAAGCTTGTAACATTCACCTCTACATTCTAGTCTCATCGCAAGAAGGTACTCTGCAGGCTATGGAACTACATACCTCGACACCAACCCCGGCACACAATTCTCCACCTACAATCTGCTCTGCCTGAAAGATATGGTGGCACAGAACAAGGGCAAGTGGCCAATCAACTTTTGCTTTAACTTGTCCACAATAAGAGAAGAAGGCCATGTCCTACACTACCTGTATGACCAGGAACCAGAGACTGAATTGCCCAGAGACTTATGGTAGAACCAAACGCAAGTGGCAAAAAAAAGTCATGAAATGATTCCTAATGACGTTCTTCTATAGTAATAGATTTGTGCCTCTTCTTATAGTTATCAAAGAGGCTTCCTCCAGCAACTGATGGCAACAGAGCCTCACAGCCAGATATGTGGATAGAGCGTCTAAATTGGAAATCTCAATTGGATAATGGATGAGTGAAAATAGGAGCAGGAAATACTGTGTAGGAGTGATAGGAAATGTAAGACACCAGGAGAACATGTCCCACCAAATCAGCTAAGCAGGAGTCACATGGGCTCACAGAGACTGAAGGGGCACGCATGGGGCCTGCATGGATCTGCACTAGGTCCTTTGTGTATGTTGTGGCTCTTTGTTTGCTACCCTTGTGAGAATCCTAAAAGTGGACATGGGCAGATCTCTGACTCTTTATCCTGTGCTTGGGACACTTTTCTTCATAGCGAGTTGACTTTCCAGTCTCAAAATGAGGAGTTTTGCCTTGTCTTATTGTATCTTCTGTTGTCCTGTCTGGAAGTCATCTCTTGGAGATCCCCTCCTTTCTGCAGAGGAAGCAGAGAGGGAGTGGATCTGGGTGAATGGGAAGGTGCTGGAGGTGGAGCTAGAAGTGGAGGGAGGGGAAACTGTGGTTGGGATATATTGTACGAAAGAAGAACCTAGTTTTAAAAAATCAAGTTGAGGAATAAAAATTAGAGCAAATCATCAAAAAGAGAGGAGGAATGGGTAAAAGTGAGTGATATTCTTATAATAAATACTAGGATGTATGTGTGTGTGTATATGTGAGTATGATCGATGAGAATAATTCTATGACTGAATACACTAATTCATTTTGTCATCCATTTTTATTCTAGGCAATGGAGGAGAGATGGTGAAACTTTCCATTATTTATGTTTTTAACTCTTTTACAGTTTTAACTTGGAAGTTAAAGTTACAGTTCATTCAGTAAGGAAAGTGACAGTTTACAAATAAAATGTTTATGCATTTTGGGCCAGCAATGACATGGATGTTTCATAGCTGCAAACCCTAATGACAACTAATCCATACCACTTAGCCAACAGAAAATAAAAAAAAAATTCTCAGAGTATGTTTTCAAGATATGTGGCTTTCTCAGATCTTTTCTGCAATTCACATTTATTTGCAGGTGTAGATACTTGTATTCCTTAGTTTTTCTGTATAATACCCGAATAAAAGATATGAATTATGAAGGGAAAAGAAATAAACACAAACTATTTTGTCGCTCTTCAGTCTTGCTATTTGAATGGGGCTATTCCAAAATTACTACAAAGTAAATTTTATAAAATAATTGCACCCAAAAATGAACACATTTTAAAAGAGAATATTTAATGTCATTTTAAAAGTTTGAGTATACATTCAGAATCTTGACACTCTTAAACAGTGACTAATGGCTTACAACCTACCATGGATTGGATTTTATTAGATAAATGACTATTCTAGTAGCTACCTTTTATGAGTATACTTTCATCATTTATTTGTATTTCACATCCATATATTTATTTATCACGAATAGTAAATAACCTACTAAGTTTCTTCCACCATACTAATGATCCAGGTTTCCTTTATAAACATCCTAAGAGTTTTATAAATTATTAACATGTAGTTAAACATACTTATCTATAGTTAAGTGAGTTTGTCTCAAGGATTTACATAATCCTTCTAAATACAATGCATTTAAATCTGAAACTAGAGAAAATTCAATGTGGCTTCACTGCCTTGCAGTATTGTGCTTTTCTAAAAAAAATTAAGATTTAAACTATTTAAAATTTCAAGAACTATGACATAAATCACCGCTCTCTTCTTCCACTGAGACATGCATGTAATGTATATTTTATAATTGAATGATGAATAGTCTAATATATATATATATATATATATATATATATATATATATATATATAAAATAAAAGGGAAAAATACTGTGATTGTATACCTGTCCATGAAACCAAGTTTTCCTCAATCCCTGCTTTGTTTGTATCATTTTAATATTGACTTATGACAATTTTTGTTAATTTATTTTGTATGCATGTACAATGTATGTGTAGAAGACAAGTTTTAACAGATTGTCTTCTCCTTCAAACATGTGGATCCTGTGGATCAAATTTAGGTCACTGATCTTGGCAACAAACAACCTTTACCCCGTGAGCCATTTTACTGTTCTCTTTCCCTATTTCCAATGGTTTAAATTTTATGAAGTCATTCATTCTATAACTTTTACCAGCTATTATATACCACATATATGGACTAAGATATGTTAAAATAATAGTGGCTTCAAACAAATGAAATGACTTTCTATAATTTAAACATTTTGATCTCAGTGTTGTAACATAGGACAATACTTTAATGAAGCTATGTTTTCATATATTGCTTACATCATATTTAACAATGAAGTAGGATTTTTTGTCTGTTTGTTTTAAGTCCTATAACCTTGAGCAAACATAAACACCTGAAAGGATGATATATGTTAAAACAAACATTCAGTCAATTGTGGTGTATGCCTTTAAACCCAGTACTAAAGGGGCAGAGGCAGGCAGATCTCTGAGATTGAGGCCAGCCTGGTCTACAGAGGGAGTTCTAAGACTGCCTGGACTGCTACACAGAGCAACATTGTCTCAACAAAACAAACCAGCAATTTAAAAGAAACAAATCAAGATGAAAGTATCAATTCAGGAAGCCTAGGAGACTACAAAATGTAATCTACACTTTTTGGCAAAGTAGGTATTATAACTAAACATAATTAAGTTTATTTTATAGTTTGACACTAGAGAGTAACACTTGAGAAAGCACATATTTTCCTAATTAATGATTTTACATTACAGAATAAAGTAAAATGTATATAATTTTCCATGCAGTATTACTTAAATTGAATTCTTTTATGCAATATACATTTCATATGTGTTAATATATTATGTTACTTTTCTAAAAGCAAGCATATATAACCTTTCCTTTCCAAGCCTTGCAATTTTGACCATACAATTTTAAAAAGCATTATTAACATTAAGTTTAATAAAATCTAAAATTTGTAATGCTATTTGTAAGTGTATAAGTATTATTACACAAAACCTTCATATGAAAGTATCACTGATAAACAAGTACCTCAGGTTAGGTATAAATATACTTGAAAAAGTTGTCTTCCTCTCACTGCAAAAGTTAAAGTCTAAGTTATTTAGTAAGACTAGCAAACTCATATTATCTAATTCTTCAAATTCTTTTAAATTAAAGCATTCTTCAGCTTAAGAGTAACAATATTACAATGCATTGGACTATGAATTTAAAATTGAGATATGTATTTGTTGTGCATTGTTCTGTTTTACAAAAGAATATTTTGGAATATTTCACAGATGATGATGATGATGTGGATAAAAATCATTGAAGCATTTGACAAATAGACAACAGTTAGTATTTTCACAGAGCTAACAGTACTGGTTTCTTCCGGAATATGGGAAATCAGCATTTCTAATGAGCAAGTCTTTTGAAGACCTATTATGAGGTTTGAAAATAATGACATCTTGAAATTTGGAGGTAAATAGACAGATCTAGAGAACATCATATTGAATGAGGTAACCCAGATCCAGAAAGACAAATATCATATATACTCACTCAAAAGTCCTTTAGACAGAAAACAAAGAAAATTAACCTACATTTCACAATTCCAGTGAACCTAGACAACAATGGGGACTCTAAGAGAGATGTACATGGATATAATCTACATGGGAAGTAGAAAAAGACAAGATTTCCTGCGTAAACTGGGAGTACAGGGACCCTGGGAGACCCTGGGAGAGGGTTGAAGGGGAGGAGAGAAGAAGGGAGGGGAGGGGAGAAAAATGTATTGCTCAATAAATTCAATTAAAAAAAGAAAATGTACAATTCAGTGTGAGCCTCTTTGTAACATTGTCTACAAGTTAAATGTTGGATTTTCTAATATATAACCTCTTGTCTCTCTGTTTCCCTACATGTTTCAGAATGTACACCCCCCACAATAGCTTCATTTCTGTCTTATGTTATATTCTTGTATGTATTCCAAGTAGAAGAATGTATTGTGATAGTTTCCTTTCTTGAATTTTGTTGTTGTTGTTGTTGTTGTTACTGTTGCTGCTGCTGTTCCTATCATCCTTTCTTGTCACCCCCTTCCTCTAGGATTTCTCTGTGTGTCCCGGACTATCCTGGAACTTGCTCTGTAGATGAGATTGGAACTCAGAGATACAACTGCCTCTGTCCTGAATGCTGGAATAGTAGGCATGAGCCACCACCTCCTGGCTCCCTTCCTCCATTTTATATATAATTTCCCCTAATAATATCACTTATATTTTCATATGTACAGATAATATAAAGACTGATGATTGTATACACAGAGACATCAACAGGTAGGTAGGTAGGTAGATGGATAGATAGATAGAGGCATTGTGTGTATGACAGAAAACTTGTAATGTTTGTTTTTCACTTATTTGCTTAGTATAATAATTTCCAATTCCACTCATTTCCATGAATATGATATATATTCATTCCTCTGAATAGCTGAACAAAACCCTCAGTGTGCATAGAAAAAAAAAAGAAAATGTAGTAATAGAAATAATACCTTTCTAAAAAAAATCTTAACTATAAAATTTGGAAATGCCAGGGAGATGACAGAGCACAGTTGGTTGGTGGCCTGAAGAAAATGTTCAAATTATGGTTTATAAAGAATTCACATCAAAACATATTACTTTATAACATGACTAAAATTAATTTTAAGAAGTATGAAAGGGGGGATTTTGTATGGATGGAAAAATGCAGATTCCAGAAGCTAAGGATTATTAAGTTAAAACGTCAGTGTCAGGTGTAGGCTATTTCTCTGTGTGCTGTTTGTGAAGCAATTCCCATTAGGCCCCCACAAACTACAAGATATAGCTAGTTACATTGGATACCCAGCAGAGTTTTATGGTAAGAGCCTGTTTCTAAAGACACAACACACTTTTATCGTTGAACATACAGATATCATGCTGGAGCTGAGATGGAAACTTCCTCCCTGCTGGCTCATTTCCACAGTGCCCAAAGATGCTATGCAGGCAGCTGCGGGAGAAAAGCGACCAATGATCCTTGCAGCTGTGTTCTCTCCATGCTATAAATCCAGTTCCCAGACTAGCTATAGCCACTTGTTGAAAGGTGGCAGGAGTGTTATTTATCAGACACCCACTTTGAAGAAGGGAAGTCACCCTTGGTATTATTGGACCTGGTCACATGCCCTGGCCAGCAAGGCCATATAACCAACTTTGTTTTGCCAAATGGTCATGTTATCAAACTGCCTTGTAAATATTTAAGTTTGTGCTGAAAGACCGGTTCTCCTCTCAGCATTTCTCAGAGAAGCTTGTCTTGTTTGCAGTTTGTAGCAGTTAATGCAAGAGATTCACAACTGACAAAGTGCTAAGAATAATTGATTTTGATTTTAGCCCTAAATATCAACCTGTCCAAGCATCATGGAATATATTGAACAAGATATTGAAGGAGTGTAAGATTTAAATGTTAGGGAGGAGCACAGTCTTCAGGACATGGCATAGCTATAGCACAACAGTTGTGGTTTTCTTCACAGTGCCAGCATTAGAGGCTTCTACCTACATGGCTGGCGTTTATGTGCACATTGGCAATCCAAACTCAGGTGCTCATTTATGTGCCACAAGCCTTTTACACATTTAGGAGTCTTCCAACCACAGAAAATTTAAACTACACATTAAATAATCTTATCTGAGAGAAAAAAGGCCGAAAATACCATAGAACTGCCTTCTAAGTTCTCCTAAAACAGTGCTCACACACAAAAAAAAAAATAGTTTTGAAGTGATAGAATTGATACGAGAAAAATGTTCCCTCTCATTGGAAATTTGTTCTCTACCCCTTAAAAAAGCCACAAACAAATAGAGGCTCTAGATAATTTTGTAAAATCTAGACCTGGTGAGATAACAAAGTGATTTCATAGTGTCACCCTATTCCGCGGGAATTTGGAATTTGTACTATCCTTTCTTTGTTTCTCAGTACCATAGCCAGCCCAACTTTATTACAAAAAAATAGGCAGGCGGCACAGAGGCGGAGCGGCAGCGGCCAGATGCACAGAGGCGGAGCGGCAGCGGCCAGACGCGGCGGAGCAACACCGCATACAGGAAGAGGCTTTCGGGGACCGGCGCAGAGGCAGACCCAAGCGGCAGGAACAGGCGTGCAATAAGGAGAGCAGATCGCCCTACTACAATCGAATCAAAGAGGTAGGCCTTTGGTTGGCCAGGTCACTGGCACAAGGGGAGCCTGGTCCTGTCCTGAAGATCCTTCAGAGGGGTGAGAGGGTTCTTGGCCTGCAGCAGGAACCACGAAAGAGAGTGAGGGCATTTTCTAAGCGGAGCCCTTGGCCAGCAGGGAAACCTGATCCGGTTTTTAAAGGACCCATTGGATAGGATCAATAGGAGGAGATGGGCAGGCGCCAAGGCAAGAATTCTCCCAATAATCCGAAAAACAACATGAAAACATCAGAACCCAATGATCTTACAACAGAAGTATTTGAACAACCTAACACAGAAGAAATGGAAAAAATCGACTTTATGAAGATAATAGAGTCCCTTAAACAACATGTAAAAAATGCCCTTATAGAAATGGATGAGAAGTATAACAAAAAGTTTGAAGAAATGAGTAAATACGTACATGATACCCTGGGAAACCAAGAAAAAACCATCAAACAGGTAATGGAAACAGTTCAAGAATTGAAAACTGAAATGAAGGCAAAGAAGAAAATACAAACTGAGGACCAGCTGGATATGGAAAATCTAGGCCAACGAGCAGATTCTACAGAAACAAGCATAATCAATAGAATACAAGAGCTAGAAGAAAGACTCTCAGATGCTGAAGACACCATAGAGAAAATAAACGAACAGATCAAAGAAAACAGCAAAGCCAACAAATTCTCAACACAAAACATTCAGGAACTATGGGACACAATAAAAAAACCAAACCTAAGAATAATAGGAATAGAAGAAGGAGAAGAGTCACAGCTCAAAGGCCCAGAAAATATTTTCAACAAAATTATGGAAGAAAACTTTCCCAACTTAAAGAAAGATATTCACTTAAATATTCAAGAAGCATACAGAACACCAAACAGACTGGATCAAAGAAAAACATCTCCTCGCCATATAATAATCAAAACACAAAATATACAGGTTAAAGAAAAAATATTAAGAGCTGCAAAAGAAAAAGGGCAAGTAACTTATAAAGGTAAACCGATCAGACTTACACCTGACTTCTCGATGGAAACTATGAAAGCCAGAAGGTCCTGGATAGAGGTTCTGCAGAAGCTAAGAGACCATGGATGCAAACCCAAACTACTATACCCAGCCAAGCTATCATTCATTATCAATGGAGAAAACAAAACATTCCAGGATAAGAACAAATTTAAACAATACGTAGCCACAAATCCAGCCCTACAGAAAGTAATAGAAGGAAAATCGCAACCCAAGGAATCCAACACTGCCAACACTGCCTACAATAACCCAGGCATCTAATGACCCTTCACGAGCACATCTCAAAGAAGGGAGACAATCTCTACTACCAAAAGCAATAAGAATAACCGGAGTAAACAACCACTGGTCATTAATATCACTTAATATTAATGGGCTCAATTCACCTATAAAAAGGCACAGGCTAAAAGATTGGATACGAAAACAGGATCCAACATTCTGCTGTTTGCAAGAAACACATCTCAACCACAAAGACAGGCACCTACTCAGAGTAAAGGGTTGGGAAAAGGTGTTTCAAGCAAATGGTCCTAAGAAAAAAGCAGGTGTGGCCATACTAATTTCTAACAAAACTGACTTCAAACTAAAATCAATCAGAAGAGACCGAGACGGTCACTTTATACTCATAACAGGAACAATTCATCAGGAGGAGGTCTCAATCCTGAATATATACGCCCCCAATATAAAAGCACCTACTTATGTAAAAGAAATATTACTAGAACTCAAGGCAGACATCAAACCACACACACTAGTAGTAGGAGACTTCAACACACCTCTCTCTCCAAGGGACAGGTCAATCAGACAGAAACCTAATAGAGAATTAAGAGAATTATTGGAGGTAATGAAGCAAATGGACTTAACAGACATCTATAGAACATTCCACCCAAATAGGAAAGAATATACCTTCTTCTCTGCAGCTCATGGAACCTTCTCAAAAATTGACCACATACTCGGAAACAAAGGAAACCTCCACAGATACAAAAAAATATCAGTGTCCACCTGTGTCTTATCAGATCATCACGGATTAAAATTAGAAGGCAACAACCACGCTGCCCCCAAAAAACCGACAAACTCATGGAAACTGAACAGTCAACTACTGAACCACACCTGGGTCAAGGAAGAAATCAAGAAAGAAATTAAAGTCTTCCTTGAATTTAATGAAAATAAAGGGACAACATACTCAAACCTATGGGACACAATGAAAGCAGTGCTAAGAGGAAAGTTCATAGCACTAAGTGCCCACTTAAAGAAAACAGAGAATGCATACATTGGGGACTTAACAACACACCTGAAAGCTCTAGAAAAAAAAGAAGCAGACACGCCCAGGAGAAGTAGAAGACTGGAAATAATAAAACTGAGGGCTGAAATCAACAAAATAGAAACACAGAAAACAGTCCAAAGAATCAATGAAACAAAAAGCTGGTTCTTGGAGAAAATCAACAAGATCGACAAACTCCTATCCAAACTAATTAAACGACAGAGAGAGAACACACAAATAAATAAGATTAGAAATGAAAAGGGGGACATAACCACAGACACAGAGGAAATTCAGAGAATCATTAGATCTTACTACAAAAGCCTGTATGCCACAAAACTGGAAAATACAAAAGAAATGGACATTTTTTTAAATAAGTACCACATACCAAAGCTAAACCAAGACCAGGTGAATGATCTAAATAGACCGGTTTCTCGCGAAGAATTAGAAATGGTTATCAAAAATCTCCCTTCGAAAAAAAGCCCAGGACCAGATGGTTTCAATGCAGAATTCTACCAGAACTTCCAAGAAGAACTAATACCTATACTCCTTAATGTATTTCACAATATAGAATCAGAAGAGTCATTGCCAAATTCCTTTTATGAAGCTACAGTTACCCTGATACCAAAACCACAAAAAGACCCAACCAAGAAAGAGAATTACAGACCGATCTCACTCATGAACATCGACGCAAAAATTTTCAATAAAATACTGGCAAACCGAATCCAAGAACACATAAGAAAAATTATCCATTATGATCAAGTAGGCTTCATCCCAGAGATGCAGGGCTGGTTCAACATACGCAAATCTATCAATGTAATCCACCATATAAATAAACTGAAAGAAAAAAACCATATGATCATTTCACTAGATGCTGAAAAAGCATTCGACAAAATTCAACACCCCTTTATGATAAAGGTCTTGGAGAGAATAGGGATACAAGGGTCCTACCTAAATATAATAAAAGCTATTTACAGCAAGCCAACAGCTAACATTAAATTAAACGGAGAAAAACTCAAAGCCATCCCACTTAAATCAGGAACACGACAAGGATGTCCACTCTCTCCATACCTCTTCAATATAGTGCTTGAAATTCTAGCAATAGCAATAAGACAACATAAGGAGATCAAGGGGATTCGTATTGGAAAGGAAGAAGTTAAGCTTTCGTTATTTGTAGATGATATGATAGTGTACATAAGCGACCCCAAAAATTCTACCAAAGAACTCCTACAGCTGATAAACAGCTTTAGTAATGTGGCAGGATACAAGATCAACTCCAAAAAATCAGTTGCCTTCCTATACACTAAGGATAAGGAAGCAGAGAGGGAAATCAGAGAAGCATCACCTTTCACGATAGCCACAAATAGCATAAAATACCTTGGGGTAACCCTGACCAAGGAAGTGAAAGATCTACTTGACAAGAACTATAAGTCTTTGAAGAAAGAAATTGAAGAAGACACCAGAAAATGGAAAGACCTCCCTTGCTCTTGGATTGGGAGGATCAACATAGTAAAAATGGCAATTCTACCAAAAGCAATCTATAGATTCAATGCAATCCCCATCAAAATCCCATCAAAATTCTTCACAGATCTGGAGAAGACAATAATCAACTTTATATGGAAAAACAAAAACCCCGGGATAGCCAAAACAATCTTATACAATAAAGGATTGTCTGGAGGCATTACCATCCCTGACTTCAAACTCTATTACAGAGCTACAGTATTGAAAACAGCTTGGTATTGGCATAAAAATAGAGAAGTCGACCAATGGAATCGAATAGAAGACCCTGACATTAACCCACAAACCTATGAACACCTGATCTTCGATAAAGGAGCTAAAAGTATACAATGGAAAAAAGAGAGCATCTTCAACAAATGGTGCTGGCAAAACTGGATGTCAATCTGTAGAAGAATGAAAATAGATCCATATCTATCACCATGCACAAAACTCAAATCCAAATGGATTAAAGACCTCAATATCAGTCCGAACACACTGAACCTGATAGAAGAGAAAGTGGGAAGTACTCTACAGCACATGGGCACAGGAGACCACTTCCTATGTATAACCCCAGCAGCACAGACACTAAGGGCATCATTGAATAAATGGGACTCCCTGAGGCTGAGAAGCTTCTGTAAAGCAAAGGACACTGTCACTAAGACAAAAAGACAACCCACTGACTGGGAGAAGATCTTCACCAACCCTGCTACTGACAAAGGTTTGATCTCCAAAATATATAAAGAACTCAAGAAACTAGACCGTAAAAGGCTAATCAACCCAATTATAAAGTGGGGCACTGATCTGAACAGAGAATTCTCAACAGAAGAACTTCAAATGGCCAAAAGACACTTAAGGTCATGCTCAACTTCCTTAGCGATCAGGGAAATGCAAATCAAGACAACTTTAAGATACCACCTTACACCTGTCAGAATGGCGAAAATAAAAAACACCAATGATAGCCTTTGCTGGAGAGGTTGTGGAGAAAGGGGTACACTCACCCATTGCTGGTGGGAATGCAAACTTGTGCAACCACTCTGGAAAGCAGTGTTTCGGTTTCTCAGGAAATTCGGGATCAACCTACCCCTGGATCCAGCAATACCACTCTTGGGAATATACCCAAGAGAGGCCCTATCATACAACAAAAGTATATGCTCAACTATGTTCATGGCAGCATTGTTTGTAATAGCCAGAACCTGGAAACAACCTAGATGCCCTTCAACGGAAGAATGGATGAAGAAAGTATGGAATATATACATATTAGAGTATTACTCAGCAGTAAAAAACAAGGACTTCTTGAATTTTGCATACAAATGGATGGAAATAGAAAACACTATCCTGAGTGAGGTAAGCCAGACCCAAAAAGAGGAACATGGGATGTACTCACTCATATTTGGTTTCTAGCCATAAATAAAGGACATTGAGCTTATAATTCATGTTCCTAGAGAAGCTAAATAAGAAGGTGAATCCAAAGACAAACACATAGGCATCCTCAGGAATATTAACCTTCATCAGGCGATGAAAGGAGACAGAGACAGAGACCCACACGGGAGCACCGGACAGAAATCTCAAGGTCCAAATCAGGAGCAGAAGGAGACGGAGCACGAGCAAGGATCTCAGGACCACGAGGGGTGCACCCACACACTAAGACAATGGGGATGTTCTATTGGGATCTCACCAAGGCCAGCTGGCCTAGGTCTGAAAAAACATGGGATAAATCCGGACTAGCTGAACATAGCGGACAATGAGGAATACTGAGAATTCAAGAACAATTGCAATGGGTTTTTGATCCTACTGCACGTACTGGCTTTGTGGGAGCCTAGGCAGTTTGGATGCTCACCTTACGAGACCTGGATAGAGGTGGGCAGTCCTTGGGCTTCCCACAGGTCAGGGAACCCTGATTGCTCTTCGAGCAGATGAGGGAGGGGGAATTGATCGGGGGAGGGGGAGGGAAATGGGAAGCGGTTGTGGGGACGAGGCAGAAATCCTTAATAAATAAATAAATTTAAAAAAAAAATAGGCAGGCATGGGAGCAGAGAAAAATGTAAAGCTCAATAAAAATCAATAAAAAAAGAAAGAAAGAAAAACAAATTAGCTTTGCTCTCAGCAAATATTGTAATGATGGTATCACTGGACTTAGAAGTGATTTCTTCCCAATACATGGTTTTTCTAAACTAAACCAGTGATAGCAGAGATAATGTCATGATAAAACCACTGCCACATAAAAATAAAATCAGACCATAAAGTGGTGTGCATGTTCTATGAAGACAAGATATGAGCAGAATTCAAGTGGGGATAAAAGAACAGGAATGAGCTGCTGCCCCTCCTCAATACCACTTAAAGTTTTCCCTTTCTTCCCATTTCTTCCTTCAGAACACCTGTGTCTCTATTCTCATCTTCAGATCTCTTTCACTCTGGCCACACCTCCTTCAGTACTAGTATCTGTGGTAAGGCCAGGTTATGCTTTGTAAATAAGACCTGAAAATGACGCCATCAGTTGACATGCCAATGTCAATGCAGGATCAAAAGCTACAGGCAATATACTGGCTGCAGTGTTGTTTTGAAAGAAAATGTCTCCCATGGAGAGGGGCACTATTAAAAGGTGTGCTTTTGTAGAGAGGATGTAGCCTTGGTGGGGGAAGTGTGTCATTCAGAACGCAGGCTTTGGGGTCTCATACATGGTCAAGCCACACCCAAGGAGACAGTTCACATCCTGTTGCCTTTTAGATCATGATGTAGAAATCCCCAGCACCACATCTGGTCTGCCTGCATTCCACCATACTCCCAGACATGATGCTCCCTTCTATGATGGTAATGGACTAAACCTCTGAAACTGTAACATGCATCTCAAATTAATGTTTTCCTTTATAAGAGTTGTCATGGTCATGATGTCTCTTCACAACAATAGAAACTTTAACTAATACAGCTACTGAGAGAGGAAAAATTAGTCTTCTTCGGGGACAAACTACCTGGTAAGTTATCCAATCCCCCCACATCCTCTCTCTCTCTCTCTCTCTCTCTCTCTCTCTCTCTCTCTCTCTCTCTCTCTCTGTGTGTGTGTGTGTGTGTGTATTTGTGTGTATCTGTGCATTTGTAATAATAATATTTTAAAAAAATAGAAGGACGTGGATTTGAGAGGAAGTGGGGGACGCAGAAGGAATTGAAGGATGGAAAAAAAGGGAGGAATGATGTAAATATATTATTCACCTATGAAATGGTCAGTAAATAATTTTTTTTAAACGAAGTTATAGAAAAAGAGGAAACAAGAACTGGTTTAGCTTGAAGCATTAGAAATGACCATGACTCTCTAACCTTTTTCTGCCCCAGGGGGATGTGTATGTTGTTACCTGGTTGATATTGTAAAGATAAACCATCTCTGCTTCCTGTCAGCACATGGAAGTAGCATGGTCTCAAAAGAGAATGACTTCCTTATTTGCTCAGCAATGCGAGACAATGGACAACATAAGGATTTTTAGTATCGGTTTCAAGACTCACCCAGAACAACAGAGTAAGAACAACTAGGATGTTTCATACACTGTATGCTGCCCTGTTTACACCCAAACCCACCTAACCTGTTATTTTCTTTCTATGAGATAAGTCCACTGCCAGTGATTTTATATAGCCTCCTCCCCACAAACACAACACATATTCATGTTGGCAATTATCCAATCAACAACACTGGAAGGATATTAATGAGGTGGTTAGAGAAGATTCAAGTCACCAGGTCATTGTTTGAGAATATATATATATATATATATATATATATATATATATATATATTCATATTGTGTTGCACATCTATCTCATGGTACTCTACTAAAGCTACACCTTTCATCAAGTTAGCAATTTTCTTTTATAGTTCAGAGAAAGTAAGTGTTTTTATTCAACTAGCCACTTAATGCATCACTATCCATGGTTAAGTCCTTCAATGGTGCCCGTTTATGGAACTAATCCTCAGTTATAGTCTTTTGAACTTTGGGTTTGGATGTGTTCTACTTTGAGTTTCTATTGCTGTAATGAAACACCATAACCAAAAACAAGTTGGGGAGGAAAGAGTTTACTAGGCTTACACTTCAGCATTGCTGTTCATCAATGAAAGAAGTCAGGACAGGAACTCAAACAGAGCAGGATCCTGGTAGGCATGAGCTAATGCAGAGGACATCATGGGAAGCTGCTTACTGGCTTGCTTCCCATGGCTTGTTCAGCCTGCCTTCTTATATGACCCAGAATCACCAGCTCAGAAATAGCCCCACCCACAGTATGCTGGGTGCTCCCCCATTCATTGATCATTAAATGAGAAAATGCCTTACAGCTGGATTTTACAGAAGGAGGCATTTCCTCAGCTGAGACTCCTTCCTCTCTGTGATTCTAGCTTGTTTCAAGTTGACACACACAAAAATATCCAGTCAGTACAGAATGTGTCTTCTGTTTCAGGACAGTAATTACTGCATTTGGCTTCACAAGATAACTTAGACTTTTATGATCATTATGCTAGTGGTTCTCACAACAGACTATAGATTAAAGGTTTTCTTAATTGTTTTTCTAACTATAAATAGCACCAGATATATCTATTGGTCTCTGGACATTCTAGAGCATTAAAGAATAACATTACTGATAATGGCAAAGATAGAACTTTCTTAATGCCTGGAGGACAGCACAGATTTGAGCTCGGAATAATTAAACAAAATTATTAAACTGTTGTGTTTTTATACTCAACTTTATAAGGAGAATTTATAGAAAGTGAATGCTATTTTGTATATCTGTCTACTATGCTTTGGAGCATGAGGAGAAATGAAATAACTATTCTAAATATTCAAAGTATTTATATTATTCTTATACTTCGTTTAACATTAAATATGTTACTATTAAAATGATTATTCTATTACTTTAAATAAAATCTATTATGATTAAGATTTATTTATAGACTTAGAAGATTTCTATAATACTGTGTTTTTGTTATTTGTTTGAATTCTCTTCAGCAAAACAGCAGTTTTTTTAGATACTCTTTCAATAGATTTTATCTATATTCATTCCAGTATTTACTTTTGAAAGAACTTCTCTTTTTACCTAATATGCTAGAAAAATTGTTATTTCCATTAGGTCATTTTAGTCTAATATCAGAAAAACCGAAAATTTGAAGCTGGAAAGCAATCATGTTTGTAAAGTTTCAATAAGATAACTTTCATATGTTAAACGTGACAATGACCGTACATTCATAAATTCAACCTGTTACTTTACAGTTTCCAATTTTATATCCTTTATGTTAGCCTACTATGACTAGACGAGTTGAGAAATACATGCAAGAATGTACAATATTAAAAATCTATTATGTATTGCAGTTATTTTAAGAATATATGGTAAATATTTTTGAAATTACACTTTAAAGAGTGTTGGATATAGTCAGAAATATACCAAAAGTGCCTTATAGACCTATTGGTCTATAAGAAAGTTTGTAGAAGTTAATATGAAAGGAAAACTATCTCCCTGCAAGGTCATGATGTAAACTTTAGTTCAGTCTTTCTCAGAGGAGACTAGATCTCCTCTCTCCTGATCACTCATTTAGTTATGATTGTTTATTTTTTTCTAGTACATCATATATATTTTCATCCAAGTATACTAAACCAAACAATTCTTCACCTTCACAGTAGTTGTTTCTTTGTTAAACTTTTATTTTCAATGTGTGTTTAGTGTCACAAATATTAGCTTGAATCGCACTAAGTATGTTAGCAGTAGAACTGAAAACATGGCATACCATTCAGGAATCCATGTCTCTTTGTTTTACAGAATACTGCTACATGAAGGATTCAGTCAGTCTATTAAAACAGCTACATCAAGTAACATATAGAAACAACATGAAAGTCATAGCAGGCACAGGTTTCACCTTTCTCTGTCCTCTATGATTGTGTTCATTGGCTTCCAGAATTACATTAGCTGCAAGCACATACAAAGGAACTAGCACAGGGGCTCTGAATAAGAGCCTCTGCGATTTACAAGAGAGCTTAAGAAGCCTTATCTACATTTGGGCCAAAGCCCTTTCTCAAACATTAAACATGCTGTTTCCTGGTGTTCAGACCCTGTTCAGGTCACCACTTACATTATTTTTCTGTAAGACCTGCAGTGCCTTGTTGACATTGTTCAGAGCATGAACTCTTGTAGATCCTTTTTCTTTTGGCTAAAAAAAAGAGAGAGAGAGAAATGGTGTTTACTAGAGAACAAAGAGAGAAAAAAAAATCTACCTGAAAAGACCAATATAAATTTCACTTTTAAGCTTGAATATTTTACATTTAAATGAACACATACTGTGAAATATATATATATATATATATATATATATATATATATATATAGTCTTCAGGCTTTGGGATTTGTCCTTGGCATAGCACATCTTTAGCATAAAGAATCCACCTCCTGGGAAAGAAAGCACATATTTTCCCTTTACACAGTACAATTTGGAATGATTGTGCCTTCACTTTTTTTTAGCTCAGTGTATATTGTTATAATAGCATCAAGGATGGAAAACATTAACAAAATCTATAAGGAAAGTAAGCAGTGAGATAGAAAAGTAAGTTTTAGAAAAGTTTGAAGGAGATGTGAGTTTCTTGGACTGCCCACACTCTACTCACTAACTAGCCCACTTATACAAGCTCAAACAAGCGACCCTTATTTAACTCAGTCATAAAAGAAAGGGGGGTAATAGAAAAGAATAACAGGTTGAATAATAGAGGGAGGGACATAGGAGATGAAAATGGAGGTGAGTCTGATCAAAAATACATTGTCAGATAAATCATAATAAGGTACAGAATTGTCAAATACAAATTATTCCACACAAAATGTTCAGTGAGCATTCAGAAAACGAGAGTCTCTGAAATGTTTAGCACTGAATGGGACATACTTATTATATCCCTTACTCCAAGTCCTAGGGATATTCTTAGTCATAAGAGCCAGAGGTTTTTGATGACAAAAAAAAATGTTTTCCCTACATAGCATGTTGGATGCACATTGAAACAAACATGTGTGATTGGGACAAGAAGATCTGTTCAAGACAAGATCTCAATATAGAGTAGGAAGGTGGTGGGTATAAAATCCCAAAACCATCTGCAGAGTTATTGCTATCTGATAAAAACAGGGAGAAGAAAAGTCAGTTTCCATTAATGATGTGATTCTTGGTAGACTAGCTGCACACTAGGGCAGATCCCACTACCAATACGAGCTTGGCAACAGAAATTGGGCTCAATGGCAAAATAAGAAATGTTTTAAAAGAAACAAAAACAAAACAGGAAGAGGTGGGGCACGCCTTTAATCCCAGCACTTGGGAGACAGAGACAGGTGGATTCCTGTGAGTTCGAGGCCAGCCTAGTCTACAAGGGCTAGTTCCAGGACAGGCTTCAAGACTACAGAGAAATCCTGTCTCAAACCCCATCCCTCCAAAAAAATGTAAAAAAAGAATGATTTTCAATGTCAGTTGGGAATGTGTAGGAGGATGGATAGGGTGCTAATGGCCAGAGTTGGAAGGAGAGGGTGCATATTTTCAAAATACAATGCATAAAATTCACAAATAATAAATTATCACCAAAATATGTAATGTTAAATAAGAACAGTATTTCTTTGACTACTACCTAGTTGTCCTAGTCACTAGAATTCAAAATTTCAATAACCAGGCTTCTTAGTTTATAATTAGTTTATCCCAAAAGTTATATCCCATCTGTTAATTTTATAATAGCATCTGCATAATTAATGAAAATACACAACACCTTATTTTTTCTAACTGATAAGTTTTAGAAATTCGATTGTTATGATACTTGTATTTAATAACAATTATTATTTTTGATGGATTTCCCTTAAAGCAAGTTTTCATTAGCTATCTCCAGGAATATATCAGAAAGTCATTTCCTACTAACAACTTTTCCTTGATATCTTCAAAAACAATGTCAGAACAAATCAGCTGCTGAAACCAGTGATTTATATAGCTCTCATTTTAAGTTTAGGGAGGCTATTGTTTAGTAAAAGTCATGACCTCCAAAACCTGGTTTCAACTTTTTGCTCTTGCACTTTTGGACTATGTGAGCATGAGAAACTTCTTCCCATTCTCCGGTTGTCTCACCTGTTAAAACAGAGCTAATAAAAATAGCTGTTCTACAACTTTAAATAGGAATGTGTGTAAAGACGTTAGATGGGGAGTTTTGATATAGTATTTTCAGATTTTTGCTGTATGGAGTTGGTAGTACATGCAAGGTACTTCACATTATTATTAAGCAACTTGCAATGCCAATGGTTCCATACAACTTGTATATGTAATTATTCTAATCTTAAAAGAATTAATATGTATTTACAGAAATTATCAGTGGAGCAAGGCTTTAACATTTGGGCTGGGACTATGCAGTCAGAATTTTCTTATTTCTTTTCTTACCTTTTCTTTACTTTGTGTATGTATAGAATAAATAATGTACTTTTGTACTTTTAATTTTACCGTGTACTTTCCAAGAGTCTTCCCAACCTTCTTAAGACTTCCATACCCTAGAGAACCTTATTCTTTAAACTGGCTGGATAAGCTTCCAACATTTATCCTAAGTCTTCTATTCGTCAAGATGACTTGACTAGTATCCTTTGTAAAAGACATAAATGTCTTGTTCCCTCACTTCCTCCATCTCCAAGCATAGCCTCATTAACAGAAATCTCCACTTTTCATATCTTAGAAAATTTTACCCCATGAATGTCCAAGTGATAACAGCCTACATTTTAGTATTTTTCTATTTACCACCACAAACATCAAGAAAACAAAGGTACAGAAACATGTTTTCTACAGAAAAGCAGCAAAATGTCATCATTAGTGTGCAGAGAATGAGAACAGTTTATGAAAGACAGTGAGATTTATTTATTTTTTTATTTATGAACAGAACTGACACATAATTACCAAGAGTAGCTGGATGCTCACAGGCACTAATTTCTTTATCACCATTATAAAAATGCACATGTTCTGCATATACACTTAAACATCATATATGCATAAAGTGAAATTAAGACTAAGCCTACACTGCCCCTTCCAACTGGCTATTTGACAAAAGTTTAAATGTAAAGAATTTGAATATTTTATTTTAGGAAGTCATCAACCCAAGTTAAATTTCATAAAAATATATCAAATATGCATATAAATAACATGCATATAAATAATATTATACAGACCAGATTATTTTAAGGAACATACATGTATTTATGTATATACATGCAAAAACAACTAATGAAAATAGGAGGTGATGCACTTGAAAGAGAGTAGAGAGGAGTATATGAGTGAATCAGAAGGAGAAAAGGGTGAAATGTAATTATACTATAATCTCAAAAATAAGACAAATGGGTTAGTAAACCAGAAAAATGTATCACTTTGAGTTAATAGAGTAACATTATAATCCTATATAATTATTGAAGTTAATTAAAAATGAATGCACAAAGTATGGCTTTTCAGCATAGCTACAATATTTGAAAATCATTTTCATAGCCATGCTTCCATATACGTACCAAAATATTATTTTAAGTAATTAAAAGAAAAAAAATGAATTCTATGGAATTTAAGAGGGAGAAATTAATTTTAGAAGTTTGTTCTAAAAAGCCTTCAATAGCAAGCAGAAGCCAATGTTTTTCAAGGACTGTCAGAACACAAAGACGCACACAAAGCAAAATAGGTAAACAAGACAACAAAGCAAAATTCTGGGCAATGACTGAGCGAACAGGGACCAACTTGGCTTGGTGTGGGAAAATTGCAGGAGGCAACTCAGAGATAGGATTTTGGCCAGATCTAACTTTGATAGACAGCTAGAGTTTCTATAGTACATACAAAGCCTTGGCTTGTGTGTGGGGTCGTGCTCATGTGCAGGCACATGCTTAAATGTGCATGCTGGAGAGCTATAGTAAAGGGAAAAGAGATAAGATTAAAGCAGTAACTGAATAGGGCTCATTAGACACGCAGAGTGGATGACTGTAGGTAGAATGGCGTCCTAAGCCCTGCTTACAAGAATAATAGACATCTAAAAAGATTTCTAAGTCAAGAGATTATGATTTAAGAGATTTTCTCCATTATGAGACTTTCATCAACTGAACTCAGACTCTTCCATGACTTTAGTGACCTATAACATTGTATTACCATGTTATGTCCTTCATAGGGATGTTCTAAAGTTATACAAGTTAAATTTCTCAAAAGGAAATTACATTTTCATCTCATTTGCTTTTGGATATCAGACTAAATACTAACATTTTATTATGCTGTACTAAAAATAATTTTATTTATAAATACAGGTACATTTAAAATATGTGCAAAATATAAAACAGCACAAAGATAAGTTTAAAGTCATTATGCATAAAATTTTATACAATTAGTCCTTAAGAAGCATTTTTAAAAAGTAAAGGCAAATATTGCTTATTAACAGAATGTATTGCTGAATTTTTTACTATATTATTCTGTATAAGATAGACAATGCCAAAAAAGAAATTTATAATATGATTTAGTTCAGTAATAAGACTGTCTTGTTTATCTAATACATTGGTGAATTTTATTAGATAACTGAAATAAAACTAATTCTTTGAGGTCTGACACTTCATTGAGGTTACTGTAAATTTCACAATAAATTTCCTGGACTGGGGAAATTTTTCAGTGTACAAGTTTGAGGGCCAGAGTATGGATCCTTAGCACACACATAGTTGCCAAATAGGTATGGTAACCTGTCTGTGATCCGAGGGCTCAGGAGACAGAGACAGGGACCACAGAAGAAAGCTGACTAAATAGACCAGCTGAACTGATGAAGTCTAGGTTCAAGGGAGAGACTTTGCCTCAGAGAGAGACTGAGCCAGATATTTTAAGTCAACCTTTCGCCTTCACACACACACATGCACACACATGTCTGTATGTCCACATGAAAACATGCATCCACTCCCACATACATACACATGAGAAAGAAAAGAGAGAGCAAGAAGGAGCGAGGGAAGAGAGTGAGGGAGAAAGAGAATGAAGGGAGAGAGGGAGGGAGGGAGGAAGGAAGGAAGGAAGGAAGGAAGGAAAGAAAGAAGGAAAGAAGGAAAGAAAGAAGGAAAGAAGGTTCCTACCAGTTTTTGTCCTGTCAGGCCTTCCAGGAGGTCTAGGAGGCATTTCCCATCCTGCAGGTCACTGAAGAGGTTGTCTATGCGCTGCTTTCCAAACTGAAATAAAAAAAAAAAACACACCCACTTGAAGAAATTACAATTTTTTTATGATTCATATCTATGACAAAGGCTTTGGAAATTTAAAACTATATTTAAGGGCATTTGATGTATCAAATTAATAAGTGGCCAGGAGTAATGGATGAAAAAGAAAGTTCAAGCTGATCATGAGGATCAAAGAAATTATAACATTAGGACAAATGTACGTAAACTCTTAATGACAGCAAGTTGAAATTTAGAGCGTAATTAATTTAATTATCGTGTCATATTATTCAACATCCTTTTGTCACACCTTACATACAATAATTCAGAAAGTCTTGTTCTCATCTTAAAACAAATCAAGTTTTGAGAATATCTGATTTATTTTAGTTAGTTAGCCAGTAGTTAGTTTGAAGCCTATCAGACCTGGTAATTTTAGGTGGTCTTACACCCAAATACCTAGTAATCCAAGTTGGTCTCCCATCCATGTACTATCCAGGCCTAACCATGCTTAACTTCTGGGATCAGATAAGATCCATGGTGTTCAGTGTGGTGAGGCTGTAGGTAGAAAAATTGAATTAAACAGGGTGAAAATAACTCTAATAAGGTTTTCCACTTATTTTTCTAGGATATCTACTTAGAAATTCCATTAAAGAACATAAAAATTACTATAATCACTAAGAAGTCCTAAAATTCTTAGAGAAACTAGGGATGGGAGACACTGAATTGTGCAAATGGATCTTATCACTGTTGCATCGTTTCCGTCATCTTAACAGTAATGCACTCATCTTATGGGAGCAGTTGAGACAAAGAACTTGGCTGTGCAGCCCTTTGTTACAAAACTAGAAATCATAAATCCAATGTTTTGCATTGGTTCTAGGTAACTTTTGAAGCCTCTCTCTGCTCCTTCCATCTTACCATGCTATTCTTTCAACCTCATCTTTCTACTCTGTTATCTTGTACAGATACTGTTTCTTCTGACAGACACTCCAAATATTTTCTAGTTTTCATTTAAAAATATCCACAATTCCTCTTGGTGAGATTATTTCCAGCTCTCTTATCACCCAGATTATCAACAAAGACTTAGCTTATCTAGCACTGAAATTAATGGAACATCAACAAACCTATGCAAGATGCTGCATGGAGCTTATATTGGTAAATCAGACACATAATGCTCAGATGACAGTAGTTCCTTCCAACTGGGAAAACATATTCAAGAATGATAATACCACAAATATTAAATAAGTGGATCCAGGAAAACATAACTGTGGAAATACCAGTCTGTGGACTCGAATCATGAATTGTTTTCTCCTGCGTGTCAAATAACAGGCCTAACATTAGTGATTTGCCACTACTCACAAGCCACTTAGATTGCAAATAAACTTTGTAACTTACTTATCAAGAAAATCCCTGTATTCAAGAAAAAATATTGATTTATCTATGATTAAAGACATAAAAGTTGGATTGTCCCACAATCAGATAGCAATGTCAATGATTGGCCCTGTAGCTGCCTAGATAGGTGCGTTCTATGAAGAAAATCCTGGCTTCTGCAGGCAAGTTACTCATTCTTGTATGCTCAGGTTTTGTGATATCATATCAACTAAGGACAATTTTTTACAAACTATTTTTTTGAAATTATGCCCCAGTAGTTCTTTTTGAAACTACAGTGTAAGAATGAAAAGAGTACAAAACATTAACATGCTGAAAGATTTTTAAAATGATTATTATGTATACTATTATGTATAAGCAAATCTTAAAACTGTGATATTTTATGACTCTTTAAGCAGATGACTGTATATTTCCTAATAATACCATAAATATCAAGAATGTAAACATAATACTGAGATTTTGTTTTCCAAGTAAATTAAAGTACAACTTGAAATGCTGTTTATTTCAGCAGCAAGTTTTATCAAAGCAACTGAGAAAAGAGTGTCTTCTAAAATTGTGAAAAGAAGCATCTTCCGGATATAGCAGTTTTTAATATAAGCACATGTATTTTTTTTCTGGCAAAGATTGTTGTTCTTAGGCCATACCAGGCATCTATATTGGTTGCCAGACAAACTCTGACAAACCAAGAAGAACAATGATGAGAAACTGACATTTATTCATAAAGAATAGAAGGTGGGAAATATGAAATGTGTCTCAGAGCACCTAATATAAATATCATATAGCACCAAACATATGCTTTGATTAGGGAAAAGAAGTAAAGACCAACAAGCTTAGAGAATCTTACCTACAGTCTAAATGTGACGCAGACTCGGTAATTTTCCCTTTAATGGCAAATTTGACCAAAATGGAAGAGGAGTAATGATGATACTACTCTCTTCAAAGGTTCCCAAGTATAACTAGTTGATGATCTTAGTGCAAGGAATCAGCATGTTAGTAGAAAAGAGACTGATACTATTATTTTATCAGTTTTCAAAGCACATATATAACCAATGATTCACTGAAGTCTCATAACAGAAATCCAAGTCTTATTTGTTCCACTGGCCATATTTTCATCCAGAAGAAACATGATTCCAGCAAATGAGATTGAATGAATTCATCCTGGATATGGCAGTATCAATTCAATATCTTAAGGTTTAACAGTTCTTTAAGAGCACATGCTGAAGCAGGGTTTGCCCTGCTTCCTTTAATGTATGTTTGCTTTAATGTAAAAGCAAATATCAAAGCACTTTTGAGTAAAATTCCCATCTACGAAAGCAGTTCTCAACGAAATGTCACGGAGCTTCAGATGCTTAGTCTACATGTAATATGACTACCCCACAGAGAGAAAAAAAAATCTCATTACTCCTGCATCCTGCACTTGGTTTTAACTACTCTCAACTTCTTGTTTGACAGAATTATAGATAATATACTGCAAAGGATCACAGGTTACAAAGGCAGCAGAAGCTAACTTTGGTACTCAGGTGCCCTGTTCACTAGCTATGGTATCCTAGTAAAGCAAGTAAACCTTTGAACTTATTTGTAAAATGGAAATTGATATAATAACAGCTCAGAGCACACTTGTGAAGTTTAAATGAAAAAATGTTGTATTCTGTAGGTATTGCATTTTGATGGGCAACTCATTCTTATTTAATAAATATGGGTTGATTTTAACCTTTATTTTATTAGCGCTTCTGTATTTATCTAGCGCTAAGTACTAGGTACATGTGAAATTTTAGCATGCTATTGAATCACATAGAAAATGTTGAGCTCATTTGCAGTGTATATGAGTACAACCCCTATAATAGTAGGTTAATAGTATAAGAGTATAAGTGTAGCCCCTAGAAGAATAGTAAGGAAGGAGAACTGTAATTGTGCACATAAATCACTGAGAATGAGGAAATAAATGGTGGATTGGAAAGCTCATAGAAGATTCACGCCCTTACTCTGTTGCTTCTTTGGCTATTTTAATTAAATCTCAGTTTGTTTCTATCCCATTTCTTCTTTGATATCTGTAACATCTTTTTTTTTTTGTTCACAGGTGACATTTAGGGTAATGAAAAGCATCCTATTTTCCTAAAATCCCATCGTTAATGGCTTTCCTTTCAAGTGCAGAAAATGATTTTGTAAAAGAAAGTATCACATCCTTTTTGTTCCACATGACTCTGTGGCTCTCTGTCTTCAGTTCCTTTCATGACTAATGCTTCCTTTATTAAATGAACTCAGTGAACTTTTGACATTACTCAGCAGATTCACCCATGAGGTTATTGACTTCTTTGCTAACCCAAGTAGCAAGATGAAGTGATCATAAAATAGCAACCCTTCTATAGTACTGTAAGTAAAGAACTAAGAAACATGGGAGCCCCTACAATGTTAAAAATATTAATAGGTGGTATAAACAAAGAGGAGAACAATTAAAATAAAAAAAAACCCAACTGTGAAAAGCTCAGAAATGCATTTGTGAAGCTGTTTAAGGGGCCTCTAACTATTCGGAGTTACATTAGTCTTTTAACCTGAAAATACAGAAGGATCAATATAGTGTTCCAGTAAGAGGTAAAGAGCACACGGATAATTTAGCATGACCTTCTGGTTACAAAAAGGTCAAGCCTTGGATATATCTGTTGCTCAAAAAGTCAAGAGACTGCTCAGTGATTACAAATGTCTGGACACTGGAAACAGCAAAAGGACTGCAAAAGTGAGGATTCAAGATCTCCGGGGAGGCAATGCTGCTGGACTGACTGCTCAGCACAAAATGAAACAGCCCACTATAGTTTAAAGAGGAACTCTTCATAGGTGATATAATTCCTTAAGTATGGTTTTAAAAAATTTAACAATAATTGTATTGCAGCATAATATACATACAGGAATATATATATATATATATATATATATATATATATATATATATATATCTTAAGCTATATAGCTCAATGAACAGCAATCATACTTGGAAACAGTAACAACCTCATGATACTTCTGTGGACTAGCGTGTTTAAGAATGAGCACTGTACAAATTGTGAACAATACATGTTAATAATGCTTTACAAGCCTCTCAATAAAGACAAATAAAACATGCTTCAGCTTTAATTTTAGGAATGTAATGATTGAAAGGGTTATGGGTTATAGAGAGAGTATTTGGAAAGAAAATTTCACTCTGTTAAAATGTGTTTTACAAAGCACAAAAGTTGTAATTTTATGAATAAAATTTTCTCTACATTCACAATGCTTTTATTGAAATCCAAATCTTCTATATTCTTATGAAATGTGGGCAAGTGTCCCTTCTAATCCATGCCTAATTATTTCAGTTTTTAAAAACAAAATATTGTATTACCCAGATTGTGTGGTAATGATGTGAAAATTTTGTGTAGAATGGAATTTTAAAAAAATAAGATATGCTTAAAAGATGCTAACTATCATGAATTTATTCTGTATTTTGAATGATAATGCTCATACTTCTTGACAATTCCCTCTTGTGAGCTTAGATTCAGAGTGATCAATAGCACTATCTAGCTTGATATCATAAAGATTAAATAACTAATAAATGTAATGTGTTTAATATAGTCCCAGATTGAGAAAGTGTTTGATAAACTCAAATTATATTTCTTGTGTCATCCTTCATGTTAAATGTTCTTACCAGGCAGTAAGGTTCCAACTTTGTTTTGAGGATCAATCAGCCATTGCAAGAATGAGTAATATTGTAAAAGCTTATCAAAAGAATGTTTGCAAAGATGAAGATAGAGTCTTATGAAACCACTAGAATAGAGAACTATGTTTACTCCTAGACTCAGAGAAGAGAGCAATTTTTGGCCTGTAGACAATTAAACAAGTAAGAAGGCTGCCTGAGAGGATCTCCCATCACTCAAGTGTCCTTATCATTCTAGATGCTTTCTTTCATGTTTCTTTTAAGAGCTGCCATTAGCCAAATAAATGCACCTGGAAATTCTTGGGCTAGGGAATCTGCCTGTATAGTCAAGCTAGTTACTCGGGAGAGAAAAATGAGAAAGTGGATGAACCATCACTATTTTGACACTTCACACATTGCAAAAAAATTGTCGCAGACATCCATGTCAGGCAGGAATTGAAAGCCCAAATGTTCTTATTTAGGCTTAATTTACCAATTATATCTCTAGGAATGTCATCGCAAAAACCAAAATGTATCACTGGAATACATTTTCTTCTTTAACAGGAGTATCGAAGTTCTGGAATGTTCTTAGGATTTAACAGATGAAAATTAACATGTATTTATTCATTATCACTTAGCATCAAATACTTTTAGAGACTCTTATGTACCAGAAATAGCACTGAAATCTGGCTGCAAAGATAATGAAGAAAAAGCCAAGTTATTCCTTGGAGCTAAGAAGTACTCAACAGCTAAGTTATATAATATAATACTTTCACATTCACCCCAGTTGCAAAATGTCATTCTATTCAGCAGTGTATCTTTATAAAACATAATCACTAGCAACCAATGTGTATGCTATAGTATTAAGTTCATAAAAAATGACTCAGGCAGATTTCACATTACAACCTTGAGCAGTAGCAACACAACAATCAAAGGCAATCCAGTCATTGTCTATAAATGGTTTGTTTCAAACAATAAAGGAAAAACATGATTAACAAAGTCAGCATATTTCATTGTCTGATAAAGTCTATGTCTTACAAACTTTGTTTAAAAAAATGAATTTTTTACTTAGACTTCTGATTTACCATTTGTAAATTACCATGGATAATCCTAGTTCATTTCTCCATGTTTTCAAAAACTAAAATTTGCAAAACTTTGGTAATTTTGTATTATATATTATTTTATATAGCCATAATGAAATTAAAAAATGTAACATAGAAGACTTACAATATTTGAATTTAATAACTCTTTTTTATAAGAATTATATGTTCCATATACATTGAAATACTGAAAGATACCTTTAATTTTTATACTAAATCACATAGTAAATTATTTATATTTGGACACATAGTGATAGGCAAATAAATGAGTTATGATCTATTCCAACAAGCGTTTTACATAAAAATATAGCATGAAGTTGTCAAAATGAAGCATTTTGTTTTGAAGTATGTAAACACATATACATATATACATGTCATATACAAATATGACATAATAAATAAGATTACTGAGGAAATATTATCTATCAGTACTTAGAATGAAATAAAATCTACGGTGGTATAATTTTATTCACACATGTAAAAGCAATGACTTAACATTCATGTATTCAATAAATAATAAATTTATATTTAATCTTTAATTTATATATATTTTCCTAGTTACAGTCCTGGGCAATTGTATGTGTTCAACGTGTGTGACAAAACATTGTTTTTCCCCTAATCATGCTATTCTGCTGCTAACTGAGGAAGTGAACCTTGGTCAATTCATAATATTTTATTAGACTATACTGAAGGCCACTTTGTAGACACTAAATCAAGGAAATGATTCATAAGGTTACAAAGTATAGAATATGTAAGTAAACGCTTCTATGCCTCTTGTATTTCTATTTCCTTCTAACAAGTTGAACCAGAAGATGTTTCCAATATTGTAGTAGTAGTACATGGTTGAAGACTGGCTTTTTCCATATGAATCATTTTCACATAGATTTATTCATTAATTTTTGAGCCAAACATCAGTGTACCTTACATATTTTGCTTTAATTAAGTTCTACAATAACCAAGGAAACCCACCTATAATTTACACATAATAAATTTGTGGCATAGAGAATACAAATAATTTTTCTAAAGTCACCACAATTAAGCATTACATAAACTCTAAATGTAGACACTTTACCTACCAATCTCTTAACCATTCTTGCTATCTAAATGTTGTTTAAGTTATGGTGATTTGTTTATAATATCATTCAGAATTACTGATAGGTAATTATAATTTGCGCACCTACATAATCTCCAAAATGCGAGTTTTAAAACTTGTTTTTGTTGTTCACTTTGCTATTTTGTTCATAGGGTATGAGTGTTCTTCTTCTTCTATGCACATGTCACATGCCTGCAGAAGCCGGAGCAGTGCGAAGAGACCCTGAGAACCAAACCTAGACCAGGTCCTCCGCAAGAGCAAGAGGTGCTCTTAACCACATAGTCATCTCCCCACTCTCTCAAGATAGCAACGTTTTCATGTAATCAGTTCTTTCTGTTCTTTCCCTTTAGTTACTTAATGTCACATGCTATTTGACAAAAGTAGTTATTCTTTATGCTGGGCTGAATCTGTGGCAAGCTAGTGGGCAAAGTGGTACTTCTTTCATATACATTATGATCTTTTTCTCAGGTTTAGGGCTGTGAAGATGGTTCAACCTAGGCTGATATTCACAGTGTTGAGCACAGTAAGTACCCTGTGTCAAGTAATGATATAGACTGGCACCCAAAGTTGTTCTCTGACCTCCACATATACACGACCACACGTGCTCATCTAGTCACTTTCCAAGCAGACACCCATAAATACATCCTCACAAAGACTAAACATTTGAAAAAAGAACGAAACCTGTAAATTGTTATATTGATTAACATCAGAGATTCTGTTAACTCCTTGGGATATCCATATGACTGGCATTCTTAACAAATATGGCGAAGACTGCTCCTGAGCAGTAACTCAACTAAGGCAATATTGTCTAAAGGTTTGGAGAACTATTCTCTTGTTATCATCAACTAAAGTGAAAAATAAAATTAAAGTCCTAAAAGGTGATGAGGATTAAATTAGCAGAAAATAAAATAATAAGTTTTGGGTTTGTGCATTTACTTTAGGCATTTCATAAACATATAAACATGCCAGTTGCATTTTAAAAATCCTCCATTTATTGGATTTATTTTGAAGAAAATGGTACTTGAAAGTAAATAGCACTTATTTAAACTGCTCTTCTGGTTTTTCTCAATTGTGCAGAAAATGTTGTTAAATTATATAACACTTCACTTGTTTTCATCACATGTCAAAGGAGAGAAGTATTTAAGTTACACAACATTTAATCAGCATGAGTCACATGCTTCATTCTGTCCCACACATCAGGAAGAATAGAGAGATGAAAGGTGTTTTTTCCCCTTTACCTATTGCTATTGTTTTCACAGATTTTGTCACCTTCTCGGAAAGAGGTGTACTTTAAAGCAATTATAATTATAATCCTCTTGAGACTGGTGTCATAAATGTGCTGCTGGTACAAATAAGAGAGATTTTTTTTTCCATTCTGGGAGAATAACAGAAAGTAGGAGTTTCTCTACTGATTCTTAAAAGTTGAATAAATTATTAACAGGAAAATGTGGAAGGTGGAAGAGAGTACAAGCACAATGACCTTCAGATGCTAGGATCAAATTTCATTTTATGATTACCCTAATCGCAGTAAGCCAGTTCTTTAAGCATAGGTTCTATTGAGGGGCAGAAAATGATCACATTACAGATGTATAAGAGACTACATCAGAGAATATTTGTTATGGCACTCAAAGAAATATGGACACACATCTATTGTCTTTAGACTTTTAAAGATGGCTTCTAATTTTGATACACTTAAGCCATATTTTAATTTTAATAAAATTAGACATGTTTTAACTAATTATGTTTTAACTAACTATACTATTTCAGAAAGACTGATATTGGCATTGTTTAGAGGCTATTCTTATATGAAAATATTACTTGGCAAGGGAACTACATTGTGCAAGAACATCTGCTCTAAATGGTTTATTAACAACAAAATTGGTCCAAATATTTCATCCTTTAATGAGCCCATGCCCTTTTCAATGTGGTCTCGCTGCTCTTCTCTTCCTCATTCCCTGCCTCTTGAATCTGTGTCAGCCCCTGACTTGCTTTGACAAGTAAAATGCATCAGAGAGGTTTGCATCCTACTTCCAAATGTTGGCCTCAAAAGGGTTAGACCAGTTTTTCTGTACTCTGTGTGAATTTTTTTTTCTGTCGAAACACACCTGAGCCAGGTTTGGAGAAGGTGAGAGGTGTGAAAGAGAGACAAGTTGCCCTAGCTATCTCATAGGAGAGTGTTACACACTAGGAGGCAACTAGGCATCCAGAAAAAAAGCATAGTTACAACCAGCAAATCTACTTTGTCGACCCAGAGCAACCTAGGAACACATGAGGAATTTTATCAAAGAAAAGAAAATTGCTGTGTCATACCTGTATACTTGAAATAATAGTGTTTGTGTTAGCTGAGATTTGAGGTGATTAAAAACTGACAATGAATCAATACTTGTCCATATACAAGACAAAGACATCAATGATTAAAATCTTTATGAAATATCATTTTTTTCAAAGAGCTCTTGAGTTTTTGTGGGACAAAGTGCTTCAAGCTAGAGAACATTTATTGCTAAAATTGATTATGGGCACAAAGAGGCTTGGTCCAGCAATTACTCTGGAGGAAGGCAGTCAATATATTTTACACAGCTCCTATAGCTAGCTAGCATCCTGCTTCAATAATGATTATGATGATAACCTAATTACTCACTATTAGTTTTTGGCTTCATAGAAAAATAAATTGAGCAGTGTTGAGTTTTCAAAAAAAAAGTCTAGAAAAATGTTTAGTAAATGTGTTCTTTTAAACTTTCTGTAGTCATTATATACTATATGTATACATTAATGTGTAGCTGTATACGTATGGCAACACAAATGTTTTAGTTCTGACCCAATATGTTCATTGAAAGTCCAGTTGAGGAAATAAAAATATTCAATGGACCTCTCTCATTTTGTTCCTATGTGGTAAAGTTTCATTGCATTGTCAGCTTGAAATCTAGCTTATCTCCTATGCTTCATTCTTCCAGTGGCTTGTTATTTAAAAATAGTGAGTCAAAATAATTCTCAGTGAGCTAAAACTGTCACCTTCACTTAGTTTTTCTAAAAACAAAACAAAAACAAAACAAAAACAAATGCTTTTCTGAATGGCACCCCAAAGGATGGATTTAACTTTTGTTTGTTTGTTTGTTTCTCAAAATATGGCTTCTCTGTCCTGGAATTCACTTTGTAAACCAGGCTGGCCTTGAACTCATGAAGATCTGCCTGCCTCTGCTTCTCAAGGTCTGGGATTAAAGGTGTGCACCACCACTGCTCGGTTGTAGCTAACATGTTTAAGGGAAGCATAATAATACTAAGAGAATAACATGAACTTTTCTGCAAGTTGATTATTAAAATGTAATTGGTAATTTTCATTTCAAAAATAGAAAAATCATATAGTCCAGCTCCTAACCAAGAAGCTATCATGATCCGATATCTGCTGGCAAAGGAAAAATCAACTTCCTTCAATAGAATATCACTGTCTGTCAACCACAGTCAATGGCTGGCCCCATGCCTAGTGGTAGTGGACCAACACAAAATGTTCCGTGTTTTTGTTGTTGGTGTTTTTTTGTAAGCACCTTTGTTTTGTTTTGTTCTGTTTTGGTAAGACTTTTTCTCTTATTAGTTTCCTTCCTTCTTTTGTTTGTGTCTGCCTGTTTGTTTTTATTTGGGTTTACCCACCCCTCCTTTGGATTGGTGTTTCTTCCAGGGGGGGCGGAAGAGGGAGAGACAGGGAGAGCTTAAAGTTAGTGGGAAGAATATTGGAGTGGGACAGGAGAAAGAATACGATCAAAGTATTGTATGAACAAAAGTAATTAAAAAGGAAAATGTCTGGTTAGATAGTTCAATGGTAGATCACTTATAATAATGAATGAATGATAACTTGGTTGAAAGGTAGAGATTCTATTAAATAGCAATATTTTTAAAGTTGCTGCTCATTCTTCTTGCTAAATGATGTTCAATTCTACCCTTATATTCAATGTTTCTTGAACTATATTAGCAATCTTTTATTAGAGTTTGTGAATTAGAGATGGAGATTTAAAAACAAAAATGAAAACCATTAATTTTGCTTCATTTTATAATTGATTTATTCTGATTTTATAACTAATAATGTAAATGAAAAATTATATGAAAATAAGCAACTTAATCTCTCTGTTGAACTAGTGTCAATACAGGAAATATATTTGAATGAATTCTCTACTTGTACATAAGCATAAGTTTTAATTGAAGATACCTATATTCCTTTTAAATTGTATTATTTTAGCATTTATGTGTGTGACTGTTTTACCTGCATGTATGTTTGTATGCCACATTTCTGCCTGATACCTGTGGAGACCAGAAGGTGTTAGCTCCCCTAAAACTAGAGCTGTAGATGGCTGTGAGACACCATGTGGATGCTGTGAACCAAACCTGGATTCTAGGAAAAAGCAGCTAGTATATTTACAGAGCCACATCTCTAGCTTCATAATCATCAAATTGAAATCCCTGTGTATTTGTTCTTTCTTTGCTTCTCTTCTCTAGTTATATTTATCTTTAATTCCCATTATTTTACTTTATGGCAGTGCCTTTGGTGGAATTAGGGTGCTGAAAATTGAACTCAGGGCTTTTTACCTTCAAAGCATACAGTCAACTACTAATCTATACTGGCTGTAGCTTCATGAATAGCTATCCCTTGCTCATCACTTCTGTCAAAACCAGCATCAGGTAACTAATAGAAAAAAAGAAACCCTTTGAAACTGCAGAGAGAAGGGGGGGGAGAGAGAGAGAGAGCACAATTCTATGGAAAGCTTCAAGTTTCACAACAGTGAAACAGTGAATAATCTTGGTATTTATGACTTAATATGAAACGAGAAAAGTTATAAATATCAATGTTTTTAAACCTTAGTATGAAAAGCTTTTTATGAATTGTCTTTCTTCTCAAATCAGTTTTGCCAAGGTGAACACATTCCACAAACTGAAGACAAGCCAAGATTATTCACCTTAAGAAAGACAAAGAGCCCACTATGTGGGCAATCTCATGAAGAAATAGAGAAATACACACTGGTTCATTAAAGCATGTGTAGGAAAAGTAACATGGAACATTGAATATTTTTTATCTACCTTACTTCACAAAGCAGGTATTGTCTTCTTATAACACTTCAGTCACTACCAAAACACTCCTCATAATCCAATTTAACAGCTCTTTAGAGGCACTTAGAAATGATCATTAAAAAGCTCTTTGTCTTTCTTAATGTGTTCTTTAGTGAGTAAAAACAATTTGAACAAACATTGATCTTATTTTTTTTTAATTAAACCACCTGGGCATAGTAAGTGAGAAAAGGACATAATGCAATAATATTGCAACCCTCTTGCATGTTTATCCACTATCAGGTGCTGATTGATTGAATATCTATAATAGTTCAAAAGTTGAAAATGGCTATAATTCAATTGACATATAATAGGTAGCACATAACAAAAATAATCAAAACGAAAACCACCACAATGTGATGTAAAAACATAATTATAATTTTACAAGCATGAATTGCAATAATAATCAAAGTTTGTCAATGTCACCAGGAATCTCTGAAATAAGATTTTCATGATCATATACAAAACCACATGTAAAACACTGTCTGTTGGGACACTGTGATATAACACAGGGCATTCATGGTATCCTGAGATTCATCTTTAGCATGAAAGTGTTGAACAAGAAGCAAGTAAACATGAAGGAATACAAAAGGAAAAATGTAGTTGGGCCTAACCAGTAGTGAATTTCAACTGTCGCTGACTATGTTTGTGTTCTTAGTATACAGTTTTATAGGCTTTCAACACCCTTGATCCCTTACAAGTGGGGATTCCATTCCTAGATTGAATAACCATCCTCAATTCTCTCATATTTTCTCATAATTTTACTCTTAGTATATTGTTCTAGTTTTTCTTCTGCTTTACAAATACTTCGACACTCTTTTTTCATTATGTTTTGAAACTCTTAAGTATTGAAAATAAATCTTGATGTTCCCTATCTTAGCTGTGCTATTTCGAGCGTTCTTTCCTTAAAAACTAAGCTTCATTAAATTTATCTGCAATCATAAAAGGTAAAGGATGGTCTCCCTACTCATATTACAGTTATAATTTCTCCTAACAGAACCAAGTTGCTTACTTGGCCCTCCTAGGATTGGATTATTTGTGTCTTCAGGCTTCTGGAATCCACCATATTTGAGTTCAGATTTTGAGTCTATACCTTCAGCCACTTTCTTTTTTTTTTAATTTATTTATTTATTAAGGATTTCTGCCTCGTCCCCACAACCGCTTCCCATTTCCCTCCCCCTCCCCCGATCAAGTCCCCACTTGCTTCACTCACTCCTCTCAGTCTACTAGGTTAAGTTTGTCTTTTTCCTCTCTCAGGCCCAGAGATACCATTTATACTTTGCTGTCATATTCTTTGCTAATAATACAACTTGACATCAATACAAACTTGGCAATCAGTCTTGATTGCCTGAAAATGGCACACTGGACTTCCAAACTCTCATTGATCTTGACAAATTTTTCCACCGTATGAGCAAATGGTTCAAAATTCTACAGGACAGTTATTGTCTCTCTGATGCTTAAGGGAAACCCCTTCCTAGTGGCTTTGCACCAGGCCTTTCATGTGGGTCTCCACTTTTCTACTGGTTTCTACAGTCTCTTTTCCTCTAACCCAGCCTTTTCCCCCTTCTTTAGACTATCTGCAACGACTGCCCCAACCCTTCTTTCTTTACCCCACACTAATTTCAGGGTAATCTTCCAGCACAGGACTGGCAGATAGATTTCACACATATGCCACTTAACAAAACACATAAATCTCTTCTTACTATAACAGACACCTTCTCAGGATATGGAGAAAATTTCCCTGCTATGGCGGAAACAGCAGAAATGGTCTGTTCCCACCTCATGAATAATGCTTTGCTCAGAATTGAACTTTCTAGATCCATACAACCAGAAACTAGCCTGGTATTAATCGCTAAAATCACCCAGTTTGTTCAAAGGGCCTTAGCATTACAGTGGCCTTTCTACATTCCCACCTACCCCAGTTCTCAGGAAATGTATAAATGGCTAATAGACTCATTAAGACTCACTTTTCAAAGTGACCTTCTCAACTTCACCTTTCTTGAACTCAACTCCTAACTCTAGCCCCAACTCATATTTGAGGCATGCTCTGAGTTCCTCCCTTCCTCGACCCATTTGAGCTAATATAAAACTGTCATTTTGCTCTTGAAAAATTTACCTCTGCATTGAGCTCCACTTCGTAACTAATTACCTTCTTTCACTCTTTTTTTTAATTTATTTTTTTATTGAAAAAATTCCTGCCTCCTCCCCGCCTCCCATTTCCCCCCTCACTCCTCTCCCCCTCCCCCACTCCTCCCCCCTCCCCCCACTCCTCACTCCTCCCTTGTCCCCTCACTCCTCTCCCACTCCTCTGCCCCTCCCCCTCCCTCTGGAGTCTGAAGAGCAGTCCAGAGCAGTCCAAATTCCCTGCCCTGTGGGAAGTCCAGGTCCTCCCCCACTCCATCCAGGTCCAGGAAGGTGAGCATCCAAACAGGCTAGGCTCCCACAAAGCACAGAAAACTTCTCCAGGACCATACTGAACATGCCCTGCCTCAATCCTCCACTGATCCTAGCAAGAAAATCATTTTACCCAGTGCCTGAGTTTTTCTGAAGGCTTCTCACCTGCTGGCTGTCGGCCCGTACTTGGATATGGTCCTCCTCACCATACCTGCTGTAGCCGGATTTCAGGGATTGATGGCCAGGATGCATCTTCTGTAGCTTAAGTGGTGTCTGAACACATGACCTCATAAGTACTCTTTGCCACTTGACAGGAAAGCTGAAGCCTAGGGTCTCCCATATAACACCCATCTCAGCATTTGGAATCTTTCCTTCTAAGGGGCTTAGTCTTCTTTCCACACTCCCAACCAAGAGGACTGCACAACATGCTTGGGATTTTCAAATGTTTGCTGCATAGCCCTCCCCTCCCAAAGCTCCTTTAGTTTACCTTCTGTCCTGAAGCAGGATATGCTTCAGACATTCACATTTCTTTTGACCTCTATGCAGCTTGTTCAGTCAATAGTGGTTTCACTCTGTCCTCTTCCCTCCTTGCTGGCTCTAAATGTATTTGATTTCCTCGGAACCAAACAACCAAACCATAAGGCTGAGACCTCATGGGAAAATTACTCATTCTGGGGCTGTAGATATGGTTTTTTTCTCTTCAAGCTGTGGGTTAGAAACCCCAATAACTCTCACTCAAACTTGACCCTGAAAGGGGCACAGTGATCTTCACTATCCAAGAACCCTAGGATGACAAATAGGCCTAGGGGTTGAAGGGTTTACCTATATTGATTTAGAAAGATTTGGGCCTTTCACCAGACAAAAAGTTAAAAATTTTAAATCTCTCAAAGGGGATCTGCCCACTCCTGCTGATGCCATAGCAGAGACCATACAACAACCATCATCCAGCTGAAGCTTTGAAATCTCCAACATCAGGACCTATCTTCTGCTGCCACCTCATGGATGGCCATTCGAAATGACTTCCTGAGAATGTACTGTGCTTACAGAGATACTGATGAGTCCCTCAATGCAACCCCATGCATCTCCTGGTGGCCATCCCTTTCACAAAAGTAACTCTAAACTTCACATTCCATAGCCCTGAGACCATTTCCTCCTCTCCTCTCTGCTGGTACCTTCCTATCCTCCAGAAACACCAGCTGATTGCCTTTTCAATAACCATCATCCACCCCACTCTCCTTCTAGTCTTGGCAGTATGTTAACACCTTAATCTCCAAATCCTAACTAGCTCCATAAGGAATCTTCTTCTGGTATTGGTCTAGTCTCAATATGCAGACACCTTAATCTATGACTCATGCATCCCCACTTCATTACGTGTTCAACTCATCCTCAACATTGAAAGAGAAATGAGCCATTACCCTCCCAGTCACAACTGGAATAAGTTCAAAAGCTTCAGTATTGACTAGAGTCCTGTGTCCAGGATCCTGGGCTATAGTCTCCATCTATCCTAACAGATAATCCACTCCATCTAGAAGCCAACCTCAGACCTACAAAGTCAGTTCACCTTCCTAGCCTCAGTGGCCTTATAAAACTCTCAACTTTCTGATCACTGAAAAGGAAGGCTCCTGTCTTGCCCTCAGTGAACAGAATTGGTATTACATTGTTAGTTGGTCAAATGGAAAAGAAGATTAAAACATCTTACATGAATTGGCTTGTAAACTATCGTCTTCAAAGGCTGACTCCAATGTAAGATTCTTGCTATGATCCTCTTTTGGGCACTGATGACTCTTACCCCACCTAGGCCCACCTTAACCCTAACCCTGTGTCATAACAATAACTGTTTCCTGACCCTTTAGAATTTGTTTCAGGGAACAATTACTGAAATGACCCAAGGGTCGGTGATTCTTAAAGAGTTTCTTCAGGCTTCCTACTGTCTACTCACTGCCTGACTCCCCACCTTTGACTCATTTCCTATATTTCCCACTACCCCTCCGACACCAATCCTGCTCAGCCAGAAGTAGTGATGGGAAGATAGTTCTTGGCCCTTTTGTCAACAATAGGCTGGAATGTGAGGTCACAAGCAGGCCTCTAGAATGCTGTGCAGATGACAATGGTTAGCCTGAGATGAGGAAACAAAAAATTAACCCGGAGCAGTCCGCATAAACCTTCTTATCAGATAATTTTAGTTTCGTTTTTCTCCCTAAATGGCCATCTGCCACAGGTGCCTGACCATAACAAGTACAGACTCCTTTCCAGAGGGCAAAGCCCAATGACCCTGTTTTACCCAAGATATAGAAAAACCTTCCAAGAGGAAAGAATCTTTCCTAAAGCCTTCAAAAACCCCATAAAGCCTATTTCCTCTTCTAATTGGCCTATTGCTACCCACTCTTGTCAGACTTCCTGGCAATTTGTTTCAACAACCTCGAAAAAACTTTTTATACCCATAGAGTGGTCAAGTTCAGTGGTTTCATGGAGCTCTCTTACACAATTGTGAACTTGATTATGATTTTGATGTGCTAATTAATACTTTCTCCCCATTCTTGAAAGCTGTACATGTACTTATTATTCAAATATAAGTTTTTTTTTTTTGGTTTTTCAAGACAGGATTTCTCTGTAGCTTTGGAGGCTATCCTGGAACTAGCTCTTGTAGACCACGCTGGTCTCAAACTCAGAGAGATCCACCTGCCTCTGCCTCCCAAGTGCTGGGATTAAAGGCATGCAGCACCCCTGCCTGCCAAGGTTTTTTCCATAAAAATAGAAAGAAAAAAGACTCATGTATCATGTTTCTAAGAATTTGGAATCTACATGAAATATCAGAGCTCTATATTACTGGATCAATAGTATATTGAGTATAATAACATATTAACTATCTCATAATTTGAAGAGTTGAAAAGACCACAAATGATACAGTCATAGTATGACTAATTCTTTATTATGTTGTATTATTTTTTTCATAGAATATATTTTTATCCTGTTCTTTCTCTTACCCCAACACTTTCCAGGAGTTCTAGATCTCCCTACCCACATAGCGTCATGTTTTTTTTTTCTCTCTGCCTTTCCCAAAACAATAAAAACAACAAAAAAAATCAAAACAGACAAACCAAAAGATGAAAGAAAATCAACGTGACAAGCAATACCCAAACAAAACAAAAAGCATACACAAAAAATATGTTTTACGTTTACCAACTACTCCTAGGCATGAGGCCTGCCCTGCAGTATGGTTAATATACCCAATGACACACTGAAATAAATTGGTTTACCTTTCCCAGCAGGTATCAAATGCAAATAATTTCTTGGTTAAGGGCATGACATTGTGTCTACTCAATTTTACTAGTTTGTTTCATTCTAAAGGAGATTAAGGACAGTATTGCTAATGAAGTTATTAAGCAAAAAGAAACAAGAAGAAACCGCGAGAGATGCTGTGATGAAAGCAATAAGTGACTTTGGTGAATATTCAGTAGAAGAGGAATAGGATCAGACTTAGAATTCATATAGAGCTCTTGTCATTGCCTCAAGAAAGGAGGTAGGGTGAAAGAAGTAACTGAGGATTCCAATGGAGTGATGTTTTTCATTAATCTTAAGCTTTAACATACTTTAACTGTAGCTATGATTTCACAGTCAGTTTCATTTGGCTCTCTCTACCCTGTATTGGGGAATTATGCTGCTCACAGAAGCTGTAGTCAGTTTCATGCACAGAATATCTCTCAGTTGCCTAACACAACTTAGTGAGCCGCTGTTGCTGAAGACATTTTGATTGTAGAACATAGAGAAATCAAGTGGACACTGTACTAGAACCTTTCTTCCTGCTAGGTAGCTTTAATATCATTGAAAAGTGTAATGCAGAATGCTGGTGTTGAAAAGTCATCAGTGCACTAACCCAGTGCTAGAATTTTATGCTACAACACCAACTCTCTAAGGCAAGGTGTGCCTATTGGGGAAATAGCAGCATGATTATTAGGAGGGAGGGGGCAATCAACCACTTTTTTCTTAGACTGCAAGCTCAACAGGAGGAAATTGATGCCTGGTATTGTAAACCTGGTCAAAAACTCATGACTGAAGATGCCATAGGCTCTGACTGGTGAGCCAGGTGGCTACTCTTACTATTTTGTAAAGTGGTTCTCTTGTCCAATTCCCTACTACGTGCATTTAGACCAATAGATTAGTGTGACTTCTAACATTGGTTAAAGAAGCTTTGGTTTGTAGTGTGCTTCAGTTAGTGCAGAAAATCACAACTCATCAAGATGCTCAGAAAATGTTTCTGTTGAGTGGTTATTCCTAAATGGGACATTTATATCCTTCTCTGGCTCTAAGGTTAAAGGATTATCATGAAAGAGGAGGCAAAAGAATGCAAGAGCCAGAGGATCTGGAGAGATTTTTGGAGAGCTTTCTTATGAACTTGCTTTAACTGTTGAACTCACAATATCATAGCAGTCATGGTTACCTGTGGAGGACCAGGGTTAACCCTACCTACATTCCAGTCTGGACAGAAGAACAGTTCATGAGGTACCATGCATAGCTGAAAAGCTATTGGCAACTAGTGACTACACAGGAAAGGGTAGATACTTTCTTTAGCGCAGTAGCCACTGATAAGTTGTACATATTCCGGTAATGATCCCAAATCTATGTTTTACAAGCAACCCAAATAAAACTGAGTTATTTTGAAATAATACAGAAGAGCCATGAGTAGCGGGACAACTTGTTGGGAAGTAAAGGGATTTCTGAAGTAGTGAGAAGGGGATAAAACAGAGGAATGGGGAGATAAATGGTCAAAATACACTACACACATGTATGAAACTGTAAAAATATATATTATAATGTTTCTTAAGGAATATTCTCCCCCTTCACTCAATTGTTCATTAAATGTCCATTCTCACCCCAGAGGTTTCCAACTGTTCATTATGTTGTTTTGTATGTCCTGCATAATTGTTGCAGGTAGAAGCTACTTATCTAGATCCAGAAGACCCATGACATGTATTCTATTCTATTCACTATCCTGCATTCTATAAAGTCTGACCTCTACATGTGTGTTGATTTTGTGTGTATATGTGCATGTGCACGTGCATGCATTTCTTGATATAAAATATTATTGGGATTTTTTGTCAAGCCTGTTCCTCCTAATTGATATGTATCTGCTAGATAAATGATCATTTACAGATTCGGATAGATAGATACACAGATAGATAGATGGAGATAGATAGACAGATATGAATTTCTTCATGTGTATATGCATGCACATGAGTGGTAGGCAACACATCATGTTGAAGTATCAACCTGAAAACTAGGCATTCTCAATGCAGTTCTTCCTCTCCTCAGATTTTAGTGTATATTAGAGTAACATGCATGAATCTATTAAAACAAATTGATAGTTTCTCTATATGATTATACTGGTATACAATGAACTTTGTTTTGAGAAACTCAATTCTAGGCTCAGGTCTGTCACTGACTGTATGGCATATACTAGTAGATAAAGAAATATGCATAAGTATTAATTCTTCATATAAAATAAAGTTAATAATACTAGTCTATTCCTAAAGGTACTGTCTACACTCATCCTCTCAAACTCTTCATCTAGGATATACATATAACTATGAAAAATGCAACAATAATAAAACTGGAGAACTTAAGAAAACACTACCAAAAAATTAGCGAACATTTACCTTACACTTTCCTGAGGCAGAGATAGAAAAGAAATTATGGTAGGTTCTTCAGCTGTTATCAAATTAAAAGAAGGAATTTAATCTAAAGGTTTGTAAGAAGATTGTCAGTCTAAGAGTCCTGGTGGTCAAGGAATGAAGAACTGAAAGTAGAGAACTCCTGAACTCAGATAAGAAACGAAGCACATCTGTATTCTTTTTAATCACTGACAAATTCCCCCCTTCTTTTTTAATTACACTTTGCATTTAGAAATTATTCGTAAAATCTGAAATCTTCACACAAAGAATACCCATGGATATTATATATCACATGACATTTTCAAATGTCCCAATGTACTCATTACACTCATCTTTTGGAAGTAACTATGGTCATTAGGTTGTCTTCTGTGTATTGTTTATTAATATATCAAAAGTCACATAGCATATTGAAAATTATCATGTGTTTTAGTGATTGTATTTTTTCTGGTTGTTTTTTTTTGCTAACCATGTGTATTATATATTCTGTGTTTAAAACAATATTATACAAAGCAGTCCACAGGGAACTCCAGACTGATTCTGTGATACTCCGCACAAACAATGGTTTAGAAATTGCCTTAGTTGATTTTGTCTTTGTGGATTTTCCAGTTTTCAGTTATAGAAAACTAATGGACTTTTGTATTAAGGATACTTATATATATTTTATAAAATAACAGCATTTCATGTGATTTTTCTTGGTATTGCTTTAGAGATTTTGACAGACAATTGAAATTTAGTACTTCAAAATAATAGAGTCATTTATTGAATTTATGGATGCTATGTGAAATACTTAGAGTTAGATATATGGTAGTTTATAAGTGGAAAACAAGTTTGATTCTACACTTTTAAAAGTGATTGCTTTAAAAATTTTTAGGTATGTAGGTTGGAAAAGAGTTGTAATGCAAACTTGAAAATGCAAGAAGAGCTTTAGTGAGGTAATATATCAGCTGTGGGAGCCCTGACTTTTAGCTGAGCCTCTGTAGGGTGTAAGATGCAAGAATAATCCTGCTGATTTGCATCCCAATCATATTTTAAATTTATGGAATGAAGCCATTCTGTAAGTTTGATGTTTGAGTCTTCCCTTATCTTGGAAAAGTCTTATAACTTAACAAACTCTCATTTTAGCATCCTAATAATTGGATCACATATATAATTTCACAAATTTGTGGAATTTAAGTACCCTACATAAAGTGCAGATACAGAGAAAGTTAATATTATTGTGGTGCTTGATGCAGTTATAATCTTAATTCTCAAACTCCACAACAGATTTGAAACCTAAAATTGAAAAATAAGTACACAAATGTTTAAGGTAACACATGATGACAAGGAGGAAGATTTGAGGTCCAGGCAGCCACATAAAAAGCTGGAAGTTGTTCAAGTATGTCAACAGGGTGTGTGGTGTGTGAGTTACTGGGATGAGGTACTACATACAGGATGACCCCTCGGGCTAATTGACCATTAAACCTAGCTAAAACTAGAGCTCTTTGTTCAGCAAGAGACCCTGTCTCAAAACTCAAGATGGAAAGTAATAGAGGAAGAAAATCTCAACGTTGACCTCTGTATGCATGGACCCATGTAGCTGTATGCACACGCGCACACACGCACACACACACACACACACACACACACACACACACACACACACCACATTCACATCCACATCACACCATGCCACAACAGAAACAAGAAATATGAGGATAAGGCAAATTGCCAACTGAAAAAACCTCTGGATACAGATCTGCCTTCCCTAAGATACGATGACTTGCACCATTTTCATGGGCTAGGGAAACATCATTCTTTTCTTTTCCTAGATTTCTATTAACATATGCTAATTTTACTTAATGGTCTTCATTTTGATATCTTTACACACATATTTCATCAGATTCACCTTCTTTTTAACCTTCTTTGTCACCCTCACTCCTAATTACCCCCTTCCTCTTCTCAAATAGCTTCCCTTCTATATTCATATCTGTTTTGTTTTAGGTCACCTAAAGAGTTTAAGTAGGGTTTCTTATATGAGCATGAGAGAATGATTCTTTAGAGAGCATCAGCAACTAACCAGTGGCTACACAAAAGAAGAAAATGTCTCCCCAACCTCGGTAGCTTCTAATTGCCTAGCAACCCTCAGGGAGTATGAAGGACTGGGGATGCCTTTCCCTCAGCAACTATCATTGCTTTTAAGGTCCCAAGTATGTATTACAAAAGGAAAATATTATATAAAAATATAAATTTTTGCTTATAAGCATTTTCAATATTCACAGAAAAATACTAAATATTCTTCTATTTAAGGATTTTTTGATAAAATTTAGTAAAGTCTATCATTTTACTAATAGAGAAAAACAGTAACCACTCTTTTGAAAAGGTGTGACCATGTCTGCTTCCAATTTCCAGGAAAATCTATATATGTTTTTCTTTGAGTTCACCTTATTATTTGGTTTCTCTTGGCTTGTGAACTATAGGCTCAATGTCCTTTGTTTATGGCTAGAGTCCACTAATGAGTGAGTACATATGATATTCATCTTTTTGGGTCTGGGTTATCTCACTCAGGATAGTGTTTTCTATTTCCATCCATTTGCATGCAAAATTTAAGACATCATTCTTTTTTACTGCTGAGTAGTACTCTAATGTGTATATGTTCCAAACTTTATCCATTCTTCCATTGAGGGGCATCTAGGTTGTTTCCAAGGTTCTGGCTATTTCAAATAATGCTGCTATGAACATAGTTGAACAAATGCTTTTGTAGTATGATTGGGCATCTTTTGGGTATATTCCCAAGAGTGGCATTGCTGGATCCTGAGGTAGGTTTACTCTCAATTTTCAAAGAGACAGCCACACTGATTTCCAAAGTGTTTGCACAAGTTTGCATTCCCACCAGCAATGGATGAGTGTCCCCCTTACTCCACATCCTCTCCAGCATAGGTGATCATTGGTGTTTTTGATTTTAGCCATTCTAACAGGTATAAGATGGTATCTCAAAGTTGTCTTGATTTGCATTTCCCTGATTGCTAAGGAGGTTGAGCATGACCTTAAGTATCTTTTGGCCATTTGAACTTCTTCTGTTGAGAATTCTCTGTTCAGTTCAGTACAAGATCGCTGGGTAATAGTTGGGAGCATAGGGGTTGGGATGGGGTGGGGAAAGGGGAAAATGGGGGAGAGAGGGGAGAAGGGAAGGATTGGGGAGAGCTTGGAGGAATGGGAGGGTTGAGATGGAGGAAGGGCAGATATGGGAGCAGGGGAAAAGATATCTTCATTAAGGAAACCATTTTAGGGTTGGCAAGAGACTTTACTCTAGAGGGGATACCAGGTGTCCATGGGGATGTCCCCTGCTAGGTCGTTGGACAGCAGAGGAGAGGGTGCCTGAACTGGCCTTGTCTCCCAGTCACACTGATGAATATTTCGAATATCACCATAGAACCTTTGTCCGGCAATGGATGGAGACAGAGATAGAGACTCACATCAGAGCAACAGACTGAGCTCCCAAGGTCCAGTTAAAGAACAGAAGGAGGGAGAAGATGAGCAAGGAAGTCAGGACAGCGAGGGGTTGGTCCACCCACTGAGATGGTGTGCCTGAACTAATGGGAGTTCACCAAATCCAGCTGGACTGGGAATAAACAAGCATATGATCAAATCGAACTCTCTGAATGTGGCTGACAATGGGGGCTGACAGAGAAGCATTAATAATGGCACTGGGACATATTTCTACTGCAGGTACTAGCTTTTTGGGACCCTATTCTCTTTGGATGCACACCTCCCTAAGCCTTGATGGAGGGGGAAGGGCCTTGGACTTCCCATAGGGCAGGGTACCCTGCCCTCTCTTAAGACTGGATGGGGAGGGAGGAGGTTGAGGGGAGGAGCAGTAGGGGAATGGAAGAATGGGAGAAAGTGGAAATTTTTGACTGGAAAAATGAGAATATAAAAAGGGAAAATATGTGACCATCTAACTTTGAGATAATACCTATCAATACCCCAGATATCTATTCTTTTGAACAGTACATATTAAAAGAAAGCAAAATTGTCTATCAGCAAGACAAAATATCAAATACTTTACTTATTCTTACATATGAAATCAATGTATCATGGAGATTTTTTTCCAACGTAAAATTAAGTAACAAGAACATTATATGACCCGTGATAGTTTTATAATGAATGCAAAAACATTTCTTCAGTCAGAATTTCTTCCACTTCATTTGCACAGGATGTATTTGAGAATGTAGCTAAATTGTAGACTTTGATCAATGTTGGAACTGCAGTGGAATTTGATAATTTTGTTAATCACAAAATTTCAGTTGCTGCTGCCCTTGCTGAACAACAGACCACCACAAGTTAAGCTGAACTCTCTTAGTCCTCTCATCATTTCTAAGGGCAGTCATAGTTAATTTTCACACAAAAAAAATCTTTTAAAAACACATTTAAAAAAATCATTATGTCTTTTTCTTAAAACATTGTTTAGTCATTGTTGAGAGTACACAATTATAATAGGGATAATTTTTACAGGAAACAAATTTAAGATGCTCTATTTAGTTGTTTTCTGGAATTCCTACTTGATATGGAGTTTATACTTACAAAAGGCATATAAAGAAATGATTAGTCTGGGCTTTCATTTCTGTCTCCCATCAGCTGTATTCTTCCAATATATATCTGTCTTCCTTTCTGACACTGTAAGCTCCTCTTCTCAGCTTACCTAAGCCAAGGCCTTCCTTATTCTGCCCTAACAGTTAAACTCACTGGCATTTTTCCTTCCTTAAAGATGTGGATTGTTTAATACCCATGGAGAAAATGATAGTAGGAGAAAATTACTTGCAATAACTACCATGGGCAAGAGTTACCCACAGAATGCACTAACAACACCTCCATCAAGAGGTCAAACCTATAGACGCATGGTGCTACACACCTATAATTCTTGCACTCCAGAGGCTGTGAGCATGAGGATGGTGAGTTTGAGGACAGCCTGAGCTACATAGTAAGATTCTATGTTAAAAAAAAAAAAGGAACAAAAAGAGCAATGCATAATTTGGATGACTGTCCTCAGCACTAGCAGAAATCAAAACATTTGAAAGTAGATGTAAGCAAAGGTTAGATCACTAGGAATAGCCTGTGCCTTCTCTGTGTGATTCTCCGAGTACGCATCTTGGGAACCCTAAAACAAAGTGCTGTCTTAAGCCACTTAACATAGCATCATTTTCTTCATGTAACAACACAAAACTTACAATTATATAGGCAGGAGAGATAGTTCAGTGATTAAAATTATAGGCTGATCTTCCAGAGGATGCAAATTTGATTCCCAGCATTCACAGTGTGGCTTACAGCTTTCTGTAACTTCAGTACCAGAGGATCCAATGCCCAGTTCTGGCCAGTTCCTCCAGAACAGTGGATACAGATGTGATGCTCATACATCTATTCTAATAAAATATCAATGCACACAATAAATAAATAAATCTCAAAAATATAAAAAAGTACACATTTATCTTTCTAAAAGAGAGAGATGCAGCCTAAATCCTATTTGTCTTGACTAAGACCTTGATATTTTTTTTCTTTCTTATTTCTGGTTCCCTGTCTTATTGTGGTCCATGTATGTTTCTATTTTACAAACTACCCTTACTTTCAGAACTCAGTCTCTACTTAGTAACATTTGAAATTCCTGTAGCCCTATTGGGCTCTTTGTTTCTGCTTTCTTTTCTAAGTATATGCTAAAATAAACCTATAGACTTATAGATGACCACCTTGGATTGCAACTCTCATATATGTGTTTAAAAAGTCTTTCATACACACATACACACATGAACTCTCTTCATGAATTTGAGAGGAATTAGGGTGACATGGTAGGAGTTGCAGTGCAGAGTGGGTAGGGTAGAAATGATGTAAATATAGTATTTTTTACGAAATTATAGAAAATGTTTTCTTAAATACATTATGCAAAATAAAATTAAAAATTTCAAAATAATTTTTATATTCAATTGGAAAGATAAAGTTTTCATATGCAGTATGATCAGTATTTATCTTAATAGTTGGTTACTTCTTGATAGACACCAAAATTTCTATTTCTATTGTAGAAAAACCATTTCAGAAATTTTGAAAAGTCAGGTGTCTGTGCCATAAACTTGTAACCCCAGACCATGGAAGACAAAAACAGAAAGATGAGACATTCAAGGCCTGTTTGGGCTCCACTAGAGCCTGTCTTAACAAAAGTAATCAAAATGAAATATAAAATACTGGCAGTATTAGAAGAACACAAACAAAGGAAACCTTTACTAAAATGTTTATCATTTACTTGATAAACAATGGAATAATACGGGAGTGTTTTAGCAATTTTCATGAATATAATTGATACTATGAATTATATACTAGAACATCCTAATTTTATGTCACATACTGTTACCAATCTAGACTATTTGATAATTTATTTTATTTTATTTATATATTTATTTATGGTTTTTATTTATTTTTTTTTTTTTGATACAGCGTTTCTCTGTGGTTTTGGAGCCTGTCCTGGAACTAGCTCTGTAGACTAGGCTGGTCTCGAACTCACAGAGATCTGCCTGCCTCTGCCTCCCGAGTGCTGGGATTAAAGGCGTGTGCCACCATCGCCCGGCTTGATTATTTTTTAAAAATAGTCCTGTTTGTAATTTAATAAGCTGCCACGAAAGTTCTTGCATAGTAGTTTTTCACTACCTTCAGGTCTTGGGGGATATGTTTGTGCTTCTTTCTCACAGTTTTTCTACTACTTGTACCACTTGGATTGGGGGCTAGACCAAGGGAAGAACATAGAACATGAAGAGTTAACTCAGGGATAGAAAAGTTGGCAAATGAACACATGAACAAGTGAATGCATGTATAGGTTATGGCCTACAATTCCTTTAAGACTAATCAAAGCAGTGTGCAACTTGATATACCATCCTTTGCTGACAGCCATGGGAGGTCTACCCCTTTGTGAACAGAAAGAAAGGAGGAGTGGATGGGGGGAAGGGCCAGATGTGGGGGAAAGAATGATAGGAGAAGAGGGCCAGGAAACTGCTGTTGGGGTGTAAAATAAATAAATTAATTAAATAAAAAACTAATCAAAGCAATCTGAAAAATGAATGGGTCTTTTTCAAACCCTAATTAAAAGCCCATTAATAATTTTCTTTGGTTAATATAGTCGTAAAACCTAGAAAAGTATTGGTTTCTTGATACTTTAGGAAATGCATATATTTTGTAAATCAATGTTCTTTCTTGTATACTTTTTAAATGTCTTTTTTTTGCACATGCCTTTCAAAAATATTGTATTCTTATTACACTCATTCATTTTGTGTCTGTTGGTATATTCGTTCTCTCTCTCTGTCTCTCTGTGTATGTATGTATGTGTGTGCGTGTGTGTGTATGTGTGTGTATGTTTCATGATGTATGCTCACATGCCAAAGACCACCTTTGCCAATTACAGGACAATTTTTAGGCCTATGTTTTCTCCTTCTACCAGGTGTGTTACAGGTATCAAATTCCAGTTGTCAAGCTTGACAGGAAACTTCTTTACCCACTAATCCGTCTTTCTGGCACACTATAAATAGATTTCATCTGAACTATTCTAAGTATTTGAACTTGGGACTCTTTTTGGTTGTGTGCTTGTTGTTGTGTAAGGCATGGCCTCTCTTTCTCCCTCAGGCTGTCCTAGAACTGAGTTTGTAGGCCAGGCTGGCCTCACTTGTGTTTCTCCTTTCTGCATCTGCCTAGTGCTGAGATTACAGGAATGTGTCACCACTGCCAGCACAATTATTTCCTTTTAATTATGTTTAATATACATTTTCTAGTTCATTTGCCTCTTTGGCTTAGCCTCCACATTGATAGTCCAAAATCATCGCCTTTGATTTCAGCATCATTTCTGTGTTACCCTGTAAATGTCACAGCTGCTTCCTCACAAATCAGGCTATGCCACTTTGCAGGCCTTCCCTTATGACTGAGGGCACTAGCAATTGTGCCTGTTAGAGGACACAGGCCTCCAGTAGGGCAGGAAATGTAACCTCAACCTCCCCTGTAGCATGAATAATAGCAATCCAGAGACAGATATTTTGGGTTAAACTTGGAGGTCAGAAAAGCAAAGCAGCTAAGTCATCAGAGAGCTCTTGCTTCTATGAAATTTTCAGACTGAAAGAGAGCGAGTTCCTCTCTCATCCTGCCTTATGTTTCTCGCTAGTGCTGGGATTAAAGGCATTCACCACCACCGTCCAGCTTCTATGACTAACTAGCGTGGCTGCTGGGATTAAATAAATGTGTGTGCCACCACTGCCTGGCCTGTATGACTGACTATTGTGACTGTTTTGCATTCTGTTCTTCAGGCAATTTTTATTTATTAAAATACAAATGAAATATCACTGCACTCCCCTCTCTGATACCCAGGTCCTACTTCTTATCAACACCTTACTGAATGTTAATATATGGTAACCTAGCCACATATAAGTGTACAAAAAAGCCACACATTACATTTAGATCACCCACCACCTACAAAAGCAAGGGATTTTCTTGGTTTCTCTGGATGGAAATACTTATTCTTTCTACCCCATTTGGGACCCCATTGTACTGGTGATACCATAATATCATAACCTACCTAATAAAGTACTGTAGGAATTCCTACCACCAGTAGCCTTTAAGTTACCTGCCCACTTGGGCATGGCATTTTATACTATTTATGCCAATGTAAAGCACATGTCTGGCCTCTTTTCTGGCTGCGAGATTTGGTTGCTGTTCCCCGTTCCAGCAGAGGATTGTGATCTGTGAGTCTACTCCTAAATAAATAACCCTCTATTATACTCAATTCTGAGCCAGTGTGGGATTTCTTTTAAGTGTCCTTCTTCAATAGAGCTCTTCGTATGAGCAACTGAGGTCAGCTGCTTTCTGTCAAGACCTTAAAACACCTGGTGTTTTCTATTATAAACCCTGTCATTGTCACAACCATCAAGTACATGTATTGACTTCCTTATAGATATCTACAAACACATTTGCCAAAGACTGTGAACATTCCAATGACCTATGTACATCCTATCAACATAAAGCATATGAAATTACCCAAATAGAAATCAATATCTATGTCTTGTAAGAGCAATCCTTCAGAGCACACAGGCATCTCTACATACATTTAAGCTTTAAGATAAAAGGTAGTTTCTGAAATATGACCTACAATCAATAGCATTGCCAATTCAAACCAAATAATAAGATATGCACAATGTCAAAAAGCCACAATTAAGTGATACAAGGGGAGGCCAGCGGATATGATATTGTCTAAACACAACCTCCTTTTTCCCTCTAGCAATTGTTCTTGTAGAATCAGCATTAAGAGGTAAAACTAGATGTAAGCACAGAAATGTCATTATAAAACTCACCCTGCAAGCATTTCAAACATTTCTTGTTGTGAAAAGTCAAACGGATTAATATTTCAAACTGGAAGAAATTCTAAATTTAAAACCTCTGTGCTTCCCATTTAAATCTCATCTCCAGAGGTAGTTAAAACCACTAGTTGTTAGGTATTTGGTCACATAAAAATGTAGACTTGGAAAAACAAGGAAACTAAGAAATTAGCAAATAGTATCTTTAACAAAGCTGTATTTTTGAATGTGTAGCATTTATACTATTTTCCCACAGTTCTAGTTACAGTATATTTAGTGATAATTTAAAGTTAGCTGTTTCATGGAGAGAGAAATGATGCCATGTTTAATATGTACTTACTCCTCTTCCAGAGAACCTGAGTTCAGTACTTCCTGAGTACCCGTGTTCAGTTCCCAGCCTCTATGTCTGGTGGTTCACAACCACCAGTAACTCTCCCTCCAGCTCCAGGGTGTCTACCACCCACTTCTAGCCTATGCACTCCCATGAATATACATGGCAAACATGCATATGCACAAAGCAAAAATAAATCTTTAAAATATAGTGGGTTTTTCAGATAACTCTTCAACCTGGAGTCAGTATAATTTTGTAACTAGTGGCATAGTAATTTGGAGGTTATAGTGAAAAAAGAACAACAAAAAACTACAGGACTTCCATGTAAGTCCCCTAAAATTCCAGTGTCATTCAGTTTGCCCATCCTTCTAGCTTTTGGCGAGATGTACTTTTAATCGTTTACACCTGCACCATTTTGGATGCCTATGTTCAGGCTTTTAAATCTGCTTGTGTCCCAGAAGCAGCAATCTGAAAATGTGTTGCAGTTTATGTCATCTTAGAGTAGTCTTAAACTAATGATTGACTACTCTGTGAGGGAAGAGGATAGCCCAGCCCTTCTACTTTAGGCTGTTACAAATTCTGAAGTATGTTTTAGGCTATTACTGTGGAACTGGTCTCAGACTAGGAATGTGCCTACAACTGCCTCTTACATATCTTCTCCATTCCTGTTGTACTTCATCTGCCATTCCTGGGACTGCCCCTTTTAAATCAATTTTATAGAATATGTGAATTCTCCTCTTCAGATGAACCGCAAAAGAATGCAACCTAGAAAATAAGGTCCCTCTTACTGCTAATCGTAAGGGTATTATACTTCTTTTGGATGACCCTAAACACAAACAGGCACACACACACACACACACACACACACACACACACACACACTACAATGTTTCCCACACTCCCACACATGAATGCATACACACATGCACATATGTTACAATATTTCCCATGCATGCTTCAGGACTTTTACTAAGGCAACTAAGTTCTTCTTCCTGTTTCTGCAATCCCATTCCTGTATTGGGACACGCCATCCATTTAAAACTGTTTACTTAACAACCATACTACTTTCTCCTCGATACTTTTAAAATCTGATTCTCCATAGAAATTGTCTATAGTTTTACCTTGGTTAGTGTCATTTGTATATTTCCTGAGTACAGTAAGATATCTATGAAGCACAGAGATGACCCGAAATCTAAATGTCATCTTGCCTGTTTCTTGTCTAAATAGACTCAGGTTTTCTCTACAAATTTTAAATGTAAACGTTTTTCAGCAGAACTGTATTTTATATCGCAAGATTGTTATAGTACTTCTTATTCATTATAGTACTAGACATAGAAATTCCCCAGTTACTTTCCCTAAAAAGTTAGAAGAAATAGTTTTGAAAACTTTTAACATAAACAAATGATATATGTTTAAAGGGCTATGTATTTCCCTAATTTACAAATCATACATTATACACAATTATTCAAATCTCATATGGCACCCCATAGATATTTCAATGATTATGGTTTTATGCACAAATTCAAACATTAAATATAAGATTTCTACCTGTATTTATAAATGCTGGTGCATAAATAAATAATCTGTGAGACCCCATAAATAAGGAATAACATACTTTATTACTATAAACAGTCCTGACTTCTAAATATTTCTTAAGGCATTTGTTTTATTCCTCACCCTAATTTTCAACCAAGAATCTCAGAAGTAGCAGCAATTTAATACTTTTGACCAAAGCAAAACATGGTATTTTCCTGAGTGAATTCATAGTACTTCAGTTGACTGGGTGTTAAACAAGCTAACTTTACTTATATACAGCTAAATAGAATACATCATGAATATGTGACATGATTAGCATATATTTGGGTTTGATTGAATTAGGCATTTAAACTTTATAGCACATTTAGTAACAATACACTATAAGTAGCAAGGAATAAATTATTGGAATAATAGGACATAGGTATATTGGTCAGGTTAGGTTTTGTAATAGTGTAATATTAAACTGATTAAATGAATTTTTAATTTCAACAAAATATTAGAACCCACAAGTGCTATAATGTGTAGGTATGATTACTATCAGAAACTATTGAGTTAACAAATTAGTAACATACTATTATAGAACCAAACAAGCTTGGGATATCTGTCTATTCATTACTTTAAAAAATTTCTAGTAAACTGGAAAAGAGAACATTTTCAACAAATGGTGCTGGACAAACTGGATGTCTACTTGCAAAAGAAACCAAATAGATTCATACTTTCTGCCCTTCTCAAAACTCAATTGCAAATGCTGCAAAGACCTCAACATAAAACCAGATACACTAAACCTGCCAGAAGAGAAAGTGGGGAAATAGCCTTGAACTCACTGATACATAAAAAGACTTTCTAAACAGAACACCATTAGCATAGCCACTAAGACCAACAATTAATAAATGGGATCACATGAAACTCAAAAGCTTCAGTATAGAATAAAGATGCCATAATTCAGACAAAGTGGCAGCCTACAAAATGAGAAATTGCTATCAACTCCACATCCACTATAAGGATAATATATAAAATACATAAATAACTCAAAAAACTAGATATCATGAAAACAAATCACTCCATTTAAAATGTGGTACAGATCTAAACAGAGAATTCTCAAAAGAGAAAACCCAAATAGATAGTACTTAAAGAAATGTTTAACATCTTTAGTGACTAGGGAAATGAAAGTCAGAAGTATTTTGAAATTTCATCTTACACTCACCAGGCTGGCTAAGATCAATCAAATAACAGTCCATGCTAGCTAAGATGTGGAGTAATGAGAACTCTCATCCATTGCTGGTGAGAGTGAAAACTTCCACAGTCACTATGGAAAACAGTCTGGCAGTTCCTCAGAAAGATTGTCATGAATCTTTCTCAAGATTCAGGTATACTCAGCATTACCCAAACAATGTTTCATCCAACCACAGAGACACTTGTTCAACCAGGTTCAGTGTTGTTCTATTCATTGTAGTCATAAACTGGAAACAACCTAGATGTCCCTAAACAGATGAATAGATAAAATATGGTATATTTAAAAAGTGAATTTCCAAGGTAAATGGATGGAACTAGAAAAAAAAAACCTGAATGAGGTAACTCAGATCCAGAAAGATAAATACAATATTCATTTGCTTACATGGAGATAAAAGCTGTTGAGTAAATGATAACCAACAGTCTATAGAACTGCAGAGCCCAGGGATAAAGTGAATGGAGAAGGTCAGTTAGATTTTCCTAGGAAAGGGAAATACAATAGGCAGTTATCAATGGATTCAGAGAAGAAATTAGAAAGAGAGAATCAGATGGAGAGTGGGAGGGAAGAGTGAGGTGAGGGAAGGAATACAGGGAAAGAGCTAAAATTAAGAACTGTTTGAAACATAGTATGAAAACTTAAGAGAGTAGAAACTTTCTAATATATATTCATATATGAGAGTGCTCTAATGAAATTGCCAAACAATGAAAGAGAAAGAGCCCACCAACTGGCTATCTCTTGTCACCAAATGAAGCTTTCAGCACAAGAATTGGGTTTCATCGAATTGAGTTGTTGGCTAATTTGGTTCCTGGGAAACCCACAAACAACTCAGGCTGTTTCAAAGACTATGGGTTGTTCTCCACAAACTGACAGGAAGACCCCATTGTTGAAGACAACACCTATACAAGGCATTGAACATGAGAAGTCGAGTTGGTGCCTGTAGAGAGCCTTCACCCTATGTTTTAGAACATAGGTACAGGAATGAACAAATGAACTCTGCACTCTGCAGAAGGAGAAATGCAAACACCAAACTATGCAATCCCTTTGATTTACAATGGTAGATATTCTTGCAACATATGCTAGTACATAACACTAGTGGGAGTAACCAACTAATATCTGATTTGATTTAAGGTCTATGAGATGTACTTCAGTCTTGACACTGCTTGGGTGATCAAAAACCTGAGACTAGATAGCCCAGGGACCTATGGTAAAACCAAATGATACTGTTCTAAAAAAAAAAACAATAATAGGACTTCTAATGACATTCTGCTATACTCATAGATCGATGTCTTATTAGTCCATCATGAGAGAAATCTTTTCCTTCCATAGATGGGAAAAAATATAGAGACCCACAGTGAGATATTATACAGATTGAGGGATCTTGAAACACACAGCTATTAACTTAATGGCTCCATCAAATCTCTCTCCTCAAGTTCAGAGAACTCTACAGAAGAGGAGGCAGAAAGAGTGGAAGAGAAACATGGGATGGAGGATACCAAGAGAACAAGGCCCTTTAAATGAGCATGATCTAAGCATACATGATCTCACAGAGACTGAGTAGCATGCACAGGTCTGTACCAGGTCCTTCGATATATGTTATGACTTCCAGTTTAGTCCTGGATGTGCGATCCAGCAGGTCTCTGTTTCTTATGCCTTGTCTTGGGCATTTTCCTTTTTTTTTGTTTTTTCCAATTCTTATGTCTTCATTTTTGTTTTAGCTTATTTTATTTTTATCCCTTAGAAATCTGTTTTCTAACTAGAGACAGAAAAGGAGTGGATACAGATGGGAAGGGAGGTGGGGAGAAACTTGGAGAATTAAGAGTGAAAATTGTAATCTGGACATATTATGTGAAAAAATATTTTCAATAAAAGGAAAAGCACATAAATATTGCCTGAGTCAATCTTTCATGTCATATTCACCATGTGTAGCACGTTGTCTTTTTGCATACTTCACATCTATTCTCTCTGTATATCTCATAAGCAGATAAATACTGGATAATCAGAAAAGCATTCATGTAGAAGTGGTTTACATTAGTCATGAGGACAGTGATGTTTCTGGTCCTGTAAGTATTAGAAGCATTTGTATATGGACTATCAGATCCTTATTGTAGCTTATGATCTTCACTTATCCGTTTGACTGTGTTTTCTGCACCCTCGCACCCTGCTGTCTCCGTCCTATTGCCAACAAATAATTATTATTTTCTTAGCTTCCAAACCTACAAACCACCTTTGTAACTGAATATTTACCTTTGTTAACATCAGGTACTAGCACTGATAGTGGTTCATTCAATAAATATTATTGAATTAATCATATACTCTAAAGCACCTTTAGTACATTTTAATTTATTATACATTTATGTGCACCACATTAATAATGAACTTTAAGAAATTTGATGTTTTTATTTTACTTCATTTTGGACAGATAAATTTCTGATGTGAGTCTGTTTCAGCCTCAACAGGACAGACAAGGGTTGTGGCACCATGAAAATAATGTTTACCAGGAAAACAAGATTTTTAGATGCTAACTCCTCTTTCAAGTTGTCATGTTATCCCATCACTTAATTCTGAAAGGGTTTTATTTCAATGTTTACTGAAAGAAGAAAACAAATCCTTAATATTCTTACATATATTCCAATATTCGCTGTTCAGGCATTCTTTGCTTTCTTAATGAAGAGACCCTAGATTTATAATAGAATCACATATATATCTATTCCTACCAACATGCACATTCCACCTCACAAATTATCAATGAATCATATTTTTAAAATAAAATATCTGTGATGCCTATCTCTCTACTTACCTACCATCTATGTATATATGTATTTATGTATGCATGTATGTATCTATCATCTGTCTATACATCTATTCCCCAGTACTTTCTTGATTCTTCTCTAAATGATCACTAATTACAAGTTTCTGAATATCTGCATTACAGCCACTCCAAACTTCTGTGTTACTGTGCACAACTGGTTGACTTGATTCTAGATGATGCTTTTTTATTATCCAAGATACTAAAAGCTTCTAGATGGTAAATATGTCTTTTTTCAGCTTAGCTAGTCTACTGAGAATTTACCAGACTGCCTGCATACAGAAAGTATAGATGCACATTTTTAGAAGAGATAGACATGTATGACTTGGTGAACCCATCATGACATGCATTTTTTTCATTCTCAAGGCAATATTCAGTATAATTATCAATTGCAATCTATCACCAGCCAAGTGAAGATTGTCCCTTCCCTATTCCTGTAAAGAAGGATCCATTACCTAGTCTTGTAGCTGCTTCTCAATATAATTTTTCCCATTCAAGTCATCTTCTAACTAAAGACTAGCTCTTCAAGAGTAGGATCTGAGTGAAAGATGGCTGAATTAAATAGAATAAGAATTCTTTAAATCCAACATTCCAATACAATAAAGTAAATAATAAAAATCCCAATTCACTCATGAGGGTGAATTACTTATGAATATGAATGGGAATAAAGAAGAAAGTGTAAAAGGAATTGGCAAAATATATTAGAATAAGTATCTTTAAGAATGGAGATGCAGTCTCTCTGTCTGCCCTTCCTCTGGAGAGGCAGCTTCTGCCTCTCTCTCCCTTCTCCCCCACTCCTCCACCCCTTCCTTCCTTGTCTTCTTTCCTTCCCCCTCCATAAGCCACTAAATAAACTCTATACCCACCCCCCCCAAATAATGGAGATGTCTGTACCTGACATAATTTATTTGTATGGACTAATGGTGACAATTAGATACTGTGCATTTAATAAAAAATCTTTTTTGAATCTAATTCTAAATAATGTAATCCAACTAAAGGAATTTTAGCTCAATTCCTTTCCTATGGTCCTAGAATATATGTGCAAAGCAATTCCAAATACTTCTTCAAGTGTTCTTAACCAGTTCTGTTTTTGTGAAGAGAACAGAAGTACTTTTTCAAATTCCACTTATGAATAAATTAGACATTTAAATAAATCTAGTACATCTTTGACATCTTCGAATTTGAAGTATCATATTCATTCTATTGCTCTTAGGAAAATAACAAATATCATTTACAAATAAATGTCATTTATCTTCAGAAAAATATCTTTAACACTTATAAATAACTTAAATACACCACAAAGTAGATTCTATGGAATATAAATAATCAATAAGGGGAAATAATGGCTAGGTGTTTTGTTATTATCTGCATCTTTAAATATGCTCCTTTAAGGTATAGCTGCAAGGGGAACGCCAAGTGGAGAAACACGAACGCAGAGTCCCCCCAGGAACATCACTGGAGAAGAGACCCAGCATTGGGAGAGCCAACATTGGGGAGAGACAGCGTTTGGTAGGCAAGGAGACCTAATCCGGTAAAAGAAGATCCATAGGGAGCATTTGGAAGAAGAGATGGGCCGACGTCAAGGCAAGAATTCGCCCAACAAGCTGAAAAGCAACATGAAGCTACCAGAAACAAGCGACCTCACAATGGGAGGACAAGAACCCCTTAATCAAGAGGAAGGAGAAAAGATTGACTTCATGAAAGTGATTGACACCCTTAAACAGCATGTAAAAAACGCCCTTATAGAAATGGATGAGAAATATAACAGAAAGTTTGAAGAATTGAATAAATCAGTGAATGATACCCTAGAAAACCAAGGAAAAACAATCAAACAGATAATGGAAACAGTTCAAGACCTGAAAACTGAAATGGAGGCAAAGAAGAAAACACAAACAGAGGGCCGTCTGGACATGGAAAATCTAGGTAAACGAATAGAGACTACAGAAACAAGCATAACCAGCAGAATACAAGAGATAGAAGAAAGACTCTCGGATTCTGAAGATACCATAGAGAAAATAAACACACTGATCAAAGAAAACAGCAAGTCCAACAAACTCTCATCACAAAACATTCAGGAAATATGGGACACAATAAAAAGACCAAACCTAAGAATAATAGGAGTAGAAGAAGGAGAAGAAGGGCAGCTCAATGGTCCAGAAAATCTATTTAATAAAATTATAGAAGAAAACTTTCCCAACCTAAGGAAAGATTTTCCTATGAAGGTGCAAGAAGCATACAGAACACCGAATAGGCTGGATCAAAAAAAAACATCCCCTCGCCATATAATTATCAAAACACACAGCATACAGAATAAGGAAAGAATATTAAGAGCTGCAAAGGAAAAAGGACAAATTACTTATAAAGGTAAACCTATCAGACTTACACCTGACTTCTCCATGGAAACCATGAAAGCCAGAAGGTCCTGGATAGATGTACTGCAGAAACTGAGAGACCATGGGTGCAAGCCCAGATAACTATACCCAGCCAAGCTTTCATTCACTATAAATGGAGAAAATAAAATTTTCCAGGATAAAAACAAATTTAAACAATACGCAGCCACAAATCCAGCCTTACAGAAAGTAATTGAAGGAAAATCACTAACCAAGGAGTCCAACAATGACCACAATAACTCAGACATCTAGAGACCCTTCACCAACACAAAACAAAGAAGGGAAACACACAAACTCTACGACTAAAAAAAAATGACCGGAGTTAACAACCACTGGTCATTAATATCACTTAATGTCAATGGACTCAACTCACCTATAAAAAGGCACAGGCTAAGAGATTGGATAAGAAAACAGGATCCAACATTCTGCTGTTTACAAGAAACACACCTCAACCACAAAGACAGGCACCTACTCAGAGTAAAGTGCTGGGAAAAGGCCTATCAAGCAAATGGACCTAAGAAACAGGCAGGTATGGCCATACTAATCTCTAACAAAGTTGACTTTAAACTTAAATCAATCAGAAGAGATGGAGAGGGGCATTTTATACTCATAACAGGAACAGTTCATCAGGATGAAGTCTCAATCCTGAACATCTATGCCCCTAATATAAAAGCACCCACGTACATAAAAGAAACATTGCTAAAATTCAAGGCAGCCATCAAACCGCACACACTAATAGTAGGAGACTTCAACACTCCTCTCTCACCAATGGACAGGTCAATCAGACAGGAACCTAACAGAGAAATAAGAGAATTAGTGGAGGTAATGAATCAAATGGACTTAACAGACATCTATAGAACATTCCATCCAAATAGGAAAGAATATACCTTCTTCTCTGCAGCTCATGGAACCTTCTCGAAAATCGACCACATAGTCGGTAACAAAGCAAACATCCACAGTTACAAAAAAATATTAGTAACCACCTGTGTCTTATCAGATCACCATGGATTAAAGTTAGAATTCAACAATTATGCTACCCCCAGAAAGCATACAAAGTCATGGAAACTGAACAGTCAACTATTGAACCATAGCTGGATTAAGGAAGAAATAAAGAAAGAAATTAAAGTCTTCCTGGAATTCAATGAAAATAAAGAAACAACATACTCAAACTTATGGGACACTATGAAAGCAGTCCTAAGAGGAAAGTTCATAGCACTAAGTGCCCACTTAAAGAAAACAGAGAACGCTCACATTGGAGACTTAACAGCCCACCTGAAAGCTCTAGAAAAAAAAGAAGCAGACTCACCTAGGAGGAGTAGAAGACTGGAAATAATCAAAATGAGGGCTGAAATCAACAAAATAGAAACACAGAAAACAATACAAAAAATCAATGAAACAAAAAGCTGGTTCCTGGAGAAAATCAACAAGATTGACAAACCACTATCCAAGCTAATCAAACGGCAGAGAGAGAATTTGCAAATTAATAAGATCAGAAATGAAAAGGGGGACATAACCACAGACACAGAAGAAATTCAGAGAATCATTAGATCTTACTACAAAAGCCTATATGCCACAAAATTGGAAAATGTAAAGGAAATGGATACTTTTTTAGATAAATATCATATACCAAAGTTAAATCAGGACCTGGTGAACAATCTAAATAGACCTGTTAGTCGCGAAGAATTAGAAGAGGTTATCAAAAACCTCCCTACCAAAAAAAGCCCAGGACCAGATGGTTTCAATGCGGAATTCTACCAGATCTTCCAAGAAGATCTAATACCTATACTCCTTAATGTATTCCACAAGATAGAACCAGAAGGGTCATTACCAAACTCCTTTTATGAAGCCACAATTACTCTGATACCAAAACCACTCAAAGACTCAACCAGGAAAGAGAACTACAGGCCAATCTCACTCATGAATATCGACGCAAAAATCCTCAACAAAATACTGGCAAATCGAATCCAAGAACACATCCGAAAAATTATCCATTATGATCAAGTAGGCTTCATTCCTGAGATGCAGGGCTGGTTCAACATACGAAAATCTATCAATGTAATCCAGCATATAAATAAACTGAAAGAAAAAAACCATATGATCATTTCATTAGATGCTGAAAAAGCATTTGACAAAATTCAACATCCATTTATGTTAAAAGTCTTGGAGAGATTAGGGATACAAGGGTCATACCTAAATATAATAAAAGCTATATACAGCAAGCCGACAGCTAACATCAAATTAAACGGAGAGAAACTCAAAGCCATCCCACTTAACTCAGGAACACGACAAGGCTGTCCACTCTCCCCATACCTCTTCAATATAGTGCTTGAAGTTCTAGCAATAGCAATAAGACAACATAATGGAATCAAGGGGATTCGAATTGGAAAGGAAGAAGTTAAACTTTCGTTATTTGCAGATGATATGATAGTGTACATAAGCGACCCCAAAAACTCCACCAAAGAACTCCTACAGCTGATAAACAGCTTTAGTAATGTGGCAGGATACAAGATCAACTCCAAAAAATCAGTCGCCCTCTTATACACAAAGGATATGGAAGCAGAGAGGGAAATCAGAGAAGCTTCACCATTCACAATAGCCAAAAACAGCATAAAATATCTTGGGGTAAATCTAACCAAGGAAGTGAAAGATCTATTTGACAAGAACTTTAAGGCATTGAAGAAAGAAATTGAAGAGGATACCAAAAAATGGATGGACCTCCCTTGCTCTTGGATTGGGAGGATCAACATAGTAAAAATGGCAATTCTACCAAAGGCTATTTATAGATTCAATGCAATCCCCATCAAGATCCCATCAAAATTCTTCACAGATCTGGAGAGGACAATAATCAACTTTATATGGAAAAACAAAAAACCCAGGATAGCCAAAACAATCCTATACAATAAAGGATCTTCTGGAGGCATTACCATCCCTGACTTCAAACTCTATTACAGAGCTACAGTAATGAAAACAGTGTGGTACTGGCATAAAAACAGAGAAGTCGACCAATGGAATCGTATAGAAGACCCGGATTTTATCCCACAAACCTATGAACACCTGATTTTCGATAAAGGAGCTAAAAGTATAAAATGGAAGAAAGAAAGCATCTTCAACAAATGGTGCTGGCACAACTGGATGTCATCTTGTAGAAGAATGAAAATAGACCCTTATCTATCACCGTGCACAAAACTCAAGTCCAAATGGATTAAAGACCTCAATATCAGCCCGAACACACTGAACCTGATAGAAGAGAAAGTGGGAAGTACCCTACAGGAGCTGGGCACAGGAGATCGCTTCCTATGTATAACCCCAGAAGCACAGACATTAAGGGCAACATTGAATAAATGGGACCTACTTAAACTGAGAAGCTTCTGTAAAGCAAAGGACATAGTCAATAAGACACAAAGGCAACCTACTGATTGGGAGAAGATCTTCACCAACCCCACAACAGACAAAGGTCTGATCTCCAAAATATATAAAGAACTCAAGAAACTAGACTATAAAATGCTAATTAACCCAATTAAAAAATGGGACACTGAACTGAACAGAGAATTCTCAGCAGAGGAAGTTCAAATGGCCAAAAGACACTTAAAGTCGTGCTCAACTTCCTTAGCAATCAGGGAAATGCAAATCAAAACAACTTTGAGATATCATCTTACACCTGTCAGAATGGCTAAAGTCAAAAACACCAAGGATAACCTTTGCTGGAGAGGCTGTGGAGGAACGGGTACCCTCATCCATAGCTGGTGGGAATGCCATCTTGTGCAACCACTGTGGAAGTCAGTGTTTCGGTTTCTCAGGAAATTCGGGATCAACTTACCCCTGGACCCAGCAATACCACTCTTGGGAATATACCCAAGAGATGCTCTATCATATGACAAAAGCATTTGTTCAACTATGTTCATAGCAGTATTATTTGTAATAGCCAGAACCTGGAAACAACCTAGATGCCCTTCAATGGAAGAATGGATGAAGAAAGTATGGAATATATACACGCTAGAGTACTACGCTGCGGTAAAAAACAATGACTTCTCGAATTTTGCAGGCAAATGGATGGAAATAGAAAACACTATCCTGAGTGAGGTGTCCCAGACCCAAAAAGATGAACATGGGATGTACTCGCTCATAATTGGTTTCTAGCCATAAATTAGGGCCACGGAGTCTACAGAAGAAGCTAAGTAAGAAGGTGAACCCAAGGAAAAACATATAGTTATCCTCTTGGCTAAGGGAAGTAGACCCAATTGCCGGGGAGAAAATTAGAATCTTGGGGGTGGGGTGGGATGGGGGTAAGGGGAGATGGGGAGAGAAAAGGTAGAAGGGAAGGAGGGGGGACTTGGGGAATCAGGAGAATTGGGATAAAGGAAAGGTGGATAGGGGAGCACGGAACCACAATTCTTAGTTAAGGGAACCACTTTAGGGTGAGCAAGAGATTTGACCCTAGAGGGGCTCCCAAGTGCCCAACATGAGGTTCCCAGTTAGTTCCTTGGGTAGCTGAGGATTGGGAACCTGAAATGACCCTATCCGAGAGCAATACTGACGAATATCTTGCATATCATCATAGAACCTTCATCTGGTGATGGATGGAGACAGAGACAGAAACCCACACTGGAGCACTGGACTGAGCTCCCAAGGTCCCAATGAGGAGCAGAAGGAGGGAGAACATGAGCAAAGAAGTCGGGACCACGAGGCGTGCACCCACCCACTGAGACAGTGGAGCTGATCTACTGGGAGCTCACCAAGGCCAGCTGGACTGTGACCGAAAAAGCATGGGATAAAACCGGACTCTCTGAACATGGCGAACAATGAGGGCTGATGAGACGCCAAGGACAATGGCACGGGGTTTTGATCCTACTTAATGTGCTGGCTTTGTGGAAGCCTAGCCAGTTTGGATGTTCACCTTCCTAGATATGGACGGAGGGGGGAGGACCTAGGACTTACCACAGGGCAGGGAACCTGGACTGCTCTGTGGACTGGAGAGGGAGGGGGAGAGGAGTGGGGGGAGGGGTAGAAGGGTGGGAGGAGGGGGAGAAGGGTGGGAGGAGGGGGAGGGAAATGGGAGGCTGGGAGGAGGTGGAAACTTGTTTTTTGTTTATGTTTTTTTTCTTCTTTTCTTAATAAAAAAATTATTAAAAAAAAGGTATAGCTGCAATTTTTGAAATGTGTAAGTCCTATGCAAATAAGTAACTATGGATATATTAAAGTTTAATATTATTTGCTATCTATTTTCAAATCCAATAAAAACATTTGATGCTAAATATTTTCTTTTTATTTGCCTAAAACATTGTAATTGTTTACTTTTAATACAGCCTAAGCTATTAGTGTCATTGTTTACTTTTACTGTTTCAACTTAAGTACAATCATTTAATGATGGCTTTTTTTTTACCAGATGCATCATCAGAGAAATATTGGCATTTGTCCTGGTTTTCAAAGATTTTTTTGTTCAGAGTCATCCCCACCCACACTTCTGTACTCAGCTATGAGTCTCGGACTGCAAACTATATGTCCGACGTGCATACTAACTTCCTCTTAACTTGTGTATTTATGGAGGGATGAGCATAGTGACCCAGAAAGACTGGAGGAAGAAAAATAACTTATTCCCACTTGATTCAAAAGCCTCACTTATCCCACTTACTTCCTGCAGATCACCATGCCTGCTCACAGAACTTCAGGTTTTGTTCTTATCCACAGGGACTCTCCTTTTCAGTAAATTAGTTGATCCAGCTTGAGTTTATTTTTTATTATTTACGGAATCAGCTTCACTGTGCCCCTGACATTGAAATATTAGTACCCACTCTCTGACAGAAGACTGTGACTCCATTATATGGGATCCTTCCTACTTACAGAGACTTATGCTAACTAGCCAGGGAGCACCCCAATGTCTATAAGTTTGAGCTGCAATCCTAAAAAGCATTTCCTCTTAGTTTTCTAGTCTGGGTAGTTTTAGTAGTTTTCCTTTCTTGGCTGGGCCAAAGGCACTGTAGCTTACTTGTGCAGTTACTATTTCTCAGCAACCCTCGGTTTTCATTACTTACATAACAATCCTTTGTCTTAAATTATTGTCAGTCAAAAATAGCTTAAGTGGTTTCTCCCTGTTTACTTGATTCTAAGCATACACTCTTCCAAAGCCCTAAAATTTTATGTAGCACAATGGAAACAGAATAGATATGTTTTATTATGTTTATTTATGGGTCTGCTTTAAGAGGATAAGTAAAAGTTTACAATTTTTTTTCAAATGTTACTTAATATATTACAGTATTATTTCATACTATTTTCCTAATATAAACATACTGGGGTTCTAATTAGTACCATACAGATATTTAAGCATCTGCATATCTACTTGTAAAAAAATCCTATCTCTAGACTTATCCCTATGTTTTAAAGAAAACAAAGACTTTTGTGCCACCCATAAAAATTGAATGGAATCTTGTGATATAGTTATTTTTCAAAAGCAATATGGATAATAAAAATAAAATGAGATCAGTAACAATTGGCATAATACATACATTATGCACATCAAATAGCCAGTGCGTTTAAAATCCTGCACAATTGTTTCCTACACAACAAAAAAGGAAGCAGAAGCCTAAACTAGACAAAAAAAGAAAGTATATTTGCAGTTTTTAAACATCTGTGCTTCTAAGGTGTACCCTGAAGGCTTTTTCTTACTGGTTGAGTTTTCTGCATTATGTACCATATATGTTTCCAGCTTAAATTCATTAGTGAGCCTGCTTTTGGAACAAGATGATTGACTGCTACCACTAGCACATAAATTAATTGAGTCTTTTCTGACGTGAACCTATTCTCCCTTTTACAGTCGCACAAATTAAAGAACCAAGACAAAGATGAAACTATCAGACAGGGTGATTCTTCTTAGAAAGTTGTTCTTATATTTCCCATACCATGCTGGAAATTTGATCTCAAAAATCCATTTCAGTCAGTGAATGGTATATCTACAACTTATTTATCAAATGTACAATACACTTCAAACTAAATTTTCTGTTATGGTCATTTCTTGTGTGGACACAGTAATTGCCTCTTCTTTGTACATTCTCTAAGCATAGTTATCGAGTCTGCCTTGAACTATGTTAATACCGTTCTTTTCTTTAGCAACAGAAAGTTCCTTTCAAAATCAACATTCTATTTTAATATTTACTACCAGATTATTGCAAGCTAAATGTTAGAAAACAGCTTCCATTGTATCTTAAATTGATGCTCTTAAATTTTCCCCATATTCACAGTATTTATAACACTAACACTACTTAGCTGTTGGTGCTGCTCTACTCAGGGACTTCAAATGAACTCAGCATATCCGAAGAAGAAGGAAAAAAGAAGAATACATTGGCTATTCTTATGCTAGGGAAAATATATTTTCAAGCTTAGGAGTTGTCCTAAATTTAAATAATAGGGCCTAAAAAGAGAAGGCAGTAGAAGGGACAAAGGATCAAGGAAAGTCAAATCAGCCAATATCTACTGCTGAAGCCAACAAAACATGCTTTTACATTTCTGAATATATGTCCAATTGTTATTTTAATTAATCAACACTAAACAAACTCCTAGAGCCATTGCACGGTGATTATAATAAACGACTCTCAACTGTGAGTCCTGGAACCTTTTTCCTCCTTGTCAGTTGCATCTGAATCACACAAAGCTTTCTCTGCTTAGTATTGTTCCACACCGCTAACCATAACTCAGTGGGCTTTCCCCAGGTTTCTGTAATAAAAATTCTGCTAGCACTAAGTTTACTGGACATTTTCCTAACTGTTATCTAGTCTTGTTAGTGGTATCTGTAGTTATTTTCCCAGGAATTTGTCCTTACCCTGAAAACATCTGTACCAACTTCTTAACCCCTTTGGTTTTAGAGATCCACCAGTCTTGAGAACACTGATTTTATATGCAGTTTGGATGTCCTATACACACAACTACTGCTTTTCTTTGACAACTATGTGAAAGATAGTTAAAAGTGCCATTTTTGCTACACTGCTGTTCCTATGCCTGGACCAGCCTTGGCACCAGACAGACCAAGGGAAGCAAAATTTTATGAAGCCACAAATATATAAATAGACCTTAGAACAAAATTGCTCCTTTTCTCACATCCCATCCCTTGAACTAAACCTTGGCTCTCATCTTTGCCCTCATATGTAGTCATGTAACTTTACACCTCATGCTTGACAAACTCATACTTGTAAGACTAGAGAACTTAGTTGATGCCTGTAGAAGGAACTGATGTAAACAGGGCAGAGACCTTGTCTGTCTTGTTCAAGGCTTTACAGCATTTAGTGGTTCTCTGTTCAGCCACCTGCAGAAGGTCAAACTGCTACTCATAGACTCATGTGTATGTGTTCCCCAGCTGGAAATGATGTTTGGGAAGATTGTAGAATCTCTTGGCGGTGGAGCTTTGCTGGAAGAAGCACATCAGAGGGGGACAGGTTTTGAGGTTTTATAGGCTAGCCTCTTTCCATGTTCTCTCTGCTTCCGGACAATCAATGCAGGGCAGTGAGCCAGCCTCATATGCCTGTTCTCATGCCTTACCTACCGTGATGGACTGTGTCTCCTCTGAGACTATAAGCATTATAAATTCTTCATCCTTTACATTGCTGTGGTAATAGCAAAAGAAAAGAGACTAACCCATTCAAATGTAATGTCTTAATTGTAACAGTTGTGCTTCTGTTGTACAGCCTTATCAAAGATGTTCAAAATCTAATATAAATCTTGAACTCAACGCCCATGGCCTATGGCTGTCTATTGTTTTGAGTACCTGGAGGATGATATGTAATGGTAAACAATTGTTTAGTGCTTTCATTCCTCATTCAGTGTTCCCTAATCCATAGTCTTTGTGTTTAACTCCTGAGATCCTATCTCAGTAGTTGCAGACTAGCCTGATTTCCTAGTGATCTTGAAAGCTCTTACAACCAATAATTGTACCTTCTGTTTCCTTACCATTAATTTACTATTTGAACATAGACTGCACTAGTCCTTGTATGTAGTAACAAGAGTTAATAAAAAAAAACCTTTATTCTATGTACTGCAGGTATGGGGAGAGAAACATGGCTGAAATGTGATAGAAGATTCTTCATTACAGAAGTCAGCAAGGGGTACAGTAAAATGATGAAGCTGAAAAGACTCTCTTTGAGGGTTCAACATTACAAAAGCATATTAATGGAGCACAAGTCCAGTGGTAATTCTAGACAATTTCAGGGTACCAATTGGTAATTAGGTAGACATAAAACCAAGGGGATTCATCTAGTGACGATTAAGTGTCAGAAAAATAGATAATTTACCAATTAGTTAAACACATGAATTAAATAAATATGAATCTCAACACCTATCTTTTATTGAACCATTCCTATAATTAATATTGCATGCCATTTAACAGTCCATCGAAATGATTGAGAAATGTGATGATATTCCCTTGATAGTTATGGAATGTGACAGAAAATTGAATTACCTTCACAAAGTTTGAAAACCCCCAAAATATAGCCAGAATTTGAAACAGAACTATTTGATATTTCACTTTTCTCAGTTATCTTCATTCTACACAGCTATAAACTTATTCAATGCACCTTGAAAACCACATTTCAGACATTTGTTATCTTTAGACTATTGCCATTAAACATGCTAGCTATCAACTATCATTACAAAATTTTTCTTGGCCTGGGGGTAGGATGTGCCATTGGAGAACTTAGAGGGAGAAGAGGAGGAATGGAAAAAAACGCAAATAGATTCTTTTTTTAATTTTTTATTGAGAAAAAGAAAAAAAAAGTTTCTGCCTCCTCCCAGTTTCCCATTTCCCTCCCCCTCCTCCCACCCTTAAATAAAGCAAGTTATAAAAAATAATATCCTTTTTTTTCATTGATTTATTACTCCAAGTTCAGAAATACAAGAACTGTGAAATGTTCAGTGAATACCTCAAAAAGGAGAGCAGATACTTATTTCTATTGCTTTTGAGATAGCGACAGTTTCCTCTTTGGCAAGGACAAATTCTATTAACTGCCCCTAAACTTCAGTTTTCCTTTAGTATTTCAGTGCACACTTATTAAGTGTGTCTGTATTCATACATGAATATCTATGAAGTGCTAGAGAGCTGTATGCTGAAGGGAAAGGCAGTCATCTACCCCCACCCCGTTACTTGACTAGTGAGGGTACTAAGCTAGTGCCACTCACACCTTCATTTACTAAATATTACTTCTTGATAATAATGATAATCTGCTGAGAGTCATGCAGTCATAAAGAGAGAATACCTTCTACAGCTTAAGATGTGATATTCTCATTAACTGAACAAACTAGAATGAATTTAAGAACAGTGATCGGGGAAAGGTATTTTGCATCATTGCAATATAAATGAAAAATATTGGATCCCTGTGGTGTAACCTTTGATGTTGATTAGAGGTTTCAGGCTGCTTCCTATGACTAAATGCAAAATATAAAACTACTAAAGAGGATATAAGTACATTTATGATACTGCATGTCAGTACTAGTAATTGCAGAACCTAAGACTTTCAAAATGAACTAGAAAAAACAGCAATCATTATTATTATTTCAATATTATGCCTCCCGATTGACAATGACTATGAAGAAAATAAATAAATGAATTTTGGGATGATTCAGGAGATAAATTAATCATGATTTTACTAAAACTCATTGAAATTATATTAAATAAATCAACCAGATAATTTTTCCAATTTATGTAAAAGTCAAAAGTTATTAATTAAAATGAAAAAGCTTTGTTAAATAAAAAAAACCCTGCAATGTGTTGAAATGTCTTTGTTAGGGAATAAAAGAAAAATCTGTCACTGAAACACTTTTTCCAATACATCACATAAAATGAGAAAATAAAAGTTGAAGGCCTAGAATAAAATATTCTAATATTTCTTAAAAATATTAATGCCTACCTAGTAATCATATTTGTTTCTCTTAGGTAATTAATTTTACTTATAATAGTATATGCACACATAGAAATAAAGATTCATAATCAGGCTGGTGGTGACACATGCCTTTAATCTCAGCACTCAGGAGGCAGAGGCAGGTGGATCTCTGTGAGTTCAAGGCCAGCCTGGACTACCAAGAGTGTGTTTCAGGACAGGTCCCAAAGCTACACAGGGAATCTGTGCTTCAAACAAACAAACTAACTAACAAACAACAAAACTCCCCAAAAGAAATAGACTCTCTCACACACACATACAAAATATAGACTTCAGAAATATATATCTCACAGTAAAACTCACATTATTTTTACGTGTAATTTGGTTTGTAAACAAATAATGAAATTCACAACAGAATAAATATGCAATGAAAACAAATTTAACAATCACACAAAATAGGCTATCAACACACAGCTATCTACTCTATATAATATATACACACACACCCACATATATATATGAACTTTTATACATAACATATATAAAATGCATCTTCAATCCCAAATAGCAGTTTACTAGTTTAAAAATATGTAGTTTATGTAGTTTAGTAGTTCTAGTTCATTAAGTTAGTATTACTTTTAAAACATCCTAAAATAATTTTCAATTTTTAATACCTCCAATGAAAAATTTCATTTCACAGAATGAATCATAAAGCAAGGATATTCATCCACATACAGTTTTATTTACCAAACTGAATGTTCTCATTTTTGATAAGGCAAAGTAAATGGGAGAAAATGTTTTTGTGACACATGTATCATGAAATATTTGCACATCTATGCACATCCCAAAAGTGTTAATATCCTTTGACATAATAAAGTGAATCTGTGGACAGTGCCAGATGCAATGCGAACAAAATAGTTTTCAGTTGGGTTATTTAGTGTAAAAAAGAAATAAAAATAGTCTAACCTTAGGATACTTAAATGAATCCTAGTACAGAGTTCTGATAAGATGTTATGTAACCATGAAGAGCGAGGCAATAATCTCCTCAAGGCATTTACATGATGAATAAAGGGCAAAACACTGCTATTATAATCTTATAAATAAACAAATCATAAGGTAACAAAGAGAGATTTAAATTTCAGAGAAGGTGACTTAGTGAAATATGCCAACTTGTTAATGACCACCTGAGATGTATTCTAACCAACTAATCATTTCTGTCAAGGTTGGCAACACAAACATATTATTTTTTAGAGAGAGAAAGCCACAATGTCAATAAATTCCACTTCTAGCCTAAGCATATATGGCTTTCTTTTTCTTCACAGCTGTAAACTTGCAATTTTCTCAGAATCCTATCTATAGAAAAAGACATATTTTAAACTCCTTGAAGCTATGGTTTAAGTTTATCAAATTATAATCCCTTGGATGACATCCCAAAGCCACCTTAGAAGGCCATCCATTGAAAAGGGAGATAGAGGCAAACAAACAGACATCGAGAAAGATCAACTATCAGTAATCCTTTGAGATACAACTTCAGAGATGAATTGATATGTATGGCTACAGTTAAGCCACTTAAATTAGGTTCTTGATTGAGAAGGCGCACCCATGAACTTGTACGGATCTTATTCTTCCTCTGAATGCCTATTTCTAATAAACTGAGTGTGGACCTGCTTCACAGGATATGTCCTGAAATTACCTTTTCTAGCAAAGTCAAGAATTCTGGCTTTACTCCTTGGACTTCTGGTAGCAGTTCTAAGCTGTGCCTACTATTGCACTGCTGCTGACAATTTGAGCCATTGCAAGAATTAGTCTCCCTGTATTTAATACCATTTTCACAAGAAATAAAGCTTATCAATGTATTCTAGCTATACATATGAAATTCACAAGTGAGTGTGGTTTGTCTGTGTGTCTCTATATGCTTCTACACTAGGTTCTGTGTCTATGTGTCTCTATGTGCTTCTACACTAGGTTCTGTGTCTGTGTGTCTCTACGTGCTTCTACACAAGGTTCTGTGTCTATGTGTGTCTACGTGCTTCTACACTATGTTCTGTGTCTCTGTGTCTCTATGTGCTTCTACACTAGGTTCTGTGTCTCTGTGTCTCTATGTGCTTCTACACTAGGTTCTGTGTCTCTGTGTCTCTATGTGATACTTCTACACTATGTTCTGTGTCTTTGTTTCTCTATATGCTTCTACACTATGTTCTGTGTCTCTGTGTCTACATGTGCTTCTACACTAGGTTCTGTGTCTCTGTGTCTCTATATGCTTCTACACTATGTTCTGTGTCTCTGTGTCTCTATATGCTTCTACACTATGTTCTGTGTCTGTGTGTCTCTATATGCTTCTACACTAGGTTCTGTGTCTGTGTGTCTCTATAAGCTTCTACACTATGTTCTGTGTCTGTGTGTCTATATATGCTTCTACACTATGTTCTGTGTCTCTGTGTCTCTATGTGCTTCTACACTAGGTTCTGTGTCTGTGTGTCTCTATGTGCTTCTACACTAGGTTCTGTGTCTCTGTGTCTCTATGTGCTTCTACACTAGGTTCTGTGTCTCTGTGTCTCTACGTGCTTCTATGCTAGGTTCTGTGTCTCTGTGTCTCTACGTGCTTCTACGCTAGGTTCTGTGTCTCTGTGTCTCTACATGCTTCTACACTAGGTTCTGTGTGTCATTGTCCAGGGGAGTGGATGATGCTGAATGTGTACATGGGTGTGGCAGCTAGAGGTCAATGTCTGTCATCTTCTTTATGCTCCCTCCATCTCTACTTTAAGTTTTGAATGCGTTATTGAACCTGAAATTTACTGATTTGGCTGCTCTGGTTACTTAGCAAACCCGAGGGATCCTACTGTCTGAGCCTCCCAAAAGAATTGCTAGGGCAGGTGTGTGCCCTATTACATCTGCCTACTTCTTTTTCTAACAAGGGTGGGAAGAAATTACTGAGGTGCTAATGCTTGTGTGCCAAGCAAGCACATTGATAACTGGGTCATCTCCCCAAGTCTTTGATGTTTTTGATACGTGCAGTGGTCTCTGCACATTATCTACTCTTGTTGATTCCATGGGCGTAAGTGATCTTCCCACTTCATCTGAACAAGTGAATGAACACACTTCTAAGCCAAGGTCCAGTCACGCTTTTGACTGTAAACTGTGTACTCACTTTGCTTTGGATTGAAACCGATTTACTCTTGAGACCAAACTAGCCCTCAGTTTCTGTATACTAGATATTTGTTTTAAAATGTCGAGCACCATTTTCTCCCAAACTACATTTTTCTGTGCTTAAGTTATATCCCACTTGCTAGAATAAGAGGGCCAGTTAGGTGTTCCATGTTCCTAGTCAGACAGGAATAACAAGAATCTTAATCACTGTTCTTGTTTTCTTCTTTTTTCTTATTTAATAAATACAAATTAACAAATTTATATTTATTAATAATAAAATTAATAAATAAGAACAGAGAAGGAAAACATCTCTTTAATTATCATATTCTCAAAAGCACTTTAACCAATTTTATGATATTTAATTCTTCTAATTGCATTTTATTATTCAGTATATTTAATATACATGCAACACAATTAGACTAGGAACCATTATTAAATTTCAAGAATACAGATATCATAAAAATTTTACATGTTAGATTACTGATATTTCAATTATTTTATAGTAAGTTTTTGTGCATCCTTTGTCCATATATAATTTAGAGCATTTACTTTGTGGAACTAGATTGGTTTTTGAAAAATTAAATCAAAATTGAATACTGAAAATAAAAAAAAATCTTAATCACAGATTATTTCAAAGTCTGATATCTTCACTTTATTTATATTACAGAGTGAGGCACTGAGCCAGATCTGAGTCTACAGACAATCTTCAAGGATCAGGGAAGAAGGTCCAGTCAATAAACAAGAATGCCAGACAAACGTGTGTTTCTGAGAGAAGGAAACAGTGAAAGAAGCAGCATGGCCTCCAATAATGCCACAGCACCATCGACTACAAGAACAGATAGGTTTGGGAAATGCCATTGCAGAGGCAATTAGATGCCCTTTCCTGGTGAACAGGGGAATGTATCAAGACTTCAACAGTGAATGATGCATATGAGAATGGGCCCAGGGTAGGCATATGCATTGTGTACCTAAGCAGACAGATATAAACTGGCCATCCAGCACCAGGGTATAATGCATTGGTATAGTAACAAAACACTCCACATGCTTATAGTGAAAATTACTCAGTTGGTTTTCAGAGAATCCTAAATAACTAAAGATGTTAATGATATCCATATATTTTGGTCTAAACAAATATTTATCCCTTAGAAACACAAACACAAAGTGCTATTGGGATGAATTATGCATAAGATCAGGTAACCCACACCCATCTTCCAGTATTGGCTTTATGTCAACCCTTTCAAAGAATTGATGACAAAACCCTAGGGAAAAGTGGGGCATATTATTCCTAAGTTAGATGAGATGAATTGTGTGGGATCTAGAGAAAGGAGGATTAATATATAAATTAAGTTCAGATACAGGAAAATGCAATTGCTGAGATTCATTGCCACTGCATGCAGGGGCTTATCTGGGGATTTCTAAGAATCCCTGTGCAGTAAAATGCAGTGCAAACCAGCAACAAATCACAGACAAGAATTGGAGCTAAGACATCTTGGGCCAAAAGACTGTGATCCAAAGGGAAGGAACAAGCATATATGAAGCAGACACTTAGAAGTCAAAATGGGTTTCTGAAGCAGTAGTTGGTGCTAGTTGCAAAACGTCCTGTGGACAGCTTTCAAGATCCTCGAAAGTTCCATAGGTACTGACAGGAACAGAAACTAGTGAACTCATTATTTTCCTGACTTATTCTTAAGGTAGGGGTTTCTGAAAGGAATGAAACTTTTCCTAGAACAGGAAGCACAAGTCTGTCAGCACCAGTGACAGCTATGTATCCAGAGAGGCCATTTTCCGAAAATAAAAAAGCCACCCGCTTAGCCTTTCACAACTAACATAGCTGATTCCAGGTGTCCTCGATTCATCCGAAGGGAAGTGCATTGCAACAATGAATGAAAATACAAAAAAGGAAAAAGTGCCTTTCTTATGCTTTGATAAAAAGGCAAAGCATCCTCGATACCACTGCAGAATTCAGGAAACAGAGACATTTTTCATAAATTATGTATCTATAGTCAATAAGAAAGGCACTGGTCACATATGACTGGCAGGACTAAGAACCTCATCTTTCCTTTCAGTTTCAGACTCAGGGCCTTGTATGTGCTAGGCAAGTTTTCTACCTTGGAGCTAACTCTTAATTTTGTTTAATTTAGACATTTTCTAAACTATTATTAAATATTTGTTTAATTCTTAAAATTTTGTTTAATAAAAGACAAGCACCCCCTGCATCAAAATTCATTATTTTGGTGGGAGAGCAGTTCATTTTAACACATGAAAATATGACATTTATAAAACCCTGCGTTCAATTCCAAGCAGGGAATAAAAATGGGTATGATAATTCATGCTTATAATCCTACCACATTGGAAAGAGGATCAAAGCTTCAAGATAATCCTCAGCCATAATATAATTTTGAAAGCTAGTCTGGGACACATGAAATATGTCTCAAAAAAAAAGGTTCACAAACTAAAGAACTAACCAGAAAGATGTGCTAAGGAAATGTCCAGGGAGTGTGTATCCTGTATATCACTATGTGATGCAGCTGCCAGAATTTTCACATTAAAAAGGGTTGTGCAGAATGAAAACCAATGACTGTTCAGAGCTGATCAACTGACATTCAATCTGAGGCTTTTTACATCCCTTTACCCCTTCTCTAGTCAGGAATTCTGTCTTCCTGGAAATGGCTAATAGTTTTGGGAATGTCTGTACAACATTCAGTGTAGACAGGTGGCCTAGAATTTAAAGGTCACTGAACCTGATTTATCAATGATTGAATGGAGAGGTTAAGCAGGAAAGTTTAAATGGTTTTCTCAACAACAGAGAGAGATGCTTGGGCCATGGACTAGAGAACACAGAGCCACGTGTAAATTGTATTTAAAATGTGTATGCGATGGTGTCTCTGGCTATCATCACATGCCAACAGTTCTCATATTGTTTCATAGTTTTCTGTCCCTCTAGAGAACTTGTCAAACTCTTATAACCCTCAGACCCTTCCCTTGGGACCATCAATATTATTTTATATTTATTTGTAGGGTCAGTTTTCACACTTGGCTTCATCTTAACACCAACTTAATCGGTTTTATAATTGTATTTGCGTATTTATTAAAGTTATGCTTCACTGAAACAAGGTCTTCCTATGCAGCTCAAGCTGCCCTCAAAGACGTGATACCCTAGCATTAGCTCCCTGAGAACTAAGATTACATTCATGAGCTACCAGGGACAGCTTTGAAAAGATTTTAGTTATATATAAGCGCCTGGGGATAGAGATCAGTTGGGTGAGTGTTGCCTGGCGTGAAGGATGCTCTGGGTTCTACAGCTGGTATTTCATAAGTTTGGTATGATGTATACCCTGTAATTACACTAGGGAAGTAGAGGGAGAAAAGTCAAGAGTTCAAGGTCATCATTATTTAAAAAAAAACAAGTTTGAGAACATGCCTAGGCTTCAAGAAATTATGTCTCAAAACAGAATATATTGTTGGCGAGATGGCTCAGCAGTTAAGTGCATGTACGGCTCTTCCAGAGGACCAAAGTGCAATTCCCAGCACATCATCAGGTGGTTCACAACTTCATGTAACTTCAGTTCCCAGTGAATCTGACAACCCTGGTTTCTGTGTATACCTGTACTCATGTGCACATATTCACAGACAGAAACATATAATTAAAATAATAAAATTCAATTTAGAAAATGTAAAAGCTATACACACATATGTATTAGTATTATTTCCATACTACAGGTTCTAGTTTAATTGGCGTGTGCTATAGTTTGGTATAAGGTATCTATTTATATGGGAATGGACAACTAAGGTTAAAAGTTGATATAGTCAGATCATGTCAGACAGTATGTATGTATTGAATGTTAGCAGACATTTTTATTTCCTTTGATAGCCTTATACCAAATAGTATTTGTGAAGTCTCATTCTACTTGACAGTGTATTTAAAGCGATTATTTCATCGCTCAGGTCTAAGCAGGCAGCACAATCTGTATTCCTGTCCTTAATGAATATTTCATAAGCATGAACCAACAAATTCTGAAAAGCAATTTATAGTATTTACAGTAACAAGGAGTCAGTAACTCAGGGGACCAACATATGATGCATAATGATAATTCTTGGTTTTGTTTGTTTGTTTCTTATTTGTTTTTATTTTATTTATTTATTTGTTAGAGCTAAGAACCAAACCTAAAGCCGTGTTCTTGCTAGGCAAGTTATGTACTATTGAACTAAGTACCAAACCTTGCAGACAGCTTTTCTTGGGAAGGTGGAATAAAAGTTTTATATCATAAGGGAGTAGAAGTTATACGAGAATCAGCGAATGAAAGTAATTAATTCATAAGAATGATGGAGTAACACCTGAAATAATAAAAGAACTACTGGATTTTATTCTCTTCAGTGATCCAATTATGAGGGAATTATACTCAGTGATTACAGTTTCCCAGCACAGCATCACAGTCTCCTTCATTGCTTATTCAGAATGTTAGACAATTGTGTGACCTTCCTTATGTCCCCATGCAGCCTTAATAAGCGGAATTCATCTGTTTCTAGTTATTAAGATCCAGATTGCCTCATAGCTCCAAACAGTTTTTTCTTGAACATTTCCTAATTTTTCTCTTTCTTTCTTTCTTTCTTTCTTTCTCCAAAGTAAGAAGGGAATGATATGTTTTTCCTGCTATGTTTCTGACTGGGGAAGTATGCCTTCTGTGTGAAATATACATTTTGGAATGGAATTTTGATATTTCTCTTCAGTTATCTCCTCTTCTTCTCCCTCTATCTCTTCTCCCTTCTTCCCCCCATTGTTGTGTGTGTGTGTGTGTGTGTGTATGTGAGAGAGAGAGAGAGAGAGAGAGAGAGAGAGAGAGAGAGAGAGAGAGAGATTTATGCTTCTGGGGATTAATATCAGAGCCTCATATATCCTAGGCAAGTTTTCTCTTACAGAAATACCTACCCTGCCATTTTTGCCTGTTGCTCTGAGGAATGAGTCCAGGTATTAAAACATTATTAAATTTGTTCTAGAAAATTTGAATTATAAAGCTAACTGTTTAACATAAAACATTCTTTCCTTAGCCCTTATTGTAATTAGGTTGAAAATTTAAAAGCAATTCTCCATATCCACAAAGAAAATGAGAAAGTATGCCAAAACTTACTCTGTATGTAAAAAAATAAGAGTAATAATTTTCTTATTTATAAAAGATTTACTAATTGCCCATTTTTTATTGTTCTATATAAGCCTCATATATTTAGCTTTCATTGGAAGAGATAATTTGCTTTGATCAATGAGATGTTAACCAACCAGATGGACTGGCATGTTTGGAATTATTAAGTTGTGATAAAGCTTCTTTCCTTCAGGAAATCAACAAGCATTGGATAGCCACAGCCACATCAATGTGGGCCTCTGAATATGAAGTTACCATCTGCCTGTCTAGACACCAAGGCTACTAGACCCATGACTTGATGCAGAACTTCCAAGGACAAATCATTCAGATTTATCTGATGATGAAATTCATGTTAGTTGAAATAAGTCAAGTTTAGGGAAAAATAGTATTACACAGCATTATCTTGGTAAAAGCTGACTAATACAAACACCTAGATAAGCCTGTTGATGATTATGTGCATCACCAGGTTGGTTAGTTTCACGTGTGTGTGTATGTGTGTGGAGTATGTGTGTGTACTTAATCAAGTACATAAATAATAAAAGTGTCTTACATATTTCATATTTCTATGGCAAATATCATAGACAATGTAGCTTTAAAAAGAAAATTATGTTCACAATTTTTAAGGCTGTGACACATAGATTGGAATGTCACAATGATCAGGTTTTATGGACGGCTGTCTTCCTGGCCCGCCACCTTTTCCTTTGTTCACACAAAACAAGAGAGAGTGAGAAGGATCAAGAGATGGGAGGAAAGAAAGAATGACAGATACATAGAACAACCCTCCTTACAATTCTGTAATTTCAAATGTCACATGGGCGTTTGTGAATTCAACATGAATTTTGAGTGGATATAATAACAGTACAGAGAAAATAAAAAACTACCAAATTAAATCCATCTGATAGTACTTTTTGAAAATGACTAAGCATGTGATTTAATTATGTATCACACTGGCAAAGATTAAAGACTATAACAAATCAAATATTTTGTAGCCCTACTCAATTGATGATTTAATTTTTTCATAAATATGAAAGAACCATAATAGGTTTTTGGAGTTTGGGGCTTCAAGATCTGTAGATGAATCTGATGTGTGTCTCTGATTTATGGATAATTTTATGGTGTTCTTAAAGCTCACATATTCAGATTCTAATGAAACATAGTCATCAACATTCAAAGAAAGAAAAATCCTACTAAATACAAAGCAATAAAAGAAACTTCCCAGGCTTAAGAAGGAAAACCCAATTAAATACAACTGAAAAGATTCCTGAGAGTGATAAAGAATATTCTGATAAATGTGAATATATTTGAATATACTTCTTTAGTACATATTGTGTGTATGCATGCATGCAAGCATGTATGTATGTATGCATGCAGTTATGTATTTGTGTATACATGTATGTGTGCACATTGTAAATAAGCAATATTGCTAGCCTTCTTTTCTTATAATGCTTATAATCAGTTAAGAGATAAAGTTGAGAGACAGAAGTCTAGTTCACTGGAAACTAGAAATGCTTTATTGCCAAGTTTTAAAAGAATGGTAATGGCTTGTAAGACTTATGAGAAAATTAAAGAGCATAGCCTATGACAGAAGCTATGATACAAAGAGTTATGTACATAGACATGCTAACACAAGAATCAGGTGTGCTTTCCCATAATGCTTTTGCAAGAAAAAGTTCAAAAATATGTGAACACCATACTTCTCACCAATACCCAGAGGAGCAGTGTGCTCTAGCTGCCCCAATTTGCATGCTAGAATCAAACACCTCTTGATTATACCTTTAGGGCATAATAGGATTCAAGTTTCCCTTTAATGTTGTTCATCATACAATAGGTAAAACTTCTCTATGGAGAAAAAAAAAGGCATACACAGACTCACTATTGACACCAGCCACCTCTGGTAATCTCAGGGCTAGTCGGGAATGCACAGCTATTTAAATAAAAAATTATTTGATAATGAGAATCAAAAAGGAAGAGTCCACACTTCCTCAGAGCTGAACTATAAATTAGAAAAATATCAGGGTTCTAAAAGAAACCCTTTTTTGAAAAAAAATAATGATCTAAAGATCTGTAACAGAAGACGTGGTCTCACATACACTTCAGTATCCAAGATAATTAACTTCAGTACAAGAAAAGCACAACAAAGTTCTCCAAGTGACAGCTGGTTTTCATGGTATCCTAGTTAAAGTTAAATATTTGAAACAACTGAATATGTCCCATTTTTCCTAAAATGAAACGGCAGTTTGATTTGACTCTGTTCAAGAAAAGGGCCTGTACCATCTTCAGTGCATGGTCAGAGATGAATTGTACCACATGTGCAATGGAAATATTTTCAGAAACAAGAAGTCTGTTTAAACATAAATTGAGTTGTTGTTGAATAGAAAGTCAAAAAAATGAGCCATCAAGTGTTCAAGATAAAGTATTTATAATATTTTGCAGTGATTTTACATTGATAAATGTTTTGAATATATATATACTCACATGTCTATATATGTCAACATAAAAAGATATATAGACATTTGTTTTTTGAGACAAGTTTTCTCTGTATAACAGTTCTGTCTGACCTGGAACTCATTCTGTAGACGAGGCTATCCTCTACCTCACAGAGATCAGGAAGGCTGTGCCTCCCTAGTACTGAGGCACCACCACCAGGTTTGGAATATATGTTTTAATGTTGAACTGATGAGTAACAGTTGTGCATATTTGTTGAATATAATATGGTGCCTTCATTTTTGTAAGCATCACAAAACCTTATTCATACTTATTAACATACCGATCATTTGATCAAGTTATCATTTTTGTGATGAGAATATTAAAATGCATTTTAGCAAGTCTAAAATATGTAGTATTATATCTGATGTCACCATGCAATATACCAGGGTACATGGGCTTATAATAACTATCCTTCTAGACTGTGTAAGTAATACTGACATTTTTATGTTATACATCTTTAGTGGTTTGGACAGTGAACAATGAGCAATGCCCTCAAAGAACATTTAGTCTCTAGTTGGTGGCACAGTTTGGGGGAGGTAATGAAACTTTTAGGAGGTACAGTCTTGTTGCAGGAAGTCTATCACTTAAATCAGGCTTTGAGGGTTTAAAGCGCCTCCTAATCCTTGTTAATAGTTGTCTGTGAGGTCGAAGATGTGATTGTTTAATGTCGTGCTTTGGCTGCCTGCTCATGCTTCCTCCACCATTATAGATGCCCCTTCTGGAATTATAAAACAAAATAAACTCTTTATTTACAGCATTTTATCACATAGATAAAAAGCAACTAATACAACATTGAAGTGAGTTCATTTATTATTTGTTTGTTTTTGCCTGTTTTATTAATAGAAAGGAACAATATTTTATATGTTTAGGATATACTCTTACTCCCACATTTTGCAGCATTATTTCCAATAATTAAGACAGCTAAGGTCAATATCTATCAGTTAAAATGTTGTAAAATTTTAAAAAATGAGAGAATTTTTTCTTCCTTCCTTCTTTCTGTTATACTTGAGATCATAATTGAGGGCCTTACCACACTGAACCACAAGCAGATTTTATAAAAAGTAAATGACATAGTTGGTTTGAGAGTTGCAATCTATGAACTATATTACCATTGGAACCCATCTATTCTCTGTTCCATCTAACTAACCAGCTTTTATCTAATACTGTGCAGTCCTTGTGTTCTTTAACAACATTGAATCTTTGTAATCTAGTATTACAACTTAAGTTGTAGAACTTGATACAGTCACATTTGTACATAGTTCTGAACTGGAACACAACCCCCTTTATAAATTAGTTGCCAAATACACATTGATCACTTAATATATATATATATATATATATATATATATATATATATATATATATATTAGTCACTATTCTCAGAGGTTCAGTTTAATCAATAGATGAAATGCTTTAAAATATCCAAATGATGAGGTACTTAAATAGTGGAATTACAGGGCATTTCAAAAACTCTAGATTTTTAGAGCAACATGAAAAGTATACTATCTGATAAAAATGAAAAAAAAATCTGAATTCTTCTAATATTTATTGAGAGCAATTTCTTCATTTTAATATTTGTCCAATCATCATTGGCTTTCTAGTTTGAACTTATTGGTTGCACTATTAACCGTATTTTTTATTCTAGGGTCCTATCTTTATGCAGTGTTGCATCAAAGAAACTGTTTAAGAATAATGCTAAAGCCGAATTTTCTCAATTAGCATACTGAGTCTAACATAATTAAGTCAAGTAAATTTGAAGAGGCCCCTTCAATTCTATGTTGCCCAATTACATCATAAAAAGCGAAAGGGTTGAGGTGTATCAGTGGACCTGAAACTGGACTAAAATCCTTGTTTTAATCTAGAGGTTCTAATTTTAGTTTACTTTTTATGGCAGAGTCTTCCTTGTATTAAAATTTGTTGGAAAGACTTTCATTGCTAAAGAATAAAAAAAAAAACGGAATCTCTGGGCACTGTGATCATCATGATACCATATAATCTTTACTTTAATTCAGAGATGCTCAGTGTTCTTACATGTATGCGTGTGTGTGTGTGTGTGTGTGTGTGTGTGTGCATGTGTATGTGTACATGCGTGGTTGTGCCTTAAGTTGAAATATGTCTTACATGGTATTTTTTCTCAAGGTTCATTTTATAATCTAAAAGTGTTTACTGCAAATATGCAGATGCAGCAAAAATATACAGATACAAACAGTAATCATAAACATAATAATGAAAATTGGGAGGTTGGAATGGTTGTGGATTTGCAAACAGCGCATGCAATGCAGGCATGCTGACATGGACATGCAGTCCCAGGACTGAGCATCTAAAGAGGAGGTTTCAAGTTAGAATATAGCCTGGCCTGTGCAGTAAATCCTGTCTCAAGGTGGAAGAGAGGATGAGGAAGAGGAGAAGAAGTTGCAAGTAGAGAAAGGAAACTTCCAGTCCACAGTCTCTGTGATCCTATATTCCTTTTTAAAATTATTCATAAGGAATACTTCAATATCATATTTCTTATCTAAATAAATCCAATCTTATATATAAAAAATGAAACAAAGGAAGTTTCCACATAAATTTTCTTTGAGTGCTTGGCCAAAGTATCACATAAGGAAGAAAAAGCAAAGAAATGGAAAATAAGGTTTTTTATTAAAACTATCAAGAATTAAACATTTTATTCAATAATCTTCAGTTATACCCAAAAGATGAAATTATTTGCTGTAAGTATGTCTGAAGTGTATGGGAGTTAGTATACCCTTCCTATTTCAAAGAAAACATGTTTGTTACAAAAATTAACATATTCAAATTATATTTTTGGGAAAACAATTAAATAGTAATAACTGTGTTCTTACACATTTGTGTGTGTTTGTGTGCGTGCACGCCTGTGTGTGTGATACATACACATGAGGACATAGGTGTTTTCACCCATACGTGTGTATGTGAAGGCCAGAGAAGTATAACTTTCACGATTTCCTCTCTCACATTTATCCTTACTCCCTGAGGCTAGGTGTCTCAGTAAGCAGAAGCTTTAATAGTTCTGCTAAGTTGGTAGACCAGCAAGCTCCTTGGATCCTTCTCTCTCTGACCCTTAATGCTGGGGTTATAGATAAGTGCAGTTACCAACTGATTTTATATCAGTGCTTGGTATTTCAACCCAGATCCTCATGCTTGCACAGCAACTCTTCTTACTTGCTACATCCCTTACTGAGCTACATCCCTAGGCTCCTAATCAAAGCTCTGATTCAACTCTGAATGGATTATTCTATATCATTGTATAATTATGTCATAACTAATGTTAACATTTAAACTTTAAAATCAGAAAAATGCATATTACAAAAAGTGATATAAATTTATACTCCTAAATATTTGTATCCACTGTAGAAGATGACCTTTTTTCTTAACACAGTTCTGTTTAAGGTCAAAGACTATAGAAGATAAATGAACTAGTGTACATTTTAACGATAATTTCCTTTCTTAAAAAGTTTGACACTTTGAAAGTACTTGTTTTAAATTGTAAAAAAAAAACTTTCAAAATTGTAACTTGTTAAACTACAGGGTCTGAAAGGCAATTTAGAATTTATAACGCTCAACATACATAATTAAATACAATTTCTAACTGTGGCCACAATTTAGAAATAAAAATTTTAAGTGCTTTTGAAATTGCCTAATGAGAAATAATACTCTGAAATAATATCCATCATAAAACAGAATTCCATATAATAATGTGCAAAATATTAACATAAGGAACAACTATTTCGATAGAATTCCATAGATCTTTTCTATCTGTCCATAGATCCTCGGAAGGTATTACAGGAAAATGCTCTAATAATGCTCAGATACATATGCATAGTGCAGAAAAAATGTGTACAGTAAATTGGACTGGTGTGAAAGATAATTATTTAGGATTTGTCACATCAGTTTATTTGTTTTCTACATTATATCTTCCCAAGAAAGTGTAAGTGGTTAAGTTTCAGATTTATAAAAATTCATAAAATAGGCCTTACATAGTTATATGACAATGTAGAGTTATATTGATATTTTGTATTTTTTAATATGTAATTTTGTATTTTGACCAATCTTTGTATTAATTTTTGCAGTAAACTCATCATAAATCTTTGTAAGATAATACTATAATTTACATATTTCCAGATTATCAAAACTACTAATTTCCTTTACATACAGACATAGATACACATATTATGAACATAATTTTAAACCAACAGCTACAGTTCCACTATCTAGAAATAATTGAAAAGATTAGGCTAGACCAATGTAACAGAAAGCAGATAAACCTGTTAGATAAATAACATCACTAGCCTTGCTTCAAACAAATCAGAATTTTTGTGCTAGAGTCTCATGAAAGGGATTCAACACCATGGAATTAGATGATAGGTATTCCTGGATTCAGAGGAAATTGTTGCTGTGAGACTCTACACATTACACAGAGAACTTAATACACAACTACTAAAATAAAATTTCTACCATAATGAGCTTGGCAGAAGTGAAGATACACTAAAGAGACACTTGTATCTCACAATCTGACTATTGACATGATGGACTCTTAAAAACTGGTAATTTCACCCGAAATCTTATGCTAAGAGAAAGAAAAGGTGCCAGCCAAAAGGAGGACCTAAAACTGAAGCCAGATAGTAAAGGGGCAGTGGTGGCGAGGACCACATCTTGACCAGGATTCTCCAATGGGACCTGCCTAGGTCCCTACGCCCAGGAGTAGATAGCCAAAAAAGAAAATGAATTCAATGGTATTTTTAGAGGTTCTGTGTCTCACAATACTTTGCCTGGGCATTATTTTTTTACTTCATGAATACTTGACTTATTATATATTGTCATTTTCAATATTGTTTTAGGGCTTTCTGCATGGGGGAATGTGTGTCTCAGCATTTGTGAATGTGGTGTTCTTTTTCTTTGGTTCCTTTTTTCTATTTGATATGTCATATCCTGGTTTATTTTTATTTTATCTTATTTTCATTATTATTATCATTTCTTAGATGTTTGTTGTATTCTAAGGAAAGAGAGAAAGAAAGGGTACGGATTTGTGTGTGGAAGTGAGAGGGTCTGGAAGAGTTAGGTGAGGGAAAACCTTAATCAGAATATACTACCTGAAAAAAAAAACTATTTTCAATTCAAAACATAAGTATGTTGAAGAATGTTTTTAAATGAGAAAGAATTTTTAAAATATGACTCAACTGCCTGCCTTAAATATCATCTAAATTATTTATCATATAAATTATGTCTGATAGTTACATACTTATGAATAAGGTAAAAATGAAAGATCTTTTTTCATCTTGGGGCACATACAATCCAATGAGAAATAAGTCGGCAAAATACTAATATCTCTGAAGTTAGATAGACCATAAATTGGGGTTTCATCTATTTTCTTTTCTCTCTGTTATTTCTGCACTTAATATCACTCATTTGGTTCTGCTCTCTCCACCTCTAACTAGCTCTGTCATGTCCTTTATTATGTATTAGAGCTGAATGCTCAATGTAGATTTTAAAAATGTATTCCTTCCCTCCTAGATTTACCTTTTAAAATATCTTTCTTATTTTATCAAAACATTGATTGCAACCACAACATGGGACTCAGCACTATAATATTATTGCTTGTCTATTTATTATATTTCTTCATATGCTTTTGTCATCCAAAACCATATTAAATCATGTATTTGTTTTCAAATTGGGTACACTCAGTATTCAAATTGAATAAAGTCTGCTCTTATCACTTAGCTTTGCAGTTAGTTCCTTAAAAACTCCAATAATTTTTTTGGGGGGGGGAATCCCACTTATATGTACCATTCCAATAATGAATCGCAATATTAAATTTCTCTCCTTAATATGGACCCTTCTAGAGGCTGCTCCATTTACTTTATACTTGATATGTTCTTTGAAAATTAAGGACATTATAGATACAGATTTCAGTATGTATATTTTAAGACTTAAAGTGCATTGCATATCACATTAAATTCTAAAATGATTGTTTTTAAATTGCCTAAAATGCTTAGAGTTTAAAATGGCAATTTCTGCAATGACACTATATACAAAAGAGACATGTGAATAACCCTAAGGTTACTCAAACAAATAAAAGGGAATAATGCCTTTGAGAGCTATGTGACTCATTCTATCATTTATATTCTAAGTACATAAGGACCTTTTCCACTTCTATACTGAAGTTATTACTAAGATTTATATATTCTTTGTACTGTAATATTATATACACTAAAATATGTTTGTAAAAACAAATAGGGAATGAATTAAATCTTATGTGCTATAGTGTATTTAGATAAATTACAGTGTTCTTATATTATAGCTTAATACTGACATTCAACAAAATAATAATGTTCTGTATGTTGACATTAGAAATTACAAACTACATTTTAAGTTGGAAAACCACAGAGGCGATTACTGAGTATGACATAATGGTATGTGTGAAAGATATATATGTATAACATACACCTTGAGTTATACATTATTATTTCTCGAAACTGAACTAGAAATGGAATCTAACATGTAAACATTTAGACTTCAGGAATTTTTCCCAAGCCTGATCACATAGTACAGTCTCTAAAGCGACACTTATAAAATGCGCAGTCTTAGGTCTCTACCTGCAAGGATCCTGCTTTAATTGATTTGAGTGGTGCCTGGGGATTTTCCTATGTAACCAAGATCACTAATTACCATCTTAGCAGAATTTAACTCAAGAACAGTATCACATTTACAGTACACAACAGTGACTATCCCTGGCATTGTTTAGGCTGACTTGACTGTAGACTAAAGGTCACAGATTTCCTTGTGTATTTTCACTGTCATATTGAAAAGATAAAAAGTTCTAAACTGAAGCCAATGTTAGAGCAAAAATTACCTCTGGTCAAGAAAATGAAATCTCAGGCTTAGGAAGAGACCTAATATTCTAGTAGGGTGGTGGGTTCAATCATCTGGCCCAGAGACCACCCCAGGAAAGGTGGCCACAGCTTAAGCCGTGCTACAAAGATACACAGAATAACCACTTCTTTAATGAGACACCACACATTTCCTTGCCAGAATTGCAACACTTGGTTGACTAGCTTACTGTGCCAAAGGATTGCTACTGCACCAAAATCTTGTAGCTTGTAAATTGGCCTGCTTTGAAAACAGTATAATCTTTTTTATCGTTTTATCTCTTTTCAAACTATGCTTTCCTTATACACTTTGGGCTTCCTTATGCTTTTTCTAAAGCCTCCTTTCCCACCACGTGACTGCCTTTCCACTGTGTCTGACCTCTGTGACACCTTAAATTGCATGCCTTTTCTTCTCCCTTCCATTCTCTTCCTCTGGGTAGCTGCTGAAAATTTCAGTTTTTCTGCCCTAGGGTTTTTTTTTTCCTTTTTTAAACACTAATAAAGTAGTTTCTGGGCTTGTGTTTGAGTCCATTTATAAAAGCTTTTACTAAAGAGACGAAGAACCCCAATAGGGGACCTTGATTTCCCCTGCATCATTTGCAGACCACAAAGGGCCCCACAATTCTAGTAACACCAAGGATGGAGGAATGTATTCCCAGGGATTTTAGACATGGAACATGTAAGAAACATTAAATATTAGTCTTTTTGATAAGTCCATAAAACTTTCTTTTATGACAATGAATTCAAATCTTTTTCTCTCTCCCCACTTTATGAAACTTCTGTGCAAATATTTTTATCTCTTTCACATTGTAAAATCTTTATTAAAATGTTTTAAACTGTCCCTAACCTGGTAAGTATTGTATTCATACAAAGGTTCTGCTCGAGTCTTAGAACTTAAATGACTTAAGTGACCAACCATTTCTTGGTTTCCTTCATTTCTTTTGTTCAGATTTTTTGTTTGCTTTGTTGGTTTTCATTTTGTTTTTTCCCCAATATAATATTTCTTTTTGATTATATGGAAATTTGACATAATGCATCCTTATCATACTCATTTCCCAAACCTGGTCCACACCTGTCCTGGTGACCTCTCCCACAACAATAAAAAGAGGAAGAAAAGAAATATATACCAAGTCCATTTTGTGTTGCCCGTATACTCACTGGAGTATGGTCAAACACACAGTGGCTAAGCCCTTAAAGAAAACCAAGTCTTTCCTTACTCTCTGCCCCACCAGAAGCCATAAACTGTGAAGAATTAGACTTGAGCATCTCATAACAATCTTTAAGAGTTTTCATCTACTGCTTTCTGTCTAAACCTTTCCTTTTGTGGGGGGTGACTAACAAATCTTGAAAGACACAGTTACTACCTGCACTGGAATAAAAACCAAGTGTATTTCCTGCCATGGTGTGTTTCTTCTAATTTTGTGACTAGTATGCCCTCTCAATCAAAAACTTTGCCTTGTTGGGACACTATAATTGGAGTGGTGATCTTTTCCTTTGCTGTCCAAATTATTTCTAAGAGAACATATGAATGGCATGCTACCCTGAGCATTGCAAGTTTTGGCTGCAATTCAAATTCTACCTTCTACCTATATGGCCATAGACAAGTTATATTGCCTTGGTTTTAACTTCTTCATATGTAAAATTGAAGATAAAATACTTACATCATAGAAATAGTGAGTGTTAAAGCAAGGTAAGAAAGTAACTAACTGGTCACAATACCTAAGATCCATCAAGCACTCAGCAACTGGAAGATAGTATGGAATTCTAGCCATATCTTTAAAGGTGCTAGATGAATAAGAGACAAAGATAAGACTTGCCTTTCAGAATTTCTATGTGATATATTTATAAAAATATGAGACATCTAGAGAAAATTGGTTAAGTTCTGAGTGTGCAGCTCAACAGGAGTAACAAATGTTATCAACCTCATAAATAACATCATATGAGGCAATGAGTTATTATTGTAACTTTATCTTCAAGTTATACCTCTTAGGTGTTTTCCTTGAACCACTGTATGTTTAGAAATACTTTTTATCCAGAGAAAGATTATTAGAAGTCTTATGATGGAGATGGTTATAAATTATTATTGTTTGAATAGGACCAGGAATCTTTGGGATAGTCAAATGGAATCTGCAGCGTGTTTTAAACAGAATAAAGCAGAAGGACATATTTTCTCTCAGTTAAAAGTCATTGACTTCTGAATAAACGAATGAAAAACCACTTGAATGATGTAGTGAGTAAGTAACAAATATCTAACTGTTCATAAAATGGAGGCAGAAGCAAAAGAAAGTAAGATAAGAGGCAGACAGAGCCTTAAATAAATAGGCAGTTTGGTTGACAGCTTAGATTATATACAAGGCTAAGACAGAGATAGCTTGTCTGAAACTAAATCAAAATAGAGTTGAAATTAGAAAGAAAGGCATGTTCCATATATATATATATATATATATATATATATATGGAAAATATATATTTTATGTCAGATCTTGATTAATATTTTTAATCAATATATATATATATATATATATATATATATATATATATATCAAGATAAAAGGATCAGAATTGACTCTTAGTAGAATCAGAATAGTTTTAATGAAGAGGTGAGATGATTTAATTGACCTTTCTGAAAGGTTGCTTCAAATGCTGTTAATAGAGCAGATAGAAGAGGACAAGAACATAAGAGGGAGATCAGCTAGGATGCTATTTCAGGACACTTTGAAGGAAAGAGTAGTGGCATATAGAATTGCAAAGGTTGAATGGGAACACATTAATTTGTAGGTTAAGCCAAATCAATCATACAAGCAAAATGGAGTCTACATAAATATTACAATCATGAATAATTTATTAGAATGCTAATAAATATAGGACAGAGGTATGGTTTTATTGTATACATTTAAATAGAACTAAGGCCCAAATTTTCTAGAAAAATGTAAAAATGTCTTGCTCCGTTCATTTTTTGAAAATGATTATGTCCTTTGACCTTCAGAATAGCAAAATTCTAATGCAGCAAATTCATGAGCAAACGTCCTGTTCAATATTAGTTGACCTTTTGACGAAATTTGACCTAGCTTTACCATAAGGAGATTAATTACTATGATATCCATTTCATTGTTGTGAAACATCTTAAGCCAATGCTTATTTGCGAAGCCACTTGACAATATTTTGAGTCTTTAACTTCAAAAACATGTTGGTATTCACATGACTGATTTGTCAGTGCAAGGCTGCATATGAAATTTGTTGTTTGATTATATGAATTATTTTCAGCTTACGTTTTTATGTCAGATCTTGATTAATATTTTTTTTTTTTTAGTTTTTTGTTTCTCAAACTGGGCTTCTCCATATAAAGCTCCTAGTTGTCCTGGAACTCGCTCTCTAGACCAGGCTGACTTAGAAATGCAGTTTCCTCACCAGTGCTGGGATTAATGGCATGCACCAATGCCACATTGATAATAAGCCTTTCTTTTCTTTTTTTCTTTCCTTTTTAACTTTTATTCTTCTCTCATTCATCACCTGCTGACCGCACTTTCCTCTCCCTCCAGTTATCTGAGTGCCTTCCCCATTTCCCCTTCTCTCCCAGATCACCTCCTTCTACGTCTTTCTTTAAAGAAAAAAAAAACCGGCATCTCAGGGATTTTCACTGAATATGGCCTAACAAGATATAATAAGAGTGGGCACAAACATACATCTTAAGGTTAGACATGCCATCCCAGTAGGAGGAGGAAAAGTGTCCCAAGTGGCAAGCAAAAGAGTCAGAAAATACCCCGCCCCTTCTCTCACACACACACACCCACACACCCCCACACCCACACCCACACCCACACACACACACACACACACACACACTCGCATTGTTGGGAGTTCACAAGAATAGCAAGCTATACAACCATAAGTTATATGCAGAGGACTTGAAGTGGAGAAGGGATTGTAGGAGTCAAAGGCTGGAGGATACTACCAGGAGAACACAGGACACAGAATCAACTAAGCAGGGCTCATAGGGGCTCACAGAGACTGAAGAGACAGACTCGAACCCTGTATGGGCTAATAAGCCTTTCAATATCAAGTTTTCTCAATCAGTCTCATCCCCTTCAATTCTCATTTTAAGTTGTGCCAATTTGTCATGTACGTTCAGTTCTAGGAGAAAAATAAAGGTATTTATCTGTATGAATTTCTAGTGGGGGAGAAAGAGTGTTTTAAGTTCCTTCTTCCTTCAAAACAATTTTTCTGACAGAAGGCTTTTAATTTTAACTACGCTCAGTGTTGACAATTCAAACACTAATACCTGAGCACAAAGGAATTTTAGAATGTGTAACAATACCTCTAAGGAAATGTTTAGTATAGTTAAGAAAGTTTTCCAACATTGAAGAAGAATCCAATTACAAAAAATTAACATAATATTTAAATGACAAAACACTTGTGAATGAATGCTTATTAATGTGGAACCTTCAGAGATGTGAAATTTTCAATTGCATGCACATTCATTTGAATGTGCTTATTGAATTTAGCTAAATAAGCCTATTTCATAAAACAGCCAAACAAAAGAAATAACCAACTCTTTATTTTTTCCTTTGGATTGTAAATACCATTAGTCATGAACTCAGAGACACATTCTCTGAGAAATTTATAGCTCATCTATTAGTAATGTTATATAATAGTCTACTCCGAAACCTTCATGGCTTGCCTTACTCCACAGTAACCTATTTAATAGAGTGTTTTTTTTCTTTTGCTGTCTTTATTTTGAGAAAGGGTAATGCTACATAACCCAGGCTTTCTTTGAATTTTTGATCCCCCTGCATCAGTTTCCCAAATGCTCTAATTACAGGCATGTCACCACAATGCTTGACTCTTCTATAGAATTTCACTTCTACCTGCTATTAGCTATCAGAATGGAAGAAAATAGCCCTATAGGTACAAACTATCCATGACCTTTCAAAAGCCCAACCATGCCAATGATTTTAAAAGTATATTTGAAACAATAATAAAGCTTTATGTGAAGTTATAATATTTAAACACTTGGTTCTACTAAGTGGCATTAATTTTATCATCAAGCACTAAGAGCTGTACATTTTCATTCCCATGAGAAATATGAATCATCATAGAGCTTATGAAGACTCTTTAATTCACTCCTTCTTTAAAAAATAAAATATTTGTAATTTTAATAAATAACTGAAACAAACCTTTTAAACTAATTTTTTGTACAAAATACTTTAGCTTGACGGTAATAAAATTTCACACTGGAAACATGAATATATAGATAGAAATATTAAACATCTTAGGCAAAAATAACTATCTGAGCAAAAACCATCTTCTAGCCTTTAATATAAGATCCTCTATCTTTATGTTGTTAGATTTAAAACTACCTAAAGTTATTCTCTCTACTACGTGAGTTGCTAGATCTAAGCAGTCAGTCTCCAGCTATAACCAACATCACATCAATGGAGCAACAGTTCCAATGAGACCAACGTTTGTTGTCAATCAGCAAGATTATACTTATCAATTAATGATGCCCCAGGAATCCATTCTAAATTTACTTGGACATCTGACTGTCTGAAAGAGCAAGGATTGGTATTCAGGCATCTGGACTAGACTGCCCTTGGGGGCCTGACAGGCTATGCATGTCCTCAGCTGCAGCTACAAGAGCACTTCTTGTGCACTTTTGCTATGTTCTCTTTTAAAAGGTGCGCCTTGCCTATCCCCCCTTTCTCTTCTGTCACTCTTGTGCCCAGGGATCCGTCTCTGTGCCCCTCTCTGCACTCTCTCTGTCACCTTTTCTGCCTTTTTTCTCTTTTCCAATAAACCTTCCATGTGAGCTCTATTATATGGTGTGAGTTCTTCCAGTCATTTTTATATACACACCATTGGTGCTTTGGGACTGGGTAGGCTCTCCTGGAGTCCTGAGGTACACCGGGACCCTAGAACCTGGTCCACATACGACAGCCTCACTGCTCCAATTAACAGAGCACTGGGACCCTCCATCCAACATCAACATGATTGGTGAGCCCCCTTCTTCTTCACCTCTGACTATTTCCCATGAGTGATCCATTTCTCTTCTCTCAGGCATGGTTTCCTACCTTTTGGCCTTGTCATTTCCTGGTACCAGGCAAACATGGCTCTCTCAGGCTCAGAGCTCTCTTTGCGTGATGATGCATGGGACAACCTGTGACTACTTATTCTGATACTCTGAATTCTTGGGATGCTAAGAATTGCAGACATTTGGATCTTATTTCTCTACCTCACTCATGGGAAGTGCATCTACTTTTTCAGTCAGACCAATCCAAATGGCTGCTTTCCTGCACTCTATAACCCAATATTTTATGGAATCTTTGCAACATTCTGCCAGAGATCTGATAAATGGAAAGAGGTATCACCCTTTCATTCTTCTGCATTCCCTCTCCCTCAGTAGACCTGATGCATGCAGCATGTTTGCTCAGTGGCAGGGTCCACCAAACATTTTATGCTGGGACCCTAATCACCTGCTCTACCCAACAGAACTGCTCTCTTCCACCTGCAACAATTCTGCTTTCTCATTTACTGCCAGCTTTGTCTTCCATTCAATACTGGCAATTGGGTCTCTGGTAGGGTTACATGCATCTGACCATTCCCCTGGATGTGAGGTTTCATTTCTTGAAGACAGTCTTCTCTTTGCCTTCTGGCTTTTCTCAAAGTCCCGGCTCCAGGCAACTATGTCTCTGTCTGACTCAGAGCCATTGGCCCCTATTCCTGTGTGATAATGCATGGGACAGACTGTGCCTACTTAGTGTGATCCTCTCTGAATTCCGGGGACCCGATGAATTACAGCCCCTGGGTCTTCTCTATGACACTCATGGGAACTTTGTTAGTGTCTGTAGCACTTTACTCCCTTTTGGAATGCCTTTTAGAGACCAACTGACCACTCCTTTCAAATCAAATTTGGCTTCAGTATTCCCTGGATCAGGCAATCGGGAAACTGAGAAAGAGTTCTCCACTTTCTTTTTTCTTCTATCTGTTCTCCCTTTATAATTGTCCTGTTTGTTTGCTGCAATATGCGAGACTGAGGAAGTCAACTTCCTCTTGCTCGGCACACACTGGTTCTCACTTTCTTTTACTCAATTTCTGTTTCCATTTCGACCTGGTGATCTTTCCCATCACATTTCCTTGCCTTCCTCAGGAGACAGTCATACTAGTTTAGTGCAATTTTTTTTTCTGTTTCACTTTTTACTATTGACTGCCATCAGAAATTAACCACCTGTGTCTCCTGGTATGTCGACTAGAAAGAGGACGTTAACGTGATGCAATGGGGATGAAAAAGGAACAGGTACTGTCAGTTCTAGTGTGTTCCAGGTAATTGATTTGAGTTCACCTCCAACAGCATCCTTCCAGTTCCAAGAGGCACCGAACGGTCCCTTAAATCATGGACAGTGAAGTGCAGCAGCCAGCTACCCAAGGATGTGGACAGTACCCCAGCTTTCTCAGGTTCCCAAAAGATGATAGACATTTCCCAAGTCAGCCAGAAACAGTCTTGAGATCACGGCTTCCTCATCCTTGCCTCATGTGCTACTCCTTTCTAATTCCTTGTCTTTTATGATAAACAAAAGGGAGGAATGTTAGAATTCAGGCATCTGTGCTGGCCTTCCCTTGGGGTCCTGACAGAATATGTCCCAGCTGCAGCCACTAAGAGTACCTATTTTACACATACACTACGTTCCCTTTTAAAAGGTGGGCCTTGCCCACCTCCCATCGAATTTTTTCTTTCTCCCCCCTCTTTCTCTCTTTCTTTTTCTCCTCTGCTGTTCTTATCTCCGGAGATTGGTTTCGGAACCCCCTCTCTGCCCTCTTCTCTCTCTTTTTCATATAAAATTCTCATGAGTGCCTTGTTGTATGGTGTGACTCCTTCCTGCCGTTTTTAAATAAATGATAACAATAAGATCTTAAATACCACAAGAGTTCCAATGAGGGTTGATATTTGAAAAATTACAAGTCATATCAATTCTGTGTATCTATGGTAGCTCGTTAGATTCAGTCTGAATATGTAACATGTATTGTCATCGTCTGTGAATTGCTTTCAAATTGTTGCTATTTGTTACATAAGCAGTTGAAACATTTTTGGGCTATAGACATAACAACTCATTGGCTTAAAGGATTAATTGCAACTGACATTCTAATTTATTTATTTATTCTTGAAACAGCATTTCTCTGTGTAGATCTTGCTGTCCTGGAACTCATATAAAGACCAGACTGACCTCTCAAGGTCCCAGAGATCTGCCTTCCTCTGTCTCCCTAGTGCTGAGAATAAATACGGGTACCACCACAGCCCACTCACAGCTAACATTCCTATTTCCGGAATCTATTAGTTAATTTAGGGGAGCTATGGTCCCCTAAACTTTAAAAGGCTTATAGACTCACTGAACTACTTGTTCTTTTCTAAACAGTATCGTGACCTTTTCAAGCAGAACCGTGTAATATTGCTTAAGGAGTAGCCTGAATATAACTCTGATGCTAAAATTTACTTCAATGTATCTACATATAATTTATCTGCCACAAAGACTAGCTTGGTACCATAAGAATTTCTAGCAAGAAAAGCTACACCATATTCAACGAATACAAGTAACTCAATGTACTTTGAATGAAATATATATTAGGCAAGTTACAATGTCATAGTCATTCCATGAGGGAATTTATAATCTAGTTATTATTTCGGTGGGAATAATGCAAAGATCTCACTAGATAAATACTGGATCTGCCTAGTTTCTTAAGGAAAACACAGTTACATTCTTCCTGTGTCTTTCATACCATTTATCTCTTTGCTTATTTATTTATGAGACATGGCCTCATGTTGTCAAGGCTGATCTTCAACAACTAATTTTGCTGATTCCGTATTGCAAATTCGTTCCACCATACCTGGCAGCACATTACTTTCTTGATGTAGTAATAGAAAGTCAGACTTTTGTAGGACAAAAGATAGTTTGTCCAAAGTGTAAACATGGATTTATTATCTTACTCATTTGCTACACTGTCACTGTGAAACATATCTAACTGACAAAAGTTCTGTAGAAATACGACAACAAAATATATTCTAAGTATGTAATGCAAAGGCAATAAACACCTCTAAGCAATTAAATTTATTCTTTCTTTCTTTATTTTTTTGTTGAAAAAATTTCTGCCTCCTCCCCACCTCCCATTTCCCTCCCCCTCCTCCCACTCTTCTCCCCTTCCCCTCAGTCCTCTCCCCCTCCCCCCCACTCCATTACCCCTCCCTCTTGAATCTGAAGGGCAGTCCGGATTCCCTGCCCTGTGGGAAGTCCAACGTCCTCCTCCCTCAATCCAGGTCCAGAAAGATGAGCATCCAAACAGGTGAGGCTCCCACAAAGCCAGTTCATGCAGCAGGATCGAAACCCAGTGCCATTGTCCTTGGCTTCTCATTAGCCCTAATTGTCCACCATGTTCAGAGAGTCCGGTTTTATCCCATGCTTATTCAGTCCTCTATAGAGAATCTTGGTTAAATATATAAATTTCAAATAAAAAATTGAAAATAGACAATTTCTTAGTCAGTGTTCTGTTGTTACAAAGAGAAGACACCATGACCATGGCAACACTTTAAAAGGCTTATAGACTCAGTGAATTATTCCATTATCATCATTATGGGAAGCATGGTATCACTCACTCAAGCATGGTGCTGGAGAATAGCTAAGTTTTACATCTCTATCAGCAGGGATCAGGAAAAGAGAGACATTGGGCTTAACTTGAGCATTTGAAACGTTAATGCCCACTCCCAGTTACATACTTCCTCCAACAGGCCACACCTTTTTGAACACGGCCACACCTCCTAATAGTAGCAGAGGGTTGAAGGGGAGGGGAGATGAAGGGAAGGGAACAGAGAGAAAAATGGATAGCTCAATAAAATCAATTAAAAAATAGCCAAATTCCCTGGTGAAAAAGCTTTCAAACAAATGAGACTTTGTGGGCCATACATAATAAAAACCACCACAAAAAGTAAAGAAAAATGTTGAATTGGAAATTTATGCAAAATTTTCTCTGCCTTTTGTGTTGTTTACCAAGCAGTGCATAACATTTTGTTGGCCTTCTGCAATTCTTTTGCAAACCTTTCTTCTTCACTACTGTAAGCCCTACCACCACCTCATTTCTTCCTCTTTGAATTTTGTGTAACCTGTATTTTGGGACTGTTAATTTTACAGACACAAAAATACATAGATATAAGTGCTCAAATTATACACTCATTTAGCCAAGATAAAACCAAAGTTAAACAATATCAAGGCAAGTGTCATTCTGTTTAAGGGAGCTTTAACAGACAGCTGTAAGTTAGTTTCTAGACTAACTCAAAAATATACTTCACCTCCTCAATGGTTGCTTAAATGAAAATGTTCATGTAGGACTAGAACAACATATTTAGCATATCTTAATCTTGATGATTTACTATTATGATTATAACATGAAAATCAGTCTATAGATATACTAGTTTGGGATACAGATAAAACTACCTTTGGTAGAGTTTGTTTCTTTGTCTGATAGTGTCTCTTACAAAACTCAGGCAGGCCTTGAGCTCACCATGTAATCTAGATGGCTATCAAATTTTGGCTTCACCAGTTTCAGTCCTGTGATTGCTGAGATTACAGGTGTCCACTACCATACCTTGTTCATGTTATAAAAACCCTGAATAATGATTCGTAGAATTAAATATTGAGGTCATTTGATGCTTGATTCCCCTCTGTATGCTAAGAATATGTTTGATTACCATTGGTTATTAAAGACGTTGTTTCAGTTTATAGTAAGGCAGCATATAGCCAGGCATAAGAGATGGCTTAGCAGAGTAAAACCAGGCAGAAAATCCAGACAAAGATATAGAAAGAGAGGAGGCAGAGTCAAACAAATGCCCAATCTTTACCAGTAAGTCACAGCCTGGTGGTGATACACAGAATAATAGAAATGGTTTATTTAAAGATATAAGAGTTAGCCAGATATATGCCTAAGCTATTGGCCAAGTTGTGTTATAATTCATATAGTTTCTGTGTGATTATTCGGGTCTGGACAGCCAGGAAAGAAAGAGCAGTTTCCACTTACAAATGTTGCCCTATCAACTTGGGCTAACTAGATAGCATGGCCCGTCACCCACTTCGGGTCCGGGTTCTTGTCCATCTGCTCAGGATTAGGAGGAAAATAGCTGAGAGCCCACCACCCTCAGCACTCTCTGCTTAAGCAACTTGCCGGATCAGGTCTGCTAGGCATGTACAAGCAGGAGAGCATGGAGGATTCCTGCCACCATACACAGAGATATTTTCATGCCTTGCAGCATGCTGCATGGCAGATTTACCTTTTCTTCAGACAAAAAGGGTTTATGCTGTGCTTCCCAGAATTGAGGTGATGAGCACAGCTTCCACCCAGCAGTCCCAGAGCTGGGGGTAAACTTACCTCTGTCATATTGAAAGGCCAAGAGAGGTGGAGTCAACATTCAGGGCTGCTTCAACCATGCTGCTTACCATTTTAAAATGTTCCTTGTCAGAAAGGATTTCAGATATACAATAGGACAAATTCAGATATAAAAGACATCTAAATGAGACACAGTGTGTTTAAAAAAAAGTATCATGGCTTGGGAGAGAGGAGAAAAAGTGTATAGATAGTTATAAAAAGAAATAGTTTAAAAAATAAAAGTCTTTAAAGAAATAGTAAAAGTTATATAAAAGAGTACAGACAGTCATAGATTAAAGGTGTAAAGAAAAATTAGTCATTCAAAGATGGATGATATACAGAAAAGTCTAGATTATGTATATTATTGTGTTTCGTTTGAATTTTTTGACTGCAAAGAGACATTTGATTCTCGGGACTGCTATGTTAAACCAACATAAAGGTATCTTGACTTTACAATTTGGTTCTAAGTAAATGTTGCATAGGAAAGAGATTTTGCTTTTGTTCCCACAGAGGATGAGAACCTGTGGAATGCTTCCTGGCTAATGTGGTTTGATGGAACAAGATCCCACAAAGGGTCTCCATGAACCATAAAATACTTTGCCCACAAGCAGAAACAGTTTGGAAAAAACTTTGCCCATGTTCCCAAATTATTTATGAAAAAATATATTATTTTTTCATTTAAAGGGGCTTGATTATAAGTGATTTATGATCATAGTAAATATATAAAATATACAATAAGGGGGATATGATATAAAGATGAATACTTTGCATTGGTATGGATCTTGGTCTGTTAATACATAATTAAGGCTGATTTTGTTATACTGTGTATATGTATTTCTACTCTTGTTTAAGGTATTATGTGTATTAATAGATGATCATATATAAAAGTCAAACTGTAGTCATGTTAGTTAGGTTTTCTAGATGTACAGAGATATATTTCAGGTGGATAGGAATTCTTCAGCCCTTTCAAAGAACCACAGAATATGGCATTTAAAATATTTTAAGGACTTAAACTTTTCTCAACAGTGAGTCATTTCTACATCTGGCAGCATCAATTACTTCAGAGAAGTTGATGAGTATTTAAGGAACTTGTTATGGAATTTGCCTTCATTGTTACAAGGCTAGCCATTTGGGCAAGAACCTACTCTTGTCTGGATTGCTTGATGGTATGCTGTATGAACTGGATATGCAGAACCCACATAAATGTGACTGCTAAATTTTCTAAAATATGGGATGGTTTTTCAGGGTTCCTACTTAATGAAAGTGTCTGCTAGACATTCTGAATGACACAGAAGAAAGCAACTGATGAACTTTGTCCTTACAAGAAAGAACACATCTTCAAGTATCCTGCTTCATGGAAAAGTATGCTGGATACTATGGGCCTGTAGGTTGAAGATGGATGCCCTAACATTACAGAAGAACTTTGGGTGACTGTCCAAGCAACAAGATGTCTCTGTCAATTCTAGAGTTTTAGAAGTTGCTTACAATACACTTCTTGTTTACTTAGGTAATATTATATCCTTGTGGGGTCTTTGGAGGATTGAAGACAGATAGTTATAGTTTTCCATAGTTAATGATAAAAGAACAATTAAATATAAAACTTTAGACTCACAAAGATAGGATAGATTATAGAGTATTTTTTTAATTTGTTATATGTAAACAGGCTAAATATTGTAACTATAATTCTTGCTTGATAACTGTTTGTGTATGTGATTTTTCTATGTTAAAGTTAAAACTTTCCTTTTATTTAAACAGAAAAGGGGAGATGATGGGGGATTCCCCTCTGTATGCTGTGATTATGTTTTATTACCACTGGTTAATAAAGAAGCTATTTTGGGCATGTTTTAGCAGAGTAAAATCAAGCAGAAAATCTGAACAGAGATGTAGAAAGAGAGTGAGCAGAGTCAAAGAGACACCATGCAGCTGCTGAAGGAGAAAGACGCTGGATTCTTACCATTAAGCCACAGCCTTGTGTGATACATAGATTAGTAGACATGAGTAAATTCAAGATGTAAGAGCTAGCTAGAAATGTTCCTGAGTCATTGGACGAACAGTGTTATAATTAATATAGTGATTGTGTGATTATTCGGGTCTGAGCGGCCGGGAAACAAGCAAGCAGCCTCTGCCTACCATCATTGTCGTTATGTTCACATTTTTTCCTATCCAAAGGACTTTTTTTTTTCCTTTTTTTTTAATTTATTTATTTAACATTTCCACATCCTCCCATCCTCCCTTTCCCTCCCCCATTGCTCTCCAGTCCTAAGAGAAGTCAGGATGCCCTGCCTTGTGGGAAGTCCAAGCCCCCCCCCCCCCTCTATCCAGGTCTAGGAAGGTGAGCATCCAAACAGACTAGGCTCCCAAAAAGCCAGTACATGCAGTAGGATCAAAATTCAGTGTCATTACCATCGGCTTCTCAGTTCGCCCTCACTGTTAGCCCCATTCAGAGAGTCCGGTTTGATCATATGCTTGTTCAGACCCAGTCCAGCTTGCCTTGGTGAGTTCCATTTTTGGTGGGACTGCAAACTTGTGCAACCACTTTGGGAATCAGTGTGGCAGTTTCTCAGGAAACTGCGACTCAACCTACCTCAGGATCCAGCAACTCCACAAGAGCATTTGTTCAACTATGTTCATAGCAGCACTATTTCTAATAGGCAGAACCTGGAAACAACCTAGGTGCCTCTCAATAGAAGAATGAATACAGCAGGCATGGCATATATATATACTTTAGAGTTCTATTCAGCGGTAAAAAAAAAATGACATCTTGAATTTTACATGCAAATGGATGGAAATTGAAAACACTATCCTGAGAGAGCTAACCCAGACCTAAAAAAGAGGAATGTGGTATGTATTCACTCATAAGCAGATTCTATCCATAAATAAAGGACATTGAGCCTATAGTTGGTGATCCTAAATAAGAAGGTGAACCCAAAGAAAAACATATAGTTATCCTCCTGGATACTGGAAGTTGACAAGATCACTGGGCAAAAGTTGGGAGCAGGGGGGTTGGGGTGGATTGGGAGGTAGGGGAGATGGGGAAAGAGAAGGAAGAAGGGGAGGATTGGGGGGATCTTGGGGGAATGGGATAATTGAGATGGATGAAGGGTGGATTTGGGAGCAGGGAAGAAGTTATCCTAACCAAGGGAGCCATTTTAGGGTTGGCTAGAGTCTTAGCTCTAGAGGGGTTCCCAGGTGTCCAAGGGGATTTCCCCAACTAGGTCCCTGGGCAGCAGAGGAGAGGGTGCCTGAACTGGCCTTCTCCCATAGACACACTGATGAATATCTTGAATATCACCATAGATCCTTCATCTGGAGAGGGATGGAGATAGAGACAGAGACTCACATTGGAGCACTGGACTGAGCTCCCAAAGCCCAGATGAAGAGCAGAAGAAGGGAGAACATGAGGAAAGAAGTCAGGACCTCGAGTGGTAAATCCATCCACGGAGACGGTGGGACTGATCTAATGGGAGCTCACCAAAGGACTTTTAATGTTCTCATTAAACATCATAGTGGTTAACTTAAAGATATATTGTTATATGTATAGGAGACTAACATTTATTTGCACCCATACACTTAATGAATAAAGGGAAAATTTCCATATTATGCCTATATATTATCCAGTATCAATTTAGAGATTTTGTTCTAAAAGTTTTCTAATTTTTTTATTAAGTAGGTTTTCTCAAAGGTGTGATATGATTAAAGTCATTTATTGACAATGAATAGTCCTGATAGTAGTGACAAGAAATGAATGCCAGTAATGTTTCTAAGTAATGACATACTATGTATTTTAATGGAAACTTGGTAATTGATCTATAGATAATAGTGAAATAAGGTAAGTGAGGAGAAAAATATTTTAAAGTTTCTAAGACTAATTAATTTTCTAAGGGTAAAATTCCTCAATTATTCTAGTTCTACAACATTCCAATTCTTTATTTTCATATATAATAAGATTAAACATGTAAAATTTTATCTATATATGTCAAATTAATAAATTAATAAATATCATAAAATAAATTTTGCATATGTTAAATCCACATCTTATTTAAAAATAAATGTAAAAATTAGAAATTTAAATCTGAGTTTTATATATAAAAGAAAGTTATCATTTTCCATTGGATAATGAATTATTTGAATTTGAAATTTGAATTAAAAAATTAACTATGAAAAAACATTCAAATTTATTTTTAATGATTAAAATTCCAATTAAAACCATAAATGGACATATAATGAATAGAATAACAGAAAGAGTCATTATCAAGTGCTGGTGAGAATTTGGGTAAACTGAATTTTGTGAAGTTAGTGAGAATTTAAGTTGGTATAACCAATTTGGAGATCGTTTGAAATCACTTTTTTAAATATATGAATATTCCTCTCAGTTACTGTCCAAGAAGAAACTGAATGTCACTTTATTTTTTAAAACAAGTAGAGGATGACTTTAATTTCTTTCTTGATTTCTTCCTTGACCCAGGTGTGATTCAGTAGTTGACTGTTCAGTTTCCATGAGTTTGTCGGTTTTTTGGGGGTAGTGTGGTTGATGCCTTCTAACTTTAATCCGTGGTGATCTGATAAGACACAGGTGGACACTGATATTTTTTTGTATCTGTGGAGGTTTCCTTTGCTTCCGAGTATGTGGTCAATTTTTGAGAAGGTTCCATGAGCTGCAGAGAAGAAGGTATATTCTTTCCTATTTGGGTAGAATGTTCTATAGATGTCTGTTAAGTCCATTTGCTTCATTACCTCCAATAATTCTTTTAATTCTCTATTAGATGATGGGTATTGATGTAATCAATAGACACATCTCACAGATACTCAGGAGTGAAGGAATCAAACTGCAAAGGTTATATGTGGACAATTTTATTAATGGCATTCTCAAAAAGAGATTACAGCCCAGGATGTGATAACAGTGGGTTTGCATTGAGTTCCTTGAGGTGACAGAACTTTCCTGCCTCCTGATCAGCATAAAGGTTACATGAATCTGTATGTGTTAAATCTTCAAATAAAAGCAGAACAGTTAAAAAAACAAAACAAAAACAAAAAACAAAAAAACAAGTAGAGGTTAGAAAGGAAGGAAGAAAATGGAACAAAAAACAGCCTTACTTCATTTTATAAATGTGGATTTGGGGATATTCATTCAAAACCAGAAATGTCTGAATGGAACCAAAACAAACAAACAAAAAAATTGAGGCAGCTTCTGCCCATCGAAGTGATTGGGGAACAAAGGGCTAGTAAAAATGTGCCCTGTCTTCTTCCACTAAATATGCATTCCAGTTGTACAGTATTAGTCCAAGAGATAACATCGGCTGTAGTGAAAGTCAGGTACATGTACCTCACAATGGTCAATTTTCCAAAGTACAGAAAAAGGAGATACCAAGGGCACATATTTTAACAACTGACTCAACAATCTCATTCCCCAAAGTCCTCTACAAGAAGTAGTATCTGTACGAGGCAAACAAAGAAGAAAAATGTATAAATTGTAGATTTATTCCTATAATAGAAAATAGCACTAAAAATTAATAAAATATACCTAGCCAATGACAGTGATGAAGCTTGGCACTTTAATGCTGACTGTGGAAAAAAATCTGTCACAAAAGAATAGATACAATGTGATTCTAATTATAAGAAGTGAAAAATATTGTGAAAAAAGTTATTTAGTAATACATTCATGTGTGCCAAGATCAGGAAAAGCAAATTAAGGTTTGTGGCTATCCCTTGTGAAAATAATGAAATCATGGAAGAGTGTATAGTGGGTTCTAATCAATGGAAATTAGTAAACATAGTTGTTTATTATATAAAATAGAAAGATTAAAATATTTTTATCTGAGTGATATATATGTGTGTGTGTGTGTGTGTGTGTGTGTGTGTGTGTGTTCAAATGAATGACAAGTCAACTCAAAGGAAACAGGACATTTGTTTCACTAGAAAGCCTTGCTCTCTTAGTATTTAAGGGTTATTTTGTCCTGAAATTTAATAATCATAGGAGACAGAGGCTTCACCAGGGAGGAAATACAATTATTATTATAAAAAATAATTGTTCACATAGTTTAAAAGTGACCTCTGTTAACATTTTCCATGGCACTTCTACTGTACAAATCATTGACAGGCCCTGTGAAACTTTGTGGAATCGTTTTCTTTGCTGGGGGCTCTATTGCACTCACTATGCTTCTCCATAAATCAGAAAATCATTTGAAAATCATCCCTTTAAGAAGTCATTTTTGAGTACTTGCTACATACACAACATCAAGGTATGAATTTAGAATAAATGCATCTGATTTCATCACAGTTTAGATTATGGAAAATAGGCTATAGAGCTTTCAAATACTAAACAGCAAAATGAAGCTAAACCACATGTATCAGATGTGAAGAATTCAACAATGAGACAGAGCCCGTTTCATCTCCTTGTCAAACAAGATCATGGCATCAGATAATTGGGAAATTCAATTTGTGCTCTGTAGCTGACATGTCTGATCCCACCAGACACACTTTTGAATTTATTATCTCTGTGATGGAAAGTCCCTGGGCATGTTGAAGGTCTGTTAGGTCAAGCGCCACTGCATGTCTTACTGTTTCTGCTTCAAGGGTTTGTTTTTTTTTTTTTTCCAATTTCATGGAAACTTACTCATCCTATACATGGCCAAAAATCTGATGTTATTGGTAACACTCCTATGTTCCTATGTAAGGTTTCTATGTTCCTGGCAACATAAGAAGCAAAGACAGATTTCCCCATAGTCCTGTCCTTCAGAGGTATATTTATGTTTATTTATAATATTCCCCTAAGGAGGTCCATAGCTTTGAGCTCAGCTTTCTACGCCAATATCCAGCTTAGTAACAAACTCATTATTTCCTTTCCCCCACTTCTTCTTTGTCTCTTTTCCTACTAGTGATTTTGGTGATCAGCTACCAAGTGAGCTAGGCACTCTCTAGTCTTGCCTCAGGAACAATTAAATTAAATAAATGAATAAATACATAAGTAATAAAATAATGACAAATTACAACAAAAATGAGTCTTTTTATTGAAAGAGGTGCATAGCCTATCATCAAATATCATTACCTTCTGGGAATGAAGATTTTTATCTATTATGCCTGTAGATCGGAAGCTGAGAAAGTAGGATTGCCCAGAATTCAATACCAGATTGGTCTACAATGAGTTTCAAACCATCCTGAACTACAGTATGAGACCATGTCTCATATGAAATAATAAATGTTATCACTGAAAAACAACTGAAGAGGGACTACCCTAGTGACTCAGTAACCACGAAAATCTCTTTCAGCTTGACTTTGTTAGTAATTTGGGGAAGACTAAGAACAGACTAGGACTATAGACTTTGACTTCAGTGATTAAAGCAGAACCATTGAAAATGAAGAAATGATGCTCCAAAGAATAAAACCATCAAATAATTAAGTAGTCTAAATGCTTTCTGGAAAAACAAAAGACACATTCAAAACAAATGGATGCTACACCAAGTAATCAGAATAAATTTTCAGATTGGAGCTACAGGAAAACATTTGACTTCTAATAGCCTTCTAATGACATTTATGTGCAAAAACAACTTAGAAGGTGTTGGTAAACACACTGAAGGGTTTTCTTGTTTACAATAGGCTTATGGCATATTACAGTTATGACTACTTTATATGAAAGCCAAGGCTCATAAAAATCTAAGTATGAATCTTAAAGTCAGATATCCCATAACCTTTACATAAATATACAAATTTAGAGAGTGGAATTCCAATACACACAATTCTAACTACCAGGCTGAACTTGAACAAACTTTACTGAAACATGTATAATGGATAAAACATTGGGAAAATCCAGATCACGACAAATGTAGGCAGGTTTACGCTGCCCAGTGCTAGAAAGTATTAGTAGTAAGGATAATAGACCATATAAATAATTCTCCAGTGTTCTATTATTAGAAATGTTGGGTGGGCACTAATTAAGACAGAGCCAGTCAGTGAACGTGACTGTTGAGTGGAAGAGTACATTCAGTATTTATATATAAACTGGATGTTCTGTTCACCTTTATATTTTTACATTTATAATCTTTATCACTGACCATGAAATTCTTTCACTGGTATGACATTCATGTCAAGATATGTTAAACAAACAATTGGCTAAATTTACAATGAAAGAAATATTTTATTTCTTTTCAATCAAAGACTGCTGGTACAATGTAAGCTTTGTTTTAATGTTTGTTTTTAATCTATGTATTGCCCTTTAAGTCTTAGGCATAAAAAGTAAATTTCATAAGGCCTATGACCAGAATTGGAAGAAATTTGTTTTGTGTGTGTTACATGCTTTTCAAACACTTTGCAACAACATTTATTGTATAACTCCTGCAAATTCACAAAAAGGAACTGCTTTCTGATTTCAAAAATCAAAGGAGTAAGAACATGTCCTGAACTTGATCTTCTTCAACTGATAGTAAGTGTTAAACTCTGAATTACAAATTTTCCTTCTCCCTTATTCTAACTTCCTTTTAGCCTTATGTTGTCAGCTCTAGGAAAAAGATGAAGATGAAAAGGAGCTGTATCTTCTGGCTGTATTCTACCCTTTATAACATATTTTCATGATTTATCCTTCACTAGAGTTTACTTGTTGAATTTTCAAGTTTAAATTCAGAAGGGCTGAATAAATTCTTTACATTTCAAAAAACTGCATTCAGGTTTTTGGGAGTGCTCTAGGCATCTCCCTCTGTCCTATTAGATTCTGGGAGACTCCATCCTGTGGCTTTATGTCACTCTAAGCCTCCCCTAGAATCTGTCAGATTCCACAAAAGCAGATGCTTCATATGGAACATGATATAATGACTCAATAAAGTCTCTCTCTTGATCTTTCTTATTTTCTTTCTTTCCCTCTTTTTCACCCTCTTCCCTTTCCACTCTCTCAAGCATGCAGGATTCATTTCCATACCACTCTGTAGTAGAAGCACAAGGTTTACAATGGAGGGCTCACTGTAATGGGGAACAAGATTGTAAATTAGCACATAGCACATTCACATAATGGTTCAACTTCACTTAAAAATGATTAGGGTTTTTTTTAACTTTGTTAATAAAATAAGCTATAGTATAACATACTAGTGAAGTAATGTATAGTTTTTCTGTTGATCACACACCACAAATACCATAATTTATATTCTAAGGGTCTATGTGGCTTTTGGGAATATACAGTGAGTGATTGGATGTACAAATGATAAATTGACTTTTGTAATTCAAGTTCTTATTGTGTCAAATATTTTCCCATGTATTCCAAGTATTTTTAAATATATACTTAAAGAGAATAAGGATTTTTTTTTTCCATCAGAACCTTAAGAACATACCACACTAGTGTTCTTGAAAACTCTTACCGAAGTTGGATGTATTTTCACCATGTGATATATGCAATATAATAATCAAGACCATGTTCATAATTGGATATAGTTGAAGTACATTTGAAAATACTATGTAATTTGACAGTCTATGGGATAGTTTAGTATAAAATGTTGTAAGAGTATCAAAGTAAAGAGTAATTCTACCTTAGAGACTTTATGAAATGTATCACATAGGATATCAAATTTTCTATGGGTTCCAAATGATGATCAAAAGTTTGGCAGATTGAAACACTGGGGAGGAACATTCAAAGTCTACGAAGAACACCTAAAAGTATAAGAAGGAGATGAGAACATGAATCAGTAGAAGAAAGAGAACGACTAAAAGCAGACATCCTTGTAGTTCAAGTTAAGGAAATTAAGCTTGAGACAAAGGGATAACAGAATGAGTTTTAAGCATGCAGGGTTCAATACAGAATTATAAAGTTTATCACAGGGCAAGAGAGATTGTTCCATGATTTAGAACATTTACAGTTCTTGTGGAGGACCCGGATTCAATTCCCAGAACCAATGTAGTGGCTCATAATCATTCATTTATCAAGTCCTAGGGGGATCTGATGCTCTCTTCTGGCATCCATAGAAAATAAATACTCATGTCGTCCATATGCACACATGCAGCAGGCAAAACACTCATACACATAAAATAATAGCTTGTTTTTAAAAAAGAAGTCAATGACATATAGCATTGTTTGAACAAAAGGATTGTATATGAGAAGGACTATATTACACGTGACACTATAAAAAAAATCAGGTTACCCATTATAGGACACACCTGAGAAAATGTTTTCACCATTTAAATATAAAATAAATAATTACTTATATGTTGATACTTTCTTTGCACTCCTGTCACACATACAGGAATACAAACCTACACATGTGCTAAGTTAAATTTTTACTTCTACTTTCTATTGTCAGTTCATTCAATGACATTATATCTGCTGACTACTGCTATTTCACTTTTACTTTGGAGACTACCTAATTTACAATCACCATTGTACAAGTTTTCTGTTCTAACCCTCTATATTAATATGTTTTATCACCATGAAACAGGTAACCAAAGTATTCACAAGTTTCAAATCATTAATCAACTATATTTTATATAGTTTTTCATTGTCCCATTTATTTGGAATTATCTAATCTTATTAAATACTCCTGTTTCTCGGAGGGCTTTAAAGAAAAAAACCTTAAAAACTGAATGTCTCATTTCATGGTTCAAAAGAGAATTAAAGTGTCTGTATAAAGGAAAGGCCAGAATCGTTAACTTCCAAACAGGACTGGTAACCAACTAAAATAAAATGAAATAGAGGAATGAACCAAACATTCTAAACCCATTAGGATGCAGAGAACAAGAGATCATGTGGTATCTAACCGAACTGATAAATTTACAACATGCTTCCTGCACCTGAGGATCAGGGATCATTGCAGAAGAGGTGGGTCAGCAGATATGGAAGCTGATTAAAGATAGGCTGATCATCCGGAAGCCTGTGACTGTCCATTCCCAGACTCGATGCCGGAAAAGCACTTTGGCTTGATGGAAGGGCAGGCATATGGGCATAGGAAAGCGGAAGGGTCTGCCAATGCCAGAATGCCCGAGAAGGTGACCTGGATGAGAAGAATGCGGATCCTGCGCCGCTTCCTCAGGAGATACCGTGAATCCAAGAAGATTGATCGCCATATGTATCACAACCTTTACCTGGAGGTCAAAGGGAATGTCTTCAAAAACAAGCGGATTCTCATGGAGCACATCCACAAGCTGAAGGCAGACAAGGCCTGCAAGAAGCTCCTGGCTGACCAGGCTGAGTCTCGCAGGTCTAAGACCAAGGAAGCAAGAAAGCGCCAGGAGGAGCGCCCCCATGCCAGGAAGGAGGAGATCATCAAGACTCTGTCCAAGGAGGAAGAGACCAAGAAATAGAGCTTCCCTCGAGTCTGTACAGAGTGGGCTGCCTGTGGTCTCAGGTGGATCAGTCATTAAAATAAAACAAGCCTTAAAAAAAATAGAAGAAGAGAAGGTGGGACAAGTGTTAAGAACCAGAGGAACAGGAAGTTTCCTGTGATATTGTGTCTCCTGGAAATGTCAAACAAACGACACCCATTACGTCTCATCAACAGAGCTGCCTAGACAAGACCCGAACAAGCAAGATACCAACGATGATGTTATTATGGAAGGGAGAAAGCTCATGAGGCTTTAACCGTAGGGAATTCACTACAGGCAACTGATGAATGCGAGAGAAAGAAAATGGTCTTTACTAGGGAACAGTGCCCAAATTAGTTATCTAAGACTAGTCCATCATTTCTGAAAGCATGTATATATACACAGGAACATCATGTGAATCAAGCAGGTTATATTTTGGAATGTGTGTGTGTGTGTGTGTGTGTGTATTCATATGTAATAACAATTAATGAAGAGGAGGCCATGAATCTGAGAGAGGGCAAGGGGTAAGCATGAAAGGACTGGGAGAAAGGAAAGAAAAGAGGGAAGGATGTAATTATAATTTCGAATATTTTTAAGAGATAAATTCCGCATTTTGTTTATTCAGTTTACCTTTAGATATCAATTACTTTCCTATACTCAAGTAGTAGGTGTTTAAAAGTTTCTTCACAGTGGTCAATAGAATGCAAAATCATACATGTGGGCTTGGTATGTGTGATCTTTTGAAATACATTCTGTTGATTTTAATTAACATATATGGTGTAATGGTCAGCTATTACATATAATGAGAACATGGATTTTCTTTATAATTATTTTCAGAAAAAGCATTTTCAAAATAATTTTTAATAATTTCCTTAGATTTGCTTTTATTTTTTTTAATACTGAATAATAAGCACTATCTGACTGCATTGTCCTAAAAGCCATGCAGTATCTAACTTTGCAGTTTATATATGAAACCTACTCATGATAAATAGTAAGTGCAGAATTAATGTCCTTAGGCCCAGTATGGGACTGATTTTCTCTCTACTTCCCTTTTTACCCCTTCCTATCTCCTTTGTTCCTTTTCTCATTTCCCCTTCCCTATTCTTCTCTTTTCTCACACTTGGTCAGAATCCAACTTAGTTCAATTCGGTGTACTGAAAATAAGTATTTGGTGTGGTTTCAAGTTAGCAACTGCTATTTTGAGAAGGAAACCATATTCCGTCCACAAATATTTGTGAAATGTTTATTTATGCAATGATGTTAACGAGACAATAGAATCAAAACAGTAGACAAGAAAAACATGAAAATGCTCTCCTGGATCCTCCAGTTTATTACAGGGTATAGGAAATGGAAAAAAAAAACAACCTCACAATATATGTGATATAGAAAGAATTATAAAATACACTAATATAGACAGAGCACAGAATACACAGAAAATAAAAGAGAAATATTTGGATTTCCTAATTCAAGTAAGAATCTGTGTGAAAGTTCAACAAAACTGGGAACTGTAGGAGGAAAAGTATTCAACCCTACAACAGAATGAGCATTGTTTATCCAAAACTAAAAGCTTCTAATGAGATCTCCTGAGATGAGATCTGACCTCCCTTTCTGTTCTGTAACGAAAACTGTAAGACACAGTTTTTCCCTATCAACATGCTGTGCAAAGATAAGGAACTTAATAATAGACGGTGCTGTTAAGAGAAAACTTGCTCATAGCTTCATGATATATGGGATTTGACAATATGCTACTATGTTTATATTTGTCCCTATGGATTCTTATGTACATATATAGCATATTTTAATGCATTTTTGTTGTTTTTAGAGACAGGATTTTTCTATATCTTTGGAGACTTGTAGAACTCACTTTGAAGACTAGGTTGGCCTCGAACTCACAGAGATCTGCCTGTCTCTGCCTCTCAAGTACTGGAATTAAACTCATACGCAACCACCGCCTGGCATGAATAGCATATTTTTTAAAGTACACATAAAAAACTGCTAAAATTAAAAAAAAATAGGGGGACACAAACTTGTGATCTCAGTCCTTGGAGGTTCAATGGTGTCCTCAGCTATAGAGCGAGTTCAGTACCAGCCTGCATTGCATGGGCTTTTAGCTCAAAACAGAGCAAGTGCCTGGTGTGGCACATCAGGGAAACTGGGGTTTGAGTTAGACTCTGCCTCAAACCACACCAGAACACAAGGTAAACTAAACTAAATCAAATATTAGCAAAAAGATTGTAAAATCAGTTCCATCTATGAATTGAAATGGTATAAATTAATATACTAAAGAAACTTCTTGCATGTCAACTTTCATTTGCCCATTTAACTTGTATGTGATCAACGATGAGTTAAAATGAGTTAGATAATTAGAATTTCAAGAGCACTTCATTTGTCTCTTATTCCTGAAAAATCCTTTATACAAAAGGATTATAAATACACACACCAACCATTTATCCATCCATACCCTCCATATTTAGTCTTCTTTCTTTAGCAGCTAGACTCAATGCATGGTCCAAAGAGGACCTGTAGAGTGTACAACATCAGACAGTTTTCTATATCACTAAATTTACAGTTTGGGAGAAAAGCTAGTCCATGGTGGTAAATACAAACAGCATATTGAGAAAGCAGATAAAGAGGATGGGGACAATTAAAAGACTCCTCAATGGGGTTGATCAGGGGAGGGGGAGGGAAATGGAGGCGGTAGCAGGGAGGAGGCAGAAATCTTTAATAAATAAATAAATTTTAAAAAAAGGAAAAAAATAAAAATTGCTTTTAATGTATTCATTTAAAATATTCTAAAGAAAATATTTAGACAAACTCTGAGCTTGAAGAAAAAGAACATTAAAATAAACATTCCTAGGGTTGTTGATATAGCTCAAGGTTATAGCACTTTCACAGTATTATTGATGCCCTGGGTTTAGCTGCCAGACACACACAAGGAAAGAAAAGTAAGGCAAATGGGGGTGTAGAGGAATGGAGAGAGAGAGGAGGAAGAAACAAAGGAAGGAAGGAAGGAAGGAAGGAAGGAAGGAAGGAAAACAAAAAGACATTTTTAAGCTTGCTCCTGATTTTTTCTGTTTTGGAAACTATACATCACATTGTAGTCTCAATGATAATACTGGATCTGTGGGTGCTGCTCAGTGATAGATCACCAGACAAATATGCTTGAGGCACTGAGTTCTGCTTCCATACAACAACCACACACAAATACACACATACAACACACTAACCTATTTTGCATTTTATGAAGGAATTTCTCATAGTTGAATTACAAAAATAAATCAGAAATACTAGTATATAATTTGCATGAAAACCAAATAAAATTTTAAAGTATTTTCAACACGCTTTGTATGAAATTTCACGTAGATAAATAGTTCTATGTCTATGTTGCTTCTGTCCAGACAATAATTGTTATTATTTCATAACCAATTTCACCATTTTAAGTTGTAATTTCCAATAATTGCTAGGAAATATATTTTGTTCACTAACACTTGACTAATGCTATAAGATGTAAAGGTCAAATTTCATTACAAAAATGAGACAAAGATAAAGCAAAATACTGTTTTCTGCTGATGTTAACAATAATTGTCTTTGGTACTGCATGAATAAATTCATTCAAAGTAATTTTTACAGAAGAAAAACTGAAAATTTACCATATGATTAAAGGAAAGTATAGTTGTTCTTCCTGTGTATTTGTTATGTATTTTAAAATAATTTTTTACAGTAGTTGTAAGGATTTCTTGGATTTATTTGTTTTATTAAAATATAATGAGGTTATATAATCTCGTATTAACACTAAACTTAAAATTTGATTGGAAAATACATTCAGATTAGAAGTTCATTAGATTAAAAAGTGAGTTTTTGTTTTACAAAATGATGCTTTTAAAATTATCTATAGACATATATAAATACCCAAATACCAGAGTACTTTTATGTATATATCAGTACTGCGGTTTGCTGGCATGAAGGGTTAGGAGAACTGTCAAAAGAGAAATACGGAAATTATCAAAGTAGAACCTACAGAAGACTCTTTTGGCATTGGAAAACAGAAGCAATCCCTTCAGACATCTGGACTCAATCTGTTCATATATTTTTGATTTTAAAGTAAATCTCTGCTTTATGAAATAAAAATTAGGATAATGCAATGTTAGCCAGCTTGCTAGTTTTTCCTGAGTTCATCCAATGGATTAAAACCTGTTACAAGCTGCTTGCATAGATAGCTCCAAAGTGGTTGGACTGAGGAGTTTTATTTTATTAAAACTTTTCATCAGCCAATGAAAATCTAAAAAATAAAATTTCAGTGATACAAAATATATACTACACCCTGTGAAATGGATGTGAATAATTTGTCAGGGGAATCTGTATATTGGCTGTGACGAAAGTGATAGGCTACACACATTACTGCACAAAATGAAATACTGCAAAAAGCATATCAGTAGTCAAAACCCAACCCCCCAAAGTTCATTATCATATGTGCAATCATTTTTAAACATCAAAAATATGTTTGCAAAATTTGCTTATCAAGATGAGATGGAGAAATCTATCCCATATATTAAAAACAGACAAATATGACATTAATTTGGGAATTTGAAATAAAAAGTATCTCTAAGTCAACAGCTTGATGATATTTGCATCATTACAGATGCACAAATTGTAGTTTCATAGTCTAAACATTTCCCAGTAGCAGGCCTTTTGAGTTCTTTACTTACTCCTTTAATGAAATGAATTAGTGTCTTAATTGTGGCATATGGTACATAGTCTGTACCATTTTCAGTATTTTATTTTGGGGAAATGGGATGACTATATCAGAAGATGTGCCCCTATTAGCAGGAATGTTTTGTTATCTTATTTTATTTAATAATGTGCATCAAAATTCACATCTAAAGTCTAAATGTGATACCGTTTGGAAAATTCTTGGCTTAATGTTTGCCATGTCATAATACTTCCACAAGATTAATTTTTAATTATTTATAAATGAAATCATTAAGTTATGTATATTGCAGAACCCATCAGGAAATTACATGAGTCTCTATTTCTATTTGGACAATCTGCTTATGTGAGAGAAATATTCAGCTCATTTATCCTTTGTCAAATGCCTTCTCTGTAAACATTCTAGTCTGCTCTACAAGTATTCTGGCTTAGAAGAACACTTGTTTCTTTTACTATGCACATGATAGATGTTTAATTATTATTTGTTTACTACATTAGGAAGAAATGACGAAAATATTCCTTGTTAACTGAAGGGTAACTTCAGTCTTTACCCTGCCACACACAAATTGTAGAAAAAAAATGACTATCAGTCAAATGAATATAATTTGGGGTATTCAGGTAATTATGTTGATTTCTTAATTGGGTTACCAATCCCCAGAAGCTGAATTTGGACCTAATCAACACATCCTATCAATCCTTAATTTCCACATTAATCTTCCTGAAAATTTGTTCTTATATCCTTCTAGAGCCTTTATCTCCCTAATTAGGACAATAAATCTGATATTCACAGCAGCAAGGTGCAGAAATGATATTATTTGGTTTAGAAACAATATATATACACAGATTTATACATATATATGTACACACACATATTTATTTCCCTGATTCCTCATAAAAGGGATCATGGGTGTTAAAATACAGTACTATGACCTATAAAATTAACCTAGGAATTCAGTTATTCCCCATTTTCCCAAAGAGAAAATATACTGCTTGCACGGCCAAGGAAAGTTTGAAGGACAAATGTGGATACATAAAACTTTCGGACCTTATGTCAACAAAACAAAAATGCTTTTATGACATGATAAGAAATTTCAAGCTATTTTTACATGTGATAAATTGTAGCTAAAAATATTAGAAATGAAGAGGGTTTTTCTGTTTATGAAATAACTGTAGTCATTCTTTTTTAAATAGTTGAGATGCCATTTTCTTCTTTGTTTTAAAAAATATGTTTACATTATCTAATATCTTACTTTAGAACACACCATCTCTATTTCCACTTACAGGATTTGAGATAAAGGACCTTGATTATTTATATTATTCATTAAAATTTTATCCTATGCTATACTTATTTGCTTGCTAGTAAGAAAACTGCTGTTTTTATTTCCCCCTTGTTGTTTATATGCGATTTGTCAATTTAATAACATGACTCTGTAATATTTTATGCATGTATATGTATACCTCTGAACTATAAAACTCTCATTGACAATAACATCCAACAAATATCAAAAATCCAAAATCCTGTTTCAAGAATTACCTTAGTCAACGTGTTCCTTCAATTTGTCCATTAATATCTTTAGGTGATCTCATAGATCTACAACTACCAGGTATATCTCCACCAAACATCATTCAAAGCAATCAGCTGAGAATATTTTTTTAAATTAAGAAATGTTATAATATAATTAAAGAGACTTTTTAAAGACATTCTCTCATATAAGAAGAGATATCTTTCATTACTATAGCTTTAAGTTACTTGAGGTAGAACAGTTGTCTATTCATACACTTATTCATATTTCATTCATTTGCTCACTGAGTCTTTATTATATTCAAATGAACTCTACAATGTATATCTGTAATATAAATGGACTTATACATACAAGTAATTTCAAAAAATAAACATTCAGTGATTATATTTAGGAAGGAATAAGAGAATGAATAAAAGAAACATACTGCAGCGAAAGCAAATTTAGGAGCATGAAAGCACTGGTGCCTATAATAGAGAAGGGATAGCAGTCATGAGGAGATGCTTTATATGGGAGTAGATAATTAGTTCCATTTGGAACATGTAATTTGGAGAATGATGGGGAGGGACACATAATGGGAGATGTTCTGTAGGTGTAATGATATTAAGAGGGAAAAATTCAATTATAACTCCGCCAAATTATATCAGCTGTGTCCAAACCATATTGATTGCTTGGGTGCATAGCTGATGTGCAGTGTAATGGACAAGCCTGTGCCTAACCTCTCTTTCAACTATAATTTATTTGTTTGCTTTGGTGAAAAATATGAAGGATGACATAGCAGAATCAGGCTGTACATGAGTTCTCGCTCATATTTGTCTCACTGTTCTTGTGGCTCTCATTCTACAAATTGATGAGACTGTTTCATGTGCAAGTGATTTATTATGGTAACTACAGATATTAAAATACATCATAGACATGAAAGCAGTTGGAAGTGATGAACCAGTCTGCCCCCATCTTAGATTTAAAAGCTGTATTATATCAAGATCAAACTATGGTCATTCCCATTTATGATCAAACCTCTGTTTCTGAAGGATTAGACTATGCCCCACCTGTAATCTTAAATACAAATAGTTCTGTTCTCCTGTTCCAGGAAATGGCGACCATTTCTCGGTTTCAAAAAGTTATTATAACAACACTACCTTTGTTTCAAAAGGTTGTTCTAACTTTCTCTTTTTATGTGTACCTTGTTATGATCACTTTACAATCATGTCTTTGTTACAGCAGGCCATTATGGCTAACTTCTTTTCCTCCAGTAACACCAATTTTTTTGACCACCAAATTCTTCATTTAGAAATTACCTACACCTAAACAACAACAACAAAAAAAAAAAACAAAAACAAACCAAAATATCCCTGTCTTCTTTGTCCAGTGTTGATCTATTGAACACTGCTTCTAGTGTAAGACAGTCCATGTACCCGAATAAAAATGTTTGCTTTAATTAATTGCTTGCTTGAATTAATTTGGTCATGATGATTTGGGTCAGTGGTCTTTCTCTTTGCAACTTTGTGATTAATAGAAGATTGAAAATTGTTGAAAAAAATGGATGATTCTGTGATGTTACAACTTTCAAAAACATGAACTTCTGCTAAATCCCTGAGTAAAAAAGAGCCTTGAGTACATATGTAGCTAAGATAATAGAAAAATTAGATTCCTGGGGATTGATTTTTTAAATACTCACATAATTCAATCATAAGCTACTTTTCTGGCCCGAATTTTGGAATTTTCCCTTAAGCATTGAACATTTCAGAAATATAAAACTGCCCTAGTATTTATCAAGGCATCTTTCAGCTGCATCCCTTTAAACTTTAGCACATACTAATCCCTTTCAACTGCAATGTAAACCCTACTCTTCACTACCATCAACCCTATTGTTAATCATTGAAACATTACCCACTTACTTCCTACTATACGGAAAGCTGTTCCTTTCCTTAAATGACAGACTTTCCAGTTTAGATCAGTAAGCACAATCCAATTTGTAAAGGTTACTTACTACTGCAAGTAGGATATTCAATGTTTTATACTGCATACTATACTAGATTATGAGCTCATGAAATGTTTTATCTGTTTTATCATTTTCCTATCTCCACACCTAATTCAAACACAGGCATACAATAGGTGACTAATAGAAGTTTCTTAAGTGAATGGTTAAACCATCAGTTTTGAGGACAATGTAATACTAAACTTTAATAATTATCTATGATGATATAAATATGATGTGTGAAGAAAGCAAATGGAGGGACTGAAGAGATGGCTCAAAGGTTATTGGCAATTATTGGTCTTGCAGAGAAGCAAGGTTTACTTCCCCGCACTCACATAGCAGTTCAAACCCTCAGTAAGTCTAGTTCCAAGGTGTCTGCTTATCCTCTTTTTGTCTCCTTGGACAATTGGCGTGAGAAGAGCACACTTTATTAAATTCAAGCATATACTCATACACATAAAATACAAATAATTCTCTTTAAAAATGCTAATGGAATCCTAACAAGGATATCATCCTAAATTTATTATAGTCAGACATGTAGTCAAATGAACTGTTTTCTACTTGCTGTGGGGATAATGCATGTTTTTTATTATTTATTGTATAATACTCATTATAAATTATATAAGCAACATATACACACATTGCAATATGCATATTGTAAAGATACTTTAAATTTAGTATAAATAGATAAAGAAATTGTATTATTTTAAGATGTTTAATCCATTCCCAAGCAAGAGGAGTAGGAAAATATTATCATTATAATTATATTCTCACTTCTCAAGCAATAGATTGAAACAACTGTGATTTAAGTATATATGTATGTGTCTGTATATTTACATAGGCATATTCTTATATGCTAATATATTAAAATATTTCACTCTAATTTAATGAAAAATAGACTACATATTATTAAACGTGTAAGTACTCAAATGTGAATAAGTAGCAACCAATTGCTATAATATGGACCAATTGGCCAATTGAGAAGTTATATATTTGCTCACATATCAATTTCTCTTCCATCGTAAAGATGTGGTTCATATTAAAATTTGACACTAAGATGCCTGCAATATCAATGCAAATAGAATTCATAAGGTGAATGGTTCCAGTGGTTGCTGTTACAAATTTGATTGTAACTATTGGGTTCAATTCAAAAGTCTATTTAGGCTCAGTCATTAGTAGTGCAGAAATGAATGTCTGGTGGTATATGGCTTTAATTCCTGCACTCAGTGGATAGAGGCAACCAGATCTTTGTGAGTTGAAGGCAATTCTGGTTTACATAAACAGTTTCATGCCAGACAGGTTTGAGGTACACTTTGGGACCCTGTCTCAAACAAAACAAAACAAAACAAACAAAAAGGTTTCAAATTTCTAGACCACCCAGTTTCTTAGAAAGAAAGGAACTTCCTATTTTTTCTAGCTTATCTGATATTTCAAGTATCTTATTGCGATAGCTCAAACAGAATGTTTAAAGGAAATTCAGTTAGAATAAGGAATTATATTTTCTAAGGCATGATCTCCAATTTAGATCTATTTAATACTCAGATACTACTGATGACAACTGATTTGAAACACACAAATATACAGGCTTGTGTTTGAAAAAAAATGAGAACTTATCTCTTAAAAGGAATGATGCTAAAAGGGTCGTAATATTCCAGTTTCAGAAACCAATCTTAACTCATCAACATTTCCATCCTGTGTGGTTAAAAAAATACGGGATATACAACTAGTTTCTATATTGGAACCCAAGGTATTTTAACTACAGGAGGAAATAAGGAGGAAAAGACAAAATATTTGTATAATGTTACAGGAATCAAAACAGTGAGCTGTGGGCACACATTGAGAGCAATAGTAAAATAAATGGTTGAATCTAAAGAAAAGAAACTTTGAAAACCACTTTACATTATGTAGAATTTGGATGCTGGAATCTTCCAGTTCTGGAACTGAGGAGAAAAACAACTGGTGAACTGAGAAAGAAAGTATCTTTTAAAATGCAAAACGCCAAGCAAAGTGATTTCCTGACAGTTGAAATAGGGGATTCCCAACCCTTTAATTTATCAAGAGAACCAAGTTGACATCAAAGGAAGGGAGAGAGAGTGGGAGAGTGGAACAAGCAACTGTGATCCTTCCGGATGCAACCTCTCAGCACTCTAACCCATTTCCAGTACTTAAAAATGAATTTTATCCAAACAGACGAGTAAAGTTTCCATGAAGGGCAACATGCCCATCTCTTCCATTTAATTGGAGATAATTGTGTTGAAATGAAAATGTGTTTTAAAGAAAGAAAAAATGACTGGTTATAGACACTTCCACATCCTTATAAAAATATTTACTTAAATGTATAGATGCAAAAATAAAGGGGTTCATGGATGCATAGCAAACATTCTCTTGAAAGAATTATGGGGATCATAATGACAGGGAAGCAGTAGTATGGAATAGGGTTACCAAGAAAATGTATGCTAACTTTGCCTTTACCTCCCACCCCCTTTTCTCAGAGGTTTAGAATCCTCAAAAGGTTCACAGGTGGAGCTGGGTGATTAGATGTTAGAAAACTGTGCTTTATTTATTTTTGGCATATTGTAGTGAACTGAATTTAAATGAACTGCAGGAAACTCGGGGCAACATCCAAAATCAATGACTAAGGAACTGGGAGATCTTAATCTGTGTAAAACTTAAGAACAAAATATGCAATTTAGGGCTGTGCTAATTAAAGGAAAGAGATAACACTAAAAATAACTGAATGGTGCTAACTTCAGCAGGCAGCAGAAGAGGTCTGCCACAAATGGATCTTTTCAGGAGGGGTGGTCTGTGTGTGTGTGTGTGTTTGTGTGTGTGTGTGTGTGTGTGTGTGTGTGTATGCATGAGAGAGGGGGAGAGAGACAGAGACAGAGAAAGAGAGACTGGAAAGGCAGAGAGAGATTGGTGAGGCAGAGGGAGAGAGAGACTTAATTACACAAAGGAGGAACTGAAGAAAAGAGATTAAAGAAGTGCTTCAGAATGGGGAACCATTTGAGAGGCAGTGATGAGGATCTTATCCTGATAATTGAAGCAGCTTAAATGAGGCATGTTGCCAGAAAACCAACTACAGGGTAAATACCTCTCTGGTGTCAAGGAGATAGATGCACATCAAGTTAGGGAGGAGAACAGCAGTGGGGCATATCACCAGAACAAAGAGGGGTGAGTCAGGATTTGGGTGCTGATATAAATAGCTTTAGGTGTACTCTTACTCAGCATGCTTTCTTTGTCCTGTGGTGGTTTGTAAGAAAATGACCCTTATAGGGAGTGACACTATTAGGAAGTATGGCCTGTTGGAAGAAATGTGGGGGTGGGCTTTGAGGTCTCATACATGCTTAAATTATGCCCAGTGACATAGTTAATTCTGAGGACTGCAGATCAATATGTAGCACTCTTAGCTCCTTCTCCAGCACCATGTTGGCCTGCATGCCATCATTTCCCACCATGACAATAATGGACTAAACCTCTGAACTGTAAGCTATCCCCAATTAAATGTTTTCAGTTATAAAAGCTGCCGTGGTCACGGTGTATCTTCACGATAATAGAAGCCTAAGACACCTGCCTTACTTTGATTCATTTTGCCTTATTTCTCTGGGTGGAATGTACTTGAGACTGATTCTGTCACTATTGAAAGACAGATGAATAATTACATCCACTTTAAAATGCAGATGCAGTGTAAGCTTCATCTTACACTCTGTGTAGCATTCAGCGCCATTACCTGGTTGGTAGTTTGTCAAATTGACACAAGTTATGATATTTGGGAAGAGGGAACCGCAACTGAGAAAATATCTCCATCAGAGTGGATTACAAGCAAGTCTGTGAGGTCATTCTCTTGATTTATGATTGCAGTGAGAAGATCCAAACCACTGTGGGTGGTGTCATTTTAGGAAGTTGGTCTTGGGTTTTATAAGAAAGCGGGCTGAGCAAGCCATGAGAATCAACTGAGCACAAAGTATTTCTCTATGATTCCTGCTTCTGCTCCTGCTTGAGTTCCTGTCCTGACATCTCTCAGTGATGGATTAGGCACCCCTGAAGTTGTAATATAAAACCAACCATTTCCTCTTCAAGTTGGTGTTTGTCTATTTTATCTCACTATAGAAAAACAAAGTAGGACAGGCATCATAAATCTTACTAGCGAATTAAGGAATAGTGGAAGCTATTAGGACACTGATAAGCTCACAGATTTAGTAAAACCAATGTATCCTTTATAACACATTATAAATACAATTTAAATAGATTAACAAGTTTCAGAAAAGCAGTACTCAACACTGAGCTTCCAAGATGCATTTAATAAGGTTAGAGAAACCATGCTCTACTATGACTCAAGTCCTGTGCTTGTTTCTGGTTTTTCTTTTTTCTTTTTTTAACAACTAAACTTCAATCATTCTATTCCTTTTCCTGATGTAATCTTTTATGGTTAAAATAATGAATGCAACATATAAATTACATACCTGAAATAATTATACTACTATCACAATAAAAATATTTACCGAGAACTCAATATTAGCAAGAAATTTATCTTAGTCATTTATTTGTCTCTTTCACTTTGCTGCATATCGCCTCAATTGAGTGCTCCTTTTCCCACAGAATCTGGGGATTGTAATGACTTCCTATTTGTCACATCTTCTATTATAGCCATCCTCTGTGGCGGTTTCAATTGGTTTGGCACCCATAGATTTATGTGTATGAATGCTTGACCCATAGGGAGCGGCACTATGTGAAGGTGTTGCTTTGTTGGATTTTTTTTTTTGTGTGTTGTGGCATTCTTGAAGGAATTATGTCACTGTGGAGGCAGATTGCTTCTTGTTGCCTGCAGATCAAGAAGTAGAACCCTCAGCTTCTTCTCCAGCACATGTCTGCCTGCATGCCACCATGTTTCGTCATGACGATAAAGACTAAAATTTTGAAACTGTGAGCCAGCCTCAATTAAATATTTTATTGTACAAGAATTTCCATGGTCGTGGTGTCTCTTCACAGCAATAGAAACCCTAGCTAAAACAATTCCTATGTATGGATCAAGCATTCAAAAATATGAGTCTATTGGGGCCATACCTATTCAAACCACCACCCTATCATTTCTGTGGCTTTGTTGATATTTATTTTGTATAGCCTGTTTATTTTTACTTCAAATGATATTTTCCTTTGGTTCTTTTATACTTTCTTTTTCAGTGATGCCATTGATGTGAAATCTACAAGCTACAACAAATGGGCCAGATCATATGTTTGTTAAACAACATATTTTTAGACTCAAATGCAGCTAGCTCACTCATGGTGATCTATGTTATTAGTTATGGATGGTTTGGTACCAAAATTAGTATACTTAAATGAGCTTGATTGAGTTTGGAAGGAGTGTAATACAGAGAGGAAAGGAGCAAAGAGAGCTAAGTAACACTAAAGATTTTTGTTAAAGGCATAGGGAAATAATATCTCATGGTTTTTCTTAAAACATAGGTGTGTGTGTGTGTGTGTGTGTGTGTGTGTGTGTGTAGTTTGAGTTATGTGATACAAGTTCATAATGATCCCCCTCCAGGAACCAGAGACTAACAATAACTCCAACGCTAAGCAAGGTAAACCTTTTGAGTTGTAGATTAGAAACCCTCTAAGCAATATAAACTATTGCTTTTGTTCTTGTTGGTCTCACATAACTTAAAGATAAGACACTGTTGCTGAAGACATGTAGATAGAGACACAGAACTTGGAGGACTCTAGCAGGTAGTGCTTAGAAGCCACCTCTTGAGGGCAAACTCTCATAGTATCAGAAGAAACTGGGCAAGGTACTAAGGGAGAAAAGTAGTGTAAAGCTTGTGAATCACAACAGTTGCTAGCCTAATAATGCATTCCTAATTGTGTAAATGTGGCATATACATATATATATATATATTAAGCTACATTCAATAGGGAAGAATTCATGCATGGTACTGTAAATATAGCCAACTACCAATGGTTTGACAGAACATGGATCCTAGAGAACAATCTAGTACTGCCATTTTCAAAATCTAAGTCAATACAACATTTAACTATAGTTCAGAGACCTCATCAAGGAAACTTCTTTTTGTAGCAGATGGAGAAGTTACCACAGAGACTCAAACCTGGTCAAAATGTAAAGGATAAGTGACCCTATTGTGTCCAACTCCATTTAGCCTAACTACAACACAACCCCTATATATCTTAAGGCTCAGGGAAGTCATTCAAGAAAGAAAGGAAAGATTTTAAGAGCCAGAGGATCAGAATGTGTGCTGTTAAATAATGTCTTTAGGCATGATCGGGGAGTTCCACCCACTATTGTAGCCTAGACAAGATCTGCATAAAGACCACACCACTTCGCATGCTTACCTCAAAGAGATGATTCAAGAGTGAGATCATCTTTGTAAACACAAGCATTAGTCTGTCCACACTGGGACTGGTCATAGCTGCCTAGAGCAATAAGGAGCCCAGGTTCCTTAGAGGAACACAAAGCTTAACCTTCTGCAAAAGCTCTCAGGGTGGCAAGGCTAGGAAGCTCAGAATTTTGAACTTCTCCCCTCCTGAAAACAATGTCTCTGAGTCTCAATTAGCTATGCTTTGCTTCCAGGGCAAACCAATGTTAAATTGGTACTGCTCAGACCAACAAGAAATGAAGATGAATTCAGAGCCTGATTCCCATGCAAGAGCATGTTCATGCATATGAGTTCTGTGTGCATTCATGGGTATGTACTTAGAGCAGTGTGGCAGTGGTGTTGAGGGACACTTTTTTTGGGTGAACAACATTAGGTACCTATCTCTCAGATAATGAAAATTCATTGTAGCTTGAAAAACTTGGTCCCCTTACCCTGGCACGAAGGATTCCAAATAAATCAATTTCCTAATTTAGTTTTATAATGTGTTTTTGATGAACTTTAAATTTATAGATACTCATTAAAACAGTAAAGAACTATGTAGCATACCGAAGGAAAATCAATATCATTGCTTCCTAGATCACCAGAGTTAATTGTGCTAGGTCTTTTAACTTTTCACCTTTGAAATTCCTCATTTAAAATAAAAATGAATGGATCACTATCTCCTCTACTTCTTTATACGTCCTGTCCATCATAAGTGAACTGCTAGTTTAGGAATCATTAGACATAAATAATCAGTGGGGTGTGGAGGCAGGTAGTAATAGTAATCAAGAGGAAGTAGCAAGATTAAATCACTTTATTACGTCCTTGAAAAATTTACGAATTTTTAGCATATACAGTCTATTTAAGATTGTGAAAAAGATCTCTCTAGGGACTACAGGTGATTTCACACATTTATATGAATTCTTTAATCGCATATCACCAATGAGCATAGCACAGTTTTCTATTATTAGCTATTTTGTTATCATGTACTCATTGTATAGAATAGTGAATTTCATAAAGAGATATTGTCACACATGTATTAATTACCTTTCTGGTTTCTGGGATATAGATAAAATGACGTAGCAAAAGGAAGAAAAAAGAGAAAAATATTATTTGGGCTCCTAATCTGATGTCACAATCTGTTATACCAGGAATATCTTGGTGGCAAAAACTCATGATGACTGATCACGTTGCATCCATAGTCAGGAAACAGCTATGAATGGTGATACTCAGCATACTTTCTGTTATTCAGCGCAGGATGTCAGCACACAGAATAGTACTGCCCAAAGATAAGGTGGGTCTTCCTTTCTCGATGAACCTAATCTAGATAATCTTTTACAGGCATACCCATAAGCCAACCAAATACTGACGGTGCCTCTCAGGTATACCCAGAGGCTTGTCTCCTAGGAATTCTAGACCCTGTGGAGGTGATAATCAATATTAATCATCACAACATGTAGATAGTACACTTTAATACATATTCATCCTCCCATTACCCTCTATAATCATCCTCCCGTTACCCTTATGATCCCTTTATTATGCTTCAGATATCTCAAAGAGCACCCCCTTCTACTTTCCTATCTTTAAAAAGAGAAACTCCAAAATCTGAGTGTGATACTGTCTTTCTGCCTGGCTAAGTTTGCTTAGAATCATGATCTACCAATTTAACTTCAACTCTCCTTGCCAAGAAAGGATATATTTTCCTATCTGGAATATATAAGTACAGTTTATTAAATAAATCATTAACAGAGATGTGGTCAGCATTATGAAAATCCAGAGAAGATTATGAGAAATACAGAGCTCACTTAGCCCTAAGGATCAGGGGAAAGGAGGTTCATTTACCAAAACTAGAAAACCAAAAGAAAGACCAGAGAGAGCAAGAAAAAAAAAATGTGGTCTTTGCAAAGGGACAGTGGCAATCAGTGGGGTCTTACAAAAAGGAAGGAAATAAATACTATCATTTCTTTTCCTCTCAGCACCTGTTCCCTTCTCTCTCAATTGGAATTCCTAAGCTAAGACACAAAGCAAGGTGGAAAAGAATGGAGAGGAGATCTGATAATACAGAAGGAGATAGTTTAAGAGTAAACACTTGCCTTTCGTGTTAGCTAGTATGTTGCTTGTTGCCTCTTTAGTAAAATAAATCTATTGATATCTATTAATAATACTACCAAGGAGTTAGTAAATTTCTCCATGAGTCCTGATACCTTGAGCAAGCTAGTAGATGGTTGGTAGATGGATGGATAGACAGATGGATGTATTGACAGATTGTTAGTAGGTGGAAGAAGTCAGCCAACTTTCTATATTATCATAAATACATACTTGAACATGAAGTCTCTCTTTATCTTTGTACTATGGGGGGGGGCAAGGGCCAACACTGAAGCAGTAGATTTCATATTGACATTGGTAGCAAACAGTTATAGTTCAAGTCTTTATAATTTGAATAGGGGTATTATAATAGTTATTTAAAATGAAAAACAGGGAAAGAAATGGAACTGTTTGCTTTACTGCATCTCCATAATTCCTTTCCTTTTCTGTGACCATAACCACGAATGCATAATAGAGTCATTAAGCAGACTTTTAAATTGAGATACTGGGACCACAGGCCACTTAAGTCAGAACTCCTGAAAACAGGACCCGGGGGAGGGGGGACTATTTGTCAAAGTTCCAAAGCACAGCCAAGTTTGAGAACTACTGATTTGCTCTCCCTGAGATCTATCCCTACAAAGTCCACAAATTTTCTAGTCCCCCTAGTAATTAACATTTAAAGGAAGCTAAATGCCACCTTGCTGATAATGTTATATGTGATACAGATTGCAGAAATTCTTTGGTTTGAAGTCTGGGGAAAATTTACATATAAAGGAATAAAAAAACACCCAGCTTGTAAAATAACCTGTGTTAGTTGAGATTATTTGAATGCTTTCCTTTACTGCCTCCTTATCAGAATTCAAAGGGGCATGGAGCTTTTAGAACAGCCCTAGTGAGGAACACTTTATACTCTGTCACTGAAAAATGAAAGTGTTCATTTCCTCTCAGACAAGTCAGTAACAAACAACTATTTTCTAGCAACTGGACCATATCCATCTATTCATTTCCTGTGCCTCATTGAACATCATTAGGAACATAGCGGGTTTTTAGTTACTCCCAATCCTAGTTACTGTAGAATTAGTCAATTACATGACAATTAAAATAAAAAACAGCAAGGAGGGTTTTCTTTTAAGCAATACTCAAAGCTTTCAAAAATTGGTAGACTATTTATTTATTTATTCATTTATTTATTTATTTTGATTTTCATTCATGATCACAATGTAGCTCCAAAGCAGATCATAGGCCAGGAAATAAATACTTTCTAGGGTACTTTTTTGCTTAAGTAATTATTTTCTTCTTATAGTAATAGATGATTTTGCAAAATTGAATCTTACCAAAATAAGAGAATATCATATTACTCCTATAAAAATATTAAGTGTTAACACTTAAAACATTGCAATAAAAATGAAATGGTTATTACAGAGCAGAGAAAGGGGTGTGGTTATTGGTGGTTTTTATATCTATCATAATGTCTATAATAAGCATATGGTAATTTAATATAATAATCTATTAGCCATCGTGCTTCTTAGTTGGGGAATACTCTGACCCGATATAAATATTTTTCTTCACTTGTTTTGATGATATATTCACCAAATAACTTGATAAAAATAATTTCAATATCCACTGAGGAAGTCAAACATCTCTCTCACAAGCACACGTGTGTGTTGGGGGGGGGGGGGGCACGTGTAGAAGAGGTAGGTATAACTTGCTATTCTGAAGAACAAAATTTCTAACCAATAGAAAACCTTCATATACTGTGATTTTTAAATGAAGATAGATGAATATAAACTCTTTGCCTGCATTCCGGCTGTATATATTGACAAAGCTAAAACATTAACTAGGGGAGAGGACCGCCCTGCACGTATTCTTACTCCTATTGATTCTAAAGCATTTAGGCCTAAGACCTGAAAAGCTTTTCTTTCTTCTTTTGTTTTTACTGATCAGATTTCACATATAGAATTAGACATGTCCAACAGACCAGCTTTATCAGCATGAGTCATGTCCCACCACACAACTTTCTGAGTTCAAAAAAATCACATCCTCATTTCAATACTACAGTATCCAAGTTGTGCAAAATTTAAGTAGTTTCATTGCTGAATTTGAGCTTCATATGTAAAGTCATATGAGGCAATGGGACATGTAAAGGAGCAACACATACGATACTATATATATATATATATATATACATACATATATATATATATGGAAGATATAGATATCAATATTTGTAATCCATTCCTATTTCAGCACATAACTCTATTGGAATCACCAGAGACTCCATACAAGCCAAAAGTGTGTATAACATAGACAACTGTGAAAAGACATGCTTTCCACGAGAACCAAAGCTTTATTTCTGATAAAAAAAAAAAGAGAGAGAGAGAGACAGCAGCTTCGCCAAGACAGTGCATAGCCTACTCAGTGTCAATAGGAAGAGAACAAATCTAGTCTCTCATCTTTCTTTGTTACATTCTCATTACTAGACCAAGAGTGGTATTGATCTGTGGAAAGATGCACTTGCTGAGGGCTTCTACAAGTTCAGAAATGGAGTTCAAGTTCTGAGACCTAGATGATCACAGAATAGGTTCAGTTCAATTCCTGTTCTCTGAGTTTGAAAAATGGAAAAACTTCCAGGATGATGGCAGGACTATCAGTTCATTTCCTTCTAAACATTTCTATCTTTGATTACTTTGTTTGGCTATAAAATGTGTATAATAGTAGCTGTAAGGTCTTTGTTTAGAATCCACTATGAACATGCTGAGAATTCTAACACAAGATGTATATGAAGCGAGGGTCATCAAAGGTAAGTCAAGCCACTCATGCCTGGCTTAAGATATTAACTTGAGTATTTTATTGAAAAAAAATTCAAACACATTTCTCTGCTTCGTTTTCAACCTCAATCATCATTGTCATTCAAATTTCATATGGTAGAAAGGTAAAACTCATTTTCATTTACAAAAATAGCTAAGCATTATGATTTGAATAGCTACTCTCAGTGTGTCTGAGTTCTTTAGCTATCAATTGAAAACCAAGACACGGCCTACTGAAGATTCATATCTTATTTGCTACACATGCCTAGGTCGATAGGAAATTAAGAACATTAGTCACAAAGCCCTCTTTTCCCCTTAAGATATTCTCTGTTCACTTTTTTTTGATGGATAGGATTTATCACTTCTGCTTAGACAATGGCATGTCCAGCTTCCTTTTACTCTCCTTTTCCCTGCAAATAAAAATTAAATAGCGAATTACTGCATTTTATCTGTCTATGGATAACATAGGATTCAGAATTAGCTTCTGCTTTCCTAAGCCCTTACTAGAATTCCAGAAGACCATCTCAATTTTTATTTTCTTGGCCACACATATGTTTTCTTTAAGTGAAAGAACCCACAGTTATCCCTGCCAAATTGTAAAGTTTCTTTTGTGTACATTTATAATTGTGAGTGTTTGTGGGTTTTTTTTTTTGCCCCAATTGTGGTTCTCTTCAGTTACTAGACATCAACACCACCCATCTTGCTGCCATTTGATTAAGCAATATCTTTAAGAAAAAATTTAAAATATCTTTCCTTTTCAAACACTCTCTATCTGCTTTATCCTATAAAATCTCAGCTTTGCCTTTTTCTATGGTGAAATTGATCTTTTATTAGTTTCTCCCATGTACATGTAAGCATTTTGCTAAAATAAATGAAATATTTTTGAGTAGCTATTTATACTATATTGGCCTTTCACCTGTGTCGGTAGCAGCAATATACTTGATATCTAAATTTACTCTCACTTTCCTTTTGCATTCTGTCATTCCAATATTTCTTTCAACTGGAATTTAGTGTTCCAAGTTGCTTGTTCCCCTTACTTTTTTTCTGTACCAAAGACCTCCAGAAAACAAACGAAGCAAAACAAAAATCTCAAATCTATCAAAAGATTCTCATGAAGGGAATATAAGTAAAGCACAGGGTATATAAGTTTATATAAAATATAAAGTAAATGAATAAAGAAAAACATTAATGAAGTTTGATCCTTCGCGGAGAAGTTTCTCATTTTTTCTACCAGTCAGATTGAACTGCCTTCTACTACATTTGGAGGGGCTATGTGTTCACATGGGGGGGGTATAAACAGATCTTTACATTAGGAAGAGATTTAAGAAATGACTGAAAACTCAAGAAATTTATTAATTTTTATATTGTTATTTGAAGTTAAGACATCAGTGGAACATAAGAAAAGAGAATGCATTTGAATATTAAACCAGAACACTCTCCTTTAATGTAGCAGAGGTACCTTGTGGGTGAACAAATATGAAATTAAATGTAAATCCAACATCATAGTTGGTTCTACAGTAAAATATACTTATAATTTTATAATAATATACATGGTCTTTATGTTTTCACATTTTAGAAATAATCTTTGACAAAATATTAGAAACCTAATTATATTTAGAGAACAAAGAAAAATATGTCCGCATAAAATTAAAAATAGAATTTATAGAATTTTGGAGAAGAAAGTTGATAGGAGAAATTAAGATACATGGAAACCCATTAAAATCCCCATTTCTGCACATAAAGGTTTAGGAGCTACTGTTCACACTTTGTAGAAAAAGCATGATTTAATTTTATTCTTTCTATAGGTGTTCTCCATGAGACTTAGACTACAGTTAAGGCATTTCTTTACAAACTTATTATTGCATTTTACTGAAATGGCTTTACTTTTCCACTAAACTTCAAAAAAAATTGCATTGAAAATAAAAAAAAAATTAGTCAATGGGGGAAATACACATGAGGGATACCTTAATAATTTTTCTCTGTTGGACATGGCAAAGGCCTTTGCCATCACGTGCATTGTAGAAATAGCATTAATAGAAAGGACAGATATAAGAGCAAGGAAAGAGATGTCTTGATTGAGGGAGCCATTTTGGGGTTAGCAAGAAACCTGGCTCTAGAAAAATTCTCAGGAATCCACAAGGATGACCCCAGCTAACACCTTAAGCAATAGAGAAGGAGCCTGAACAGGCCTTACCCTGTAGTCAGACTGATTATTATCTTAAATATCACCATAGAACCTTCATCTAAAACAGACGGAAACAGAGACAGAGACCCACATCGGAGCACTGGACTGAGCTACTAAGGTCCAGTTGAAGAGTGAAAGGAAGGAGAGTATGAGCAAGGAAGTCAAGGCCATGAGGGGTTCACTCACTGAGACAGTGTGCCTGAGATAATGAAAGCTCACCAACTCCAACTGGACTGGGAATCAACAAGCATGGAATCAAACTACTCCCTCTGAATGTAACTGACAGTTGGGGCAGACTGAGGGACCAATGACAATGGCACTGGGATTTGTCTCTACTGCATGTACTGGCCTTTTGGGATCCTATTCTCTTTGGATATATAACTTGATCAACCTGGATGTAGTGGGGAGGGCCTTGGACTTCCCACAGAGCAGGGTGCCTTGCCCTCTCTTAAAATTGGAGGGGGATTAGCGAAAGGTTGTGTGGAGGGAGTGGGAGGGAAGTAAGAGGAAAGGAGGAAGTGGGAATTTGGATTGGTATTTTTTAAAGTAATAAAATAATAATAATAATAATAAAAGAAATAGCATTAATATTACTCTTTGAGTTTTTTGAAATTGCTTACACTGGAACATTATATAAAGCTAAATTTTAATATCTTGTGTTATGTGAAGTTGGATTTTTACTTTTTAATATAATTATCAAAACTATTTTTTTCAAAATGCAACTTAACTCTCTCATTTCAGATACTGCTTTTAAGTTCTACTTTGGTATACTCTCCCCTTCCACAGATCTGTCTGATTGTGATATAAGTTACATTGACAAAGGGTTATTTGTTGTTTATCCTTAGAGAGTTTACTCTAACGACAATAAGGGTTCCATGTCTCAGAATAGAACATGTGTATTTTAAATGTCCTCCAAAAATTCTTCTGGCTCAGTATGGCTCCCTGGCTCTGTAACAGTAATAATGAACAGCAAAGAACTAAGAATGTAAACATTTTACAGCTTGAAACAAACCATTGCCAAGAGAGTTTACTATTGTTTATCCTATAGCATAAAAATGCACAGCTATAATAGCTCATTCTCCTCAGGAAAAAAAAAAGGAAATGTGTATTATCTGGGTAGAAGCATTGCACATTTAGAATCTAATGGACAAAAGACCATAAGTCTGCCTGTCATAACTATACAAGGAGAAAGGACAAGTTATTCAATATTTCTTAAACACTACCATCTATACTGCTATCAGGTTAACTTCAGATTAATATCTCTCACAACTATATGCCCTCTAGTTAATTTTTATGTTTGATTATACCATAGGTTATAGAAGAACATACATACCCAAGTAAAATTTCCTTCCAAAATTTAGGTATCTAAAAATATACTTAAATATCTTTTTTGTTTATTCATTGACTTTCCTGCTAAGTTAGTTCACAGAAATTTCTGATTTTGAACATCTCTGGATAATGAGAGCTTTGCTTTCTTAACCAGGTACTTAAAGAGTGATAGGCTGGAGCAGTGGTTACATTTTATTAGTATCATTATTTCTGTCACTTTTAATATGAGGTTTGCAAGAATAAGTTATATTGTTGTCACAGGTGATCTTTCTTAATATCAATTGGATAATAGTATTGGTTTTGGACATGCATTCTGTAAGACTTTTTATAATATTTGGCATATTTTTGCATTTGGACTACAAAGGATGGCATTTTTAAGAGTACTATGTTTGAGCACTCTACTTTTTTTTCTGATGTTAATAGACTTCTTTTTAGGTTTAAATAGACTATTTGCCATATTTTTAACTTCTCTTCTCTTCCACCTTAAATGAAATTTCAACCTTCTAAATTGTGAATGAGTTCTTTTAATTTCACCAATATTTTTCATAATATAGAAATATTTTATATTTTATTACTTTAATATTTTATGACCCCTCCTTACATGCATGGGATAGATTATTATGACTATTATTTTTTTTGCTGCAGAGAACTTTTACTTTTGGTTTGGTATCTCTTGATGTCTCTACTCCACCTTGGAGATAAGACTTTAGACAGTTGACTATTTTCATAAGACAAATCTAATTTCAGCATGAAGATTTAGTGGCCTCTTGTTGGTTTAATTTATCATAGCGCTTAGACATGTACATTCTTATTATTAGTCATTATTTTTGTTTATGAGATATTTAGTATCATAATAAGATATATATGGGCTTTTGAATACCAATGTAGAAGCTCTGAATCTATGTTTGTGGTTTCGAAATTTTAGAAACAATTCATAATTTGATATTTGAAAGAACTTAGCTAATACTTTTTTCTTTCTTTCTTTTTGCTTTTGTTTTGTAAGACAGAATTTCTCTTCATAACAGCCCTGGCTGTTCTGGAACTCACTATATAGACCAGGCTGCCCTCCAATACACAGATATCTGCTTGCCTCTGTCTCTCTCAAGTGCTGGGATTAAAGGCTTTCACCACCACACGTAGCATCTGTCTAATATTCTTAATGGTATTTCTCTTACTCTTTAAAAAATATATCATGAAGCTAAGTATCTGTTCTCCTAGTTTTCCTTATGTCTAGTAAAAAACCATGAATCTTCTTTTATTGCAGCTTTGTTTTCCCAGATATTTAAAATTTGCTTTCTGAAATCATTAATTTTTTGATAGACTCTTTTTGTTTAAGAAATAACATATATATACATATAACCAAAAACTAGAATCAATGTTGCCCTACAGCAGTACTGATCTGAGTTGTTGTCAACACCCAGGGCCAATTTGGAGGACCACGGTCTGTTCATCTACCTCTGACCATGTCTGTATTCACAGACCATGGGGCACCCAAGGCCATGCTGATCTGTGTTGTTGGTATTGCCACCTCAAGCCATGGGGATGTCCAGGACATGACTGCTACCTAGAGTCATGTCTTGGTCTGTGGTCCTGTCCGTGACTCCGGTTGCCACCAAGGGCTCTGAGGATGCCAGGGTTCTGGCTAGCCACCTGGGACTATGCTGATTCCCTGGGGGACATGCTGCTGCCAGAGCTGCTACTGGGGCCATGGTGGCATCTGGACCTGAGCTGCTGCTGAGGACCATGTCTGGGTCCACGTCTGTGTGGATGTCCATGACCAGTGTTAGCACAGGGATCATTGGAACCATGCTGTGTTGAGCCAATCACTGGCCTGGAATGGCTGGTCCTGTTCCTCACTGGATATTGCAACAGGGAGCTGGCCCAACCCCTCAGGAGAGAGTTTGCCCCCTCTCCATAGGCATGCATGTTACCAGGCAGGCACATTAGAGCTGATCCTGTGGTCTAGGACACAGGTGAGTGGACCCTGAGGGCATGAGAGCAGGAGAGCTGACCCTGTCCCTCTTGTCTGCCATGTGGTGGCATTGGTAAAGGAAAAATGTCCCCCATCTATTACCACCTTCAGTGGGTGAAGGAGCTGACCCTGGGGTCACAAGAGTAGGAGATCTGGGCTTCACTGGCTGCAGTGCATGAGAAAGCAAACTTTGCTTCCTGCCTGGGCAGCACAATAGAACTGACCCTGTTGTCTGTGATGCCAGGGAGCCAGCCCTGAGGGTGTGAGAACAACAGAGTTTAACTGTCCCCTTAATCTGCCATTTGGTGGCATGGGCAAGGGAAAGACACCCTCCCCCTCTATCACTTGCTACCTGTGGCAAGCAAGAGAGCTGGCCCAGAGGTCAAAAGGGTGAGAACTAGCCCTGCCCTACACTAGATGCAGTTCAGTAGAGCTGAACTAGTTGTCAGGTCCACAGGTGAGCCAGGCCTGAGGATTTGAGAGCAGGACAGCAGACTCTGCTCGTCCCGTCCCGCCCTGCCCCTGTCCCTCTCATATTCTCCCTGCAGTAATCAGGAGAGAGGGTCCTGAACCCTGCCTGGGCTAAACAGTCGATCTGTTCCTGGCAATGTGAGTCGGGGGGACCTGGATATGAGGGCCCGAGAACAAGAGAACTGGCCCAGCTCCTTGATGTAGGCTGTATTGGGTGAGCTAATCAAGGCAGTGCTGGAGAGCTCATCCTGGTAGTAACTGACTAGGAGAGAAAGCTAGTGAGCTGACCAACCTAATTACCAGCCAGGGCCAGAACCAGGGCTATGAGTTGGTCCATCCTGGCATCCCCTGAACCTATGAACTGCTGGAACATGTGAAGGAGAGTTACCTACAGATCCAAAACAGCAGGCTCTCCATGACATGGGATAACAGAATATCCCAGAGGAGCGGAAGTGAAATACCATTATCTGTTGTGTAGCAGAAAGCAGAAGCCTGGAGTCAGACCAATTACTCCTGGCAATGACCATTTGCAGTTAAAGATGATTGGACTAAAGGGTCAACTGTGAGTTTCAACAGGCTACATTGCATCTTCCACAAAATTGTTCTTTTGGTTTTTGTTTTGCTTCTTTGTTTTGTTTTGGTTTTTCTTTTAAATTTGGTTTTGTTTTAGGGGGAGGGTGCAAGGGCAGAAGGCAGATGTGAGGGGACTTGGAGGTAAGTGGTAACAAAATGCATGATGTGAAAATCCACAAATAATCAGTTAAAGTAAAAAATGAAAGAGAAAGAAACTGAATTAAAACCACTAATAGAAGGGAAGGAGGGGGGACCTGGGAAACATGAGAATTGGGATAAAGGAAAGGTGGATAGGGGAGCACGGAACCACAATTCTTAGTAAAGGGAGCCACTTTAGGGTGGGCAAGAGACTTGACCCTAGAGGGGCTCCCTAGTGCCCAAGATGAGGTTCCCAGTTAGTTCCTTGGGCAGCTGAGGATTGGGAACCTGAAATGACCCTATCCTAGAGCAATACTGACGAATATCTTGCATGTCATCATAGAATCTTCATCTGGTGATGGATAGAGATAGAGACAGAGACCCACACAGGAGCACTGGACTGAGCTCCCAAGGTCCCAAGGAGGAGCAGAAGGAGGGAGAACATGAGCAAAGAATTCGGGACCACGAGGCGTGCATCCACCCACTGAGACAGTGGAGCTGATCTACGGGGAGCTCACCAAGGCCAGCTGGACTGTGACCGAAAAAGCATGGGATAAAACCGGACTCTCTGAACATGGCGAACGAGGGCTGATGAGACACCAAGGACAATGGCAGGGGGTTTTGATCCTACTTAATGTGCTGGCTTTGTGGGAGCCTAGCCAGTTTGGATGCTCACCTTCCTAGATATGGACGGAGGGGGGAGGACCTAGGACTTAACACAGGGCAGGGAACCAGGACTGCTCTGTGGACTGGAGAGGGAGGGGGAGAGGAGTGGGGGGAGGGGGAGAAGGGTGGGAGGAGGGGGAGAAGGGTGGGAGGAGGGGAAGGGAAATGGGAGGCTGGGAGGAGGTGGAAACTTGTTTTTTGTTTATGTTTTTTTTTCTTCTTTTCGCAATAAAAAAAAAGAAGTCGAAATAACGCATTTTCAAAAAGAAAATGACAAAGAAAAGAAAAAAAAAACCTGCTGCTGACTTACAGCTGGCCAATCTAATATAAATCAATAGTTTCTTATGCTCTCAGAGAATCATATGATTATATAATATCTACTTATTAAAAATCTCAAAATTTGTAAAATGGATTTCTGTTCTTATTACAATATAATTCATTTTTTTTGCACCAGGAACATTGTAACAAAAACAGGTTAGTGAGTTTAGCAGTCTTGCTCAGTGATGTGTTACTGACAATACATGCTTTTAAAGTGCATGCTTCATGGACTTTTCTCTCCTTTTTGCCTTTGCTTCACTCTGATTTAATTTGAATTTACTGACTCTTCTATAGGAGCTGGTATTTTTCCCCGAAATCCAGTGGTTTGCAACCTTACCTTGACATTATAATTACCTGGGGAGCTTTTAAACATCTCAATGATCAGAATGCTTCTTGAACCAATTAAATCAGAATCTTCTCAGGCAGGACCTGGGCAACTGTGCATTTTAAAGGCTCTTATGAAGTCGCAATAGCTGAGGAGTTCAGCAAAGCCACAGGAACAACAGAGCCATTAAAATATGCAGAAAGGGAAGGCTTTAAGATTAACATTTAAGGTTTATAAATCTTGCAAATGTAGCTAATTGAACAAATAATTAAATAAGTTAATCCCAGTATCTTCAAAAAGCACATTTACTTTTGTCATGAACTGCACCTCTCAATAGATTGTCCAGAATGTCACCCATTCAGGGAAACCACCACACTCACAAAATTTATCAGGAAAAAAATTATTTTATTCAACTGAGAATCTTTAATTGTCTTTTGGAAAATTCATCCAGCATCCCTTAAGCAATTTTTATACTGTATATACAGAAGTAATTAGGAATCTGGCCTCCAGCCCAATGCAGAATTGAAATAAAAACCCTCAAAATTAAATTCTGCTCGTTCATTATCTTCTCCTTTTCTTCTAAAATTCTTTTAAAGTTGTCTGCATAGCATAATTTAAAGTTGTTTTCATTCACACTCTGCATTTACTTATTCATGGAGTCATAACTTTAAAAAAAATTGGTTGAGTTGCCCAGGAATGTTTACTTCAGCATTAAAATAATGACGATCCAATTTAGTGTTATTTAGATATTGAATTAAAAACTAGTCTATTACTAATTTGTCAAAACTTATTTGTCAAAAGATAAAAGCAATTGTTATTAATCTTTTCACAAGTAAAAGCCATGCATTTTTCATATATTACTATAGCATTTTTAAGTACCCTGTACAACTAGAAAATCAATATAATCCTGGTCCTATAAAGAGGATTCCAAGCTAAGAGGAATATGAAGGCTACAGAAGATCCAGGTAGAGGAAATGAAAAAAAAAAAGCAATCTTGCTGTGCATTGGTAACCCATGCTTTCATTCCCAGCATGAGAGAGGCAGAGGCAGGTGGACCTTTGTGAATTCAAGGCCAACCCAGTCTGCAAGGTTTCTCTGTGTAGCCAGGACAGCCAGGATACACAGAGAAACCTGTCTTGAAAACCAAAACAAACGAAAAAGCAATCTTTCCCAGGAAGATGAAGAGGGCAAACTAACATCTCTAAATTTTAGTGTAATGAATTTGAGACATTACATGGTACAATTTATCTGCTATTTATGAAAGTAAATCCTATGTCTCTGGCCTATTACCATACTTACTGGAATTTAAGAGCTAAACAGGATGGATACACTCATCTAAAAATGTAGTAATAATTGGACTTTAGTGTATTTTTGTGCATATATATAAATAATACTTTCAGACATGTTTCTATTGCAAAAGCCACATTAAGTAAACTATGAAAGTATGTTTTAAGCATTGTTCTATTGCTATGAAGGGACGCTTATAAAAGAAATCATTTAAGTGGTGACTTGCTTACCATTTCAGAGGCTTAGTCCGTTACCATCATGGCAGGGAGCATAGTAACACACATGTGTTGGAACAGTAGCTGAGAGCTACATCGTGATTTGCTGGCAGAGAGGATGAGCCTGGCATAGGATTTTGAAACTTCAAATTGTACCCACAATAGCACACTTCTTCCAGCAATGCCTCACCTACTCCAATAAGGCCACACCTTTAATCCCTGTCTAGTAGCACCACTGACTAATGACCAAGCGTTCAGATATCTGAGCCTATGGGGGCTATTCTCTTTCAAACTACAACATTGTATTCCTCATGTTCATAGGCGTGTAGCCATATCATAATTCAAAGATGCATTCAGTCCGCTTCAAAAGTCCCTATAGTTTGTAACCATCTCAACACTGTTTTCCAGTCCAGAGGCTCTTCTGGGATATATGGCAATCTGTTAAGTGTAATCCCCCATAAAATAAGAATCAAAAAGAATGTCACATACTTCCCACATGCAATGGTACAGAACTTATGTCACCATCTCACAATGCAGGAAAGGGTACACAGTGAGGAAATACTGCACCAAAGTAAGAACAACTAGCACTACAAACTCTAAATTCTGCATCTCCATCTGATAGCAAATAGCTCTTCAGATTTCCAAGTCCTTTCACCTTTGCTGACTGCAATATAGTTCTTTCTCTTGGACTGATTCACACCTGGTCTGCAGCTTTCCTTGGCAAGTATCCCATGACTCTGCCACCTCCAACATCTTTGAGTTTCCAAGACAATCCACTTATCACCTTCATAGTTCCAGGCAATGGCCTGTCCAGACCTCTATGTAGTGACATCTCAGATATACATCTGGCCTCAGTGGCTTTCCTTTGACACAAGGGGAGATTCCAAAAACCCTTTCTTATATCCTTGGCTCTGAAGTTAGAAGCACCACGTGTCTGAAGCTGCCAAGTTCTATTGCTTGATGGAGCTGTTGGTGAAGGTTTCCTTCACCGAAGAAATTCAGGCATATGAATCATTCCCTCAATCAAGATATCTCTCTCCTTGCTCTCATATCTCTCCTTCCCCCATTTCGACCATCCCATTCCCTCAAATTCTCCTCAACTCCCCTTCTCCTCCCTCTACCCCCTGCCCCCCTGCTCCCCTGCTCGCAAATTTTTGTCTGATTCCAATTTCCAGGTGGGTCTGTATATGTTTTTCTTTGGGTTCACCTTATTACTTAGTTTCTCTAGGACCCTGAACTATAGGTTCGTTGGCCTTTGTTTATGATTAGTATTCACTTATGGGTGAGTACATACCATATTTGCTCTTTTGAGTCTGGATTACCTTACTCGGGATGATGTTTAATTTTGTCCATTTGCATGTCTTTAATTTTTATTGCTAAGTAGTATTCTAATGTGTAGATGTGCCACACTTTCTTTATCCATTCTTCCATTGAGGAGCATCTAGGTTATTTCTGGCTATTACAAATAATGCTGCTATGGACATAGTTGAACAAATACTCTTGTAGTATGATTGAGCATATTTTGGATATATTCCCAAGAGTGAAACCTGAGGTAGGTTGATTCCCAGTTTTCTGATTGAGGGAGCCATTATGGAGTTAGCAAAAGCCTACCTCTAGAAAAATGCCCAAGGGCCCTAGCCTGTTTGGATGCACACCTACCTAGGCCTGGATGGAGGGGAGAGGGCCTTGAACTTCCCACAGGGCAGGGTACCCTGCCCTCTCTTAAGACTGGAGGGGAGGGAGGAGGGTGAGTGGGGAGGTGGGAGAGGAATGAGAGGAGGGGAGGAAGTGGAAATTTTTGAATGGAAAAATAAATTTTAAAAAAGAAAAATGCCCAAGAACCCACAGGGATGAACCCAGCTGAGACCCTAAAAAATAGAGAGGGTGTCTGAACTGACCTTACCTTAAATATCACTATAGAACCTTCGTCCAACAACAGACGGGAACAGAGGCAATGACCCATATAGGAACACTAGACTGAGCTCCTTCCAAAGATCCAGTTGAAGAGTGGAGGAAGTGAGAGTATGAGCAAGGAATTCAGGACCATGAATTCCACTGAGACAGTTTGCTTAAGCTAATGTCAGCTCACCAACTCCAACTGGACTGGGAATGAACGACCATGGAAACAACTAAGCCCTTCTGAATGGGGTTGACAGCTGGGGAAGACTGAGGGGCCACTGATAGTGACACTGGGATGTGTCTCTACTTGCATATACCAGCTTCATGGGATCCTATTTTCTTTGGATGTAAACCTTGCTAAACCTAGACATAGTAGGGAGGGCCTTGGACTTTCCACAGGGCAGGGTTCATGGTACTACTTTCTTAGGGTTGGAGGGGTGGGGGGAGGGTCTGTGGAGGGAGAGGGAGGAGGGGAGGGAATGGGAATTTGGATTGGTATTATTTAAAGTAATAAAATAATTTATTAAAAATGAATCATTCTTCATACATCCATTGTATTTTCTCTTTATTGTAATTACTTATCCCAGTTTTATAGGATCAAACATTTAAGAAAATAAATAAAGCTATCATGTATTAGGAATGATAATGACTAAAGACATCTATGATTATGATAAAAGAACCCAGATGTCCATCAAAATCCCAGGAAAATATTCATTTGTGCCCACTTTCATTTATTCATACATTTAATAATCATTTATATAGTCTCTTATTAGCCATACACTATAAGCTAAATCCTGGGAATACAAGAGAAGTGAGCATATAATTGAGTTTGCTTTTGTCCGTTAAATTCTATCCAATTTTCAGGTGGTATTCGGTTGGTTGAATCGCCTAAATTTACCTTCTAGGATTATCACACTCACACTCTCAACTATTTCCCACTTTACAAAAACATCACACACACCATAAACTGAGAAAATTATCAGTCCAGGGAGGCTCGTTCCTTCAGTAGTGAAGAATTCCTATATTGTCAGCAAGATTTAGCTGACAGGCAATGAGGTAAAACGGCTACAAGCATTTCCACTAATCTGCAGCTTTAGACTATACCCCATCTTCTTTCAGGTGGAACACAGATGGATAATCAAAAGTTTTCCCAGTCCAGGACATACTAAAATCTTAGAAGGCCATCAAACTTCATATTTGACACATTCGTGTCTCTGACCCTAATGGATTACTTTACAGAACAAATTTCTCTAGACATATAACTCAAAGGGGAAAATATCAATATTTGAAGAAAATAAATGTGCTTGTATGTGATTCTACCTTATGATTCATTTGTTATTCCTAGGGTGTTCTCAAGCAGGGTAAGTGGACTACTGACGACAAAATAATCTCTAGAATTCTGACATCTTCTATTACCTTAGACTGATTGAAAATCAGCTTCTCTTCTGTTGAGATGAATTACGTGACAGTTACTAGAACAATTCTTCCCAGGGGTTTCCCCTTTCTAAAACCTTTCCCACCCCCAGTCCTCAGAAAGACAGTTTAGTGAGTTGCAGTCTATCTCAAGGCATTATTCATATAACCCAAGGAAATTTAGAAAGGCTTGATGACTCATTTGTAATGATCTGAGAGGTACCTGATGTATTCTATTCATTTTATTTTTATATTTCTTTGAAATAAATGTACTTACTGCCCTAAGGGTAACTCTGATATTAAAAAGAGTCACATTTATTACATATGTAGCAGAACCTATATGCCCAAAATAAAATTATTTATGAGAAACGTTAACACAAAAAAAGATGCTAAGCTCTTGGAACATCTTGCATGTTTGCATTTGAAACCACCTCCATCCAAATATTGATGCAGAATAAATAGCCTTTAGGAAAATTTTCAGAATGTGTTAGGATAAACCATTTTCCCAAGGCACTCTTCTGTGGCGAGAGAGTATTCAATAACAGACTTTCCTCTAAATGAGGAAGAGGTACTGCTGAAGTCACTTATGGAGGCTTATGTGTGTTCTGTGTCTTCAGCTTACTTCAGAGAAATGTCAGGTCATCATATGTTTCAAGTGTCTGAGTTAAAGTTCAGATCATCAATTTTATCCCACATTCAGTCAAAAGCCTTAGTCTCCTAAGAGGCTGGAATATTTTTCACAACCCGTAATTCACTTTCCCATGATTGCATCTTCTATATGAAAGAAAAACAATCAGCATTGTCTTTCTAAAATTTGGACATATGAGTTTAAAAATCAAACTTTTATAAGTGAATTCATGTACTTTTCAGACTGTCAATTCTGGCTACAAATCCCAGTCTTGGAAAACCTTTACTTTTTCACTATACATTAAGTTTCAGAAAGATAATCTTCTTAAAAAGCTTTGAAATTTCATGGTACTACACCAGTAAAGATTTCTAGTTCAAACTTAAAAGGTAAAGTAATTGTTTCAGAATAAATGGTCATATTTACAAGCAAACAATGAATTTTTTCTTTTACCAAACAAGGTTCTAGTGAATTCATCATTTAGTTAAAAATGAGCATTGTGCCAAATATATAAAAAGCAATATTATCTCATTCTATATTTTCCATTTCTGGAAAACCAATCAAGTAATATAAGTCAACCACAATTCTATGGGTTTGCCCCTCTTTACAATAGTCTGAGGTTAACAAATTTAATTACCACCTAGGCCAACATCCATGATTTTGAGTTGACCCACCTCAACATACAACCTATTATCTACTGGAGAGTATGAAGGTACTGTGGAATCATAGCTACAATATTCTCATGACTGGGAGCAACAATAGGATATCCAAGAGGAGTTTTGGTGAGGGTCTAATATTGATGTTGTACCAGAAGCCAGAGCCCTTGAATAAGACCAACAACTCATTGTAATGAATGTGTACAAGGAAAGCTGTTTGAGCAAGTGAATATACTGTATAACAAACTGTAGCTCCCAAAGCCATTACAACAAAGTATATATATATGAGGCAGGAAAGACTGAGGAGCAAAGTTGAGTTTTGTTTTTTATCAATTTTCTTTTATTTTTTGTAAATGATAAAGAATGATGTTAGGTAGCATGTTGAATAAAGTAAAGGCAACCAAAACAATGCCCTGGATCTTGAAGTATCAGGTAGTGAGAACAAACAGGACATCCCTAATTCCATAACACTAATGATCCCCACTCAGACCTGATCTTTCATTCTCCCTTTAAAACACCATGCCATCCTTACAAAGTGAAGTAGAATTCACTCCGCTTTGGCCTCTGTTTCCATACTGGGCTAATATGACTGAGTGAAATCTGGTCTCACTAGTTTAACTGATGTTCCCATGTAGTTGGTCCTTAATTTGTAGCCGACTTACTTGGTTTCAGGTTGTCAAGATTGCAGGATTATCAGCACTCATTTCTCAAGACCCTAGCTGTAACCAATTTATCTATTCATCTTTTCTAGAATATAGCATGTTTTATTAAATACCTTTTTAAATAGTAGGGCAAGTTTTACTACCTTTTATGAGTCAAGGGCTGGAAAAAAATGCCACAGTTTATATGGTTACTACATTGCTTAGTCAATTTATTTTAAAGGAACAGAATGATGGGCCACATGTCCATTAAAAACAAGCAAAATATCTTTTAAAGATATTATTGATCAGTTCTCATTATACTCAAATAGAGAAAAGTAATAAATACTCAGAAGTCACAATTTTGAGAAATGTGGTAAGACTGATAAATACACCAATATTCTATGAGTCTGGATTTAAAATACAGCATATGGGCTGGGTGCATTCATAACTTACAGATGTTTTTGATCGTTTTACTCTAGGTGTTATTCCCACAAATGTAGAGTTTGAGCTGCTTGAATACACAGACTACATTCGAAGTAATGGGATTAAGACTCAATTACCTTTTCTCCATTTTGACAAACTTCCTCATAAATCTTTTAACCTAACCTTTGGCACCATACCCCCACACAAATCTTTTTCATTTATTTTACTAAATAGGCAGTTTCCCCCGGGTTCCACTCAGGTTAGACAAATGCATTTATAGACTTTTCCTTCGAGTTCATCAATGATCTCAATCAGTGACAGGAGTACAGCTGAATCTTTCTTTCAGAGTTACATTTATTTATCTATTGTGTGGACTCCAAATGCCATGGCATATAAATCCTGCATACCAAATACAATAAGCATGCATGCCACAGGGAAATATGACATTTTATTTCAATGCTTCCTTTTGTTTAAGTGCATATAACTGAACCTCATGTATTTCTTAAATAACACAACTTCTTTCATGAAATTACTTGTAATAATAACAAATGTAGGAAACTACACAAAATAAAATAGATTGCAATTCACCTCTCTTCTTCAAAAATCCAGTGTAAACATAAGTTATTCCATCTCAGATTTATTTATTTTTAGTTTGGTTTCCTTAGTTTGTGACTTTTCTTATTATTGCTCTATTTTATCTTTCATGGGAGCATGGGAGATACTCATTTACTTAATTACTTATTTACTTTATGCCTCATGTTTTCTTCTTATAAGGAAAGTTTTGTTATAAGAAAAGTTTTGTATATAAGGAAACTATATGTGTGTGCGTGTGTGCATGTGTGTGTGTGTGTTGAATTTTTTATCTACCTAATAAAAGTTCTTGATGGTGTAGCTGCTTCACCCAGTCTACTTTCATTGAGCACTCATTGCCATATGTTAAGCATGCCTAAAACACTTTATGTTCTGATCAACATTTTGACATTTTAAGTCCATTAGAAAATTCTGATAAGGCAAAAAAAAACAATGGGGCAATGCTTGTCTTATAGAAGTTATGAATCTCTGTTAATTATAGAATGAAATGTTAACACACACATGTTATATCAGACTATGGAACATAGATTGCTGTTAGTTTATTTTTTGTTTGTAATATTGTATATGTGCTCATCATGTGTCTGTGTAGGTAAATGTGCCACAAAATCCATGGAGAAGTCAGAGGAGAGCTTTGTGGAGATGATTCTGTTCTTCTACATTTATCTGAGTCAACTGGATTCAGGAATTGAATATAGGTCTTCAGGATTGTGAAGCAAGTACTTTCTCAGTTGAAGACTCTCAGGAGCCCTGTTTTTTTTATTTATAATAAAGAGTGAGTCATGTTATAATGGCTCTACAATTGACATGTTCTCTTGTTTATTATTTAGAGTCACTTTCGAATTATATGAATATACAAATGGAATGGTATACATATAGCATGTTCCCCAAAGGTTCATGACTAAAGGAGTAGCTCTCAGTTTAATGATATTGAAAGCTATGGGAACTACTATGATCTGGGACATAGTGAAAAATGATTGGAAGGAACGTGGTTGCCGAGAGAAGATTAAAATTGATCACTTAGAATGACGTAGATCTTGAAAGAATGGATAAAATCTCCTAACTACGAATTATGATAAAAGAGCAGCACAATCCCTGCCATATCTCCTTCTGCTTTCATTATTTGTCATACTTCTCTGTCCCCTAGTCTCTCCCCATCTCTTCTCCTAGCATTTTTCCTTCTTCCCTCTGCATAAGCATGAAATGCTATATACAATTTGGTGATACAATCAGAAGAACATTTTTACGCTTTAGATGCATTGCTGTTTGAACTTTCCATTACACGAATTCTGAAAAAATACACTTATTTTCTTTTTAATTTATACAACAGATGGTAATTTTTCATAGCAATACAAAATGGACTAACACATGTACCTTGACTGTTAATAATTTCCAGGCTCATTTACATCTGTGTCTAAAATCCCTCAGCTGTTAAAACATGCCTGTAATGTTTGAAAAGAAGAAAGCCATTGTAAGTGTGAAAATTTACTTGGATTAGTAGTTGTTCATCTTTAGAAGGCCACATTTTTCTGATTTTTTTTTATTGAGAAAAGGAGAAAAAAAAACAAAAAAACAAGTTTCCACCTCCTCCCAGCCTCCCATTTCCCTCCCCCTCCCCCCAACCTTCTCCCCCTCCTCCCCTCCTCCCACCTTTCTCCCCCTCCCCCCACTCCTTTCCCCCTCCCTCTCCAGTCCAAAGAGCAGTCAGGGTTTTCTGCCCTGTGGTAAGACCTAGGACCTCCCCCCTCCGTCCATATCTAGGAAGGTGAACATCCAAACTGGCTAGGCTCCCACAAAGCCAGCACATTACGTAGGATCAAACCCCCGTGCCATTGTCCTTTGCGTCTCATCAGCCCTCATTGTTCGCCATGTTCAGAGAGTCCAGTTTTATCCCATGCTTTTTCAGTCACAGTCCAGCTGGTCTTGGTGAGCTCTCAATGGATCAGCTCCACTGTCTCAGTGGGTGGGTGCATAATTTATGGCAATAAAATTTTAGACTACAGGTGCTTTTTATATACTGAATAATTTGTGATTTGGAAAAATAAATAATGAAAACAGGTTGTTTACAACAGATTTCTATATTTTTGCAATTGGAAAATGCTGATAACTTAGCAAAGATGAAGGAAAATGTATGATTATAATTAACACGTTAGTGTTTTGTGAAGTTTTAATACAGAAAATCAGTGGAATAATTAAGTTCTCACAGTGGATTTATAACACAAATTTACTGAAAGTAAAAGTATGTCATTGTTCTAAATCCATGTACAACTGCAGATAGTTTATATTTACATTACATAGAACACAATTTCTCTTAAACAATTTTGTTGAGTACACTAATGTGGTACATTGTATTGTATTTCATACTTACATTTTACTTAATTTGCAGATAATATTTAATGCTTTATTTGTTCTTTATGCACAAAAAGTTAGCCTTTGGTCTTATATTAGTGCTTTTGCGAGTAATTTATAATGACAATAACTTTAATTATCATATTTTAAATGAGAATTATTTTTAGAAAGATAGTGCAAATTACCCTGTTTATCACTTGAGCTTCAGAAAATACTAGACTATAACAGATATCAAATAAAATGTTTTACTACCAGGGAAATATGGTGGTTCATAGTAGGAAAATATTAGTTGTTTACTCATACAATAAGGTTGAAAACTTTATAAACTTATTACTTTATTCAAACAAAACACATCTTACAACACTGTTTAGCAGATATTAGTCATATCCATTATTAACAAATCAGAATTAATTTCCTGTGTTAGATATACTTGAAGGCAATATTACTTCAGTAGCAGCCAGCATCAGTTCCACTATGGTTGAGTTAGTGTAAAAAGTAATCCTAGATGACAAAATGTATTAGAACCAATGAATCTTTTATACAGTATTCTAAGGAGTTTAACCTAAGACCTGAGTGAGAAGGGAATGATAATGACATGGTATATAGTCTGTCAGTTGTCCTCCATTGATTAATAACATCTCTGAAAAGACATTCTTCCAAAAAAAGAAATCAGTGTTCTTAGAACATGTATTTATATAGCATTTTTAAGGAGGTTTAAAACAATTATACTGCTATATTGGACCAAACTTAGAAATATATATATATATATATATATATATATATACATATATATATATATATGTGTGTGTGTGTGTGTGTGTGTATGTATGTATATATATATATATGACTACACACAGCACATACTACTAAAAATACATATATGTTCACTATACTTTGAAATTTACATACACACTAAAAAATCTGTGTCAAAAGTGAAGACAGTTGACACATAAGAGCATCAACACAGTTTTATAAAGATACACAAGTGGAAAATAAGGATGATGATAAATTATGATGATAGACCACAAGGCATATGATTTTGTCTTTTTTATCTGGGAATGATTGGACATATTCATTGTTAATGTAACTTCAACTACCTAAGGGTAAGTAAATTTGTCATAGTTCATTTCCATTTAATATATGATCATTCAATAATTGTGAAAGTTCTAATGAGGACAACTTAGACACCAAAATTTTCAGAATTAAAATTTTTCTTCAGATACAAAATAGGTTCGGATTTAGCATCTTGTTTAATCTCCTTTTTCATTACTGCGTACCTATCTTAAATTGCATTAGCTCCATATTAAATTATCAATAAATGTTGTTTTGATTAACTTTTAGCACAAATATAGACATGTTAATATTTTCTGTTTCCTTGTTAATTCCCAATAAATATCAGTATAGTAAATACAATGCCATGTTCAGTAGTGCCATATGGATACAATGAACACAACTTAGAAGATCCTATTTCGTCAATAGTAATGTGAATGAGAGGAAACAAACAGAAGTAAGAAGACATCGAGCAAAAAGAAGAAAAAGGAAAAAATGAGAAACGGGGGAGGTGAATACAATAGAATGACCTTTGAAACATTTTTAGGACATAAAAATACAGTGCTTATATTATTATTCTTGGACTGGCAACAGCTTCAGTGGGCATGATTAAAAGGATTTCCTATAGAGCAAGCAGCTGAAGTGTTTATAGCAGAAGTTCAGTACTATGTGGAATTTGCATTAAAACCCAAGAAAGCAGCTACTTTGGTATCACATTTGACTCTTGGGGAACAAGATCCATGTATAAGTTTGCAGTAGCCTTATTAAAACCATTCTCATTTTTTGAGACTGAGTTTTTTTTTCTATTCCTTTCTTATAACACAATATGACAAAAAAGATGGCATGGCTCTATTGCTATCCCATGAAAATGAGTAGGAAAAGGAGCAGATAGTGGCATAGAGGTTGCTGGTGGTGCAGGATACAGGACTGAGGTGAAGTTCCTATCTAGTGTAGCAACTATCTAGTGTAGAGTATCTGTAGTATAACCGACAGAGATGTAAAAGGCCCTGATGTCAGCAGGCAACAGCAGAATTAAGGGATTTGAGTATCAATTCAAATGAGATATTGCATGAATGATAGAAGTCCTACAGAGACAATGAAACAAAGTGGATCGGGAAGTAGGTGATTGCTGCCAGGATCTTACAGATACACACGGAAATGCTAACAAGCTATCAAAATTACAGCGCTGAAGCCAACATAACCTATATACAGGCTTTGAATGCCAAATGCAGGTAGCATGATAACATTCATGAACTATTCAGAAACTGGCTTTTTCCATGTTTTTACTAAAAACAATCCCTAAACAAATAAAAGTTAATGCATTATTTATTAAGGAATGATTCTCTGATCCGTATCTCTTTAATCAACAACATAAAACCCTATTATTTCTTTTAAAGGTAGTGAATTACTTAATGTCTTATATTGGATTGTCCAGGATCAGATATGTGGTAAAAATTTAAATCTATGGACAATAATGTCTCAGTGATCATAGAAACCATCAACAAGGAAGTAGAAAGATCGAGAAGCGGGGGATAGCAAGACAAGGCACAACAATGAGAAAGTATTGAATATGGAAAGCTGGGACTCAAAGATACTTGTGACCTCTGAAAATGACCACCACGTTAGTCCTTTTTGGAGGATAAATTTCAGCAGCTTTATTTTTACATTCTCATCTATCAATAACCAAAGAAAATCACTATCAATTCAACATTTCAATGTATAACCTTCTCCCATAGTTTCATATGTATCAGGGAAGACATATGTTTCATATGTATCAGTGCTTACAAGTAGAAAACATCCTGCAAAATGGGACATCAGAAGGAACATTGACAGTCTGCTAGATGGATGTTGATTACTCTATACCAATCCTAAGGGCCCCTTTTCCTGTCTACCACAGTTGTTACAATTTTGTTGCTTTTTCTTCCTTAGCTAGTGCCTCATCTTTTTACATTGTTTTAGAAATAAAGTTGAAAATGTGAACTAGTTTGAATGAGCAACATGGAGATGTGTAAAGGGAATAAGAAGTTCCTAATTAGATGAGACTTTTATGCATGTTTTAAGATGGTGCCTTGTGACCTGTTCATACTTGCCAAGTTAGCTTTTACTTCCCTATTTTTGTGTCCCCTTAGTAGCTTGAGTATTTTACTGCTGTGTCATTCTTCAAACATCTCAGTACAATTAATTTCATAAAAGATATGATTTATAACATATTATCACTTTATTGTGAACCATAATTGACTATCTTTATTTTAGGTATTACTTATTACCTACCAGACTCATTAAATACCCATCAAGTGCCTATTTGTTGAATATATATCAATATTTTCATTGACATTAATCATTCTGTTCAATGCTACCTGCAGAATCTTCTTCTACTAGTCAGTTTAAATGCCTCTACTTAATTTTCTTCAGATTTTGAAAGAGAGTTTGTTTTCTGACAGTTATTTTGTTCTTCAGATGCCTTTGCATTATTTTAAAAAGAAGAAGCTATTTCTGATTAAAAGAAATAATGACGAGAAGAAAATCCTCATTAATTTGGGTTTTGAGTGAATCAAATTGCTTCTGCATGAGGAGGAATGAAACCCTTAATAGCTAGAGAGTTCCCCAGATATTACTTCAAGAGATATTATTAACCTCGTGTGCTATAGAGATAATACTATATGCAGTGAGCAAATATTTTGAAAATAATGCCGTTTGTGAACAGGAAATGGTCACTGATGCAGAATGAATATACCTCTCTCCAATTCTTATGTTAAAAATCCCCAGATTCCTAACCACCAAATCAACACTAAAATGTGAGGGCTTAAAGAAGTGATTAGATACTGAAAGCATGACCCCTGAGAATGGAATAATACCAGTATAATAGATACCCCATGCACTGGACACCCTTAAGGCTAAGGCAGGAGAATCATGAATTTAATATTAGCCAGGGATAGATGAGAGGAGAGAGAGAGAGAGAGAGAGAGAGAGAGAGAGAGAGAGAGAGAGAGAATGCCCTTTCTTCTGTGTGGACACAACAACAAAAAGACTATTGTCAAGGGAAAGCAGGCATACCACACACATAACCTCAAAAAATCTAGTTCTTGGATGGTAGAACTTTATGTTGTATAGAAGCTACTTGATTTTACTATATATATATATATATATATATATATATATATATATATATTATATATAAATGAATACTCATAAATATTGGTATGTTCTACATTTAGCTCATTGGTTCTTAAGATGAAACGGTATACACAAACTTCAAAATGAAAATACATTCATGTGCTTGAATGGATTCATGTACTTGATAGATTTTGAAACTGCCTTGAAACTTTACTGCCTATATATGAAACTACTAAACAGCATATACAAAACCAAGCAAGACAGTCTTATGTTTTTCAGCTCAAGCATGCATTGCTTTATTCATTTATGTATTGACTGATTTATAGGATTTTAATACTAATAGACAGTTTACACATATTTTTAAAATCTACATGTCCATACATCTTCTACTTTTAAAGCAATATATGGTGCAGAGTGGCCACATTTCAATATGGGATACTTTAAAATATATGAAATTTTGTATTATGTATTACCATCTACCTATGTACACTTAGATTACCTTTCTTCCATTTTCTTGCTTTCCCACTTCCTAGATATAGGGTGTGTGTGTGTGTGTGTGTGTGTGTGTGTGTGTGTGTGTGTGTGTTACAGTGAAAACATTTGTAAAGAACACACTTCTACTTTTCATTATTTTTCTTTAAGGACACACTTCTTGAAGAATATGCACATACACATGTGACTTTACCTTTAATTTTGAAAAGGAGGTCAAAAGAGGTGTGCTGACTAGTTTACATCTACTTGGCATAAGATGGACTTTTCTGGGAAGAGATAGGAAGAGATATCCTTGAATTAAGAAAATGCCCCACCAGATTGGCTTCTAGGCAAACCCGTGGAGTATTCTCTTGAGTGATAATAGATGTGGAAGTGCCCAACTCACCGTGAGCAGTGCCATCTCTGGGCTGGTGGTACTAAATGCTATAAGAAGTCTGAGATAGCCATGGAGAGCAAGCCAGCAAACTGCTCCAGGACCTTGCTTCAGTTTCTGCACCCCTGCCACCTCTTAAGTTGCTGAAACTGATAATTTAAATTCCTGAACAATTATTTTCTTAGCAAAATATATATTATCTTTTTTCTTATACTCTCTATTTTACATAGTTTTCTACCAATTTTTCACTAACTTTTAAATCATAGTATTCAAAAGTTCTAAATTTTGTTGCAAACAGTTTACAAAGTTTGTAAAACAAAATGGTATTTTCTCTATTGCTTAACTATCAGATTTAAAGAAAAGATTTTTAATAAGCAATTTTATTTTGAGAATTATTTATTTATTATGCATACAGTATTCTGTGTGTGGGTATGTCTGCAGGCCAGAAGAAGGCATCAGATCTCATTATGCATGCTTGTGAGTGTGGTTGCTGGGAATTGAACTCAGGACCTTACAGAAAAATTTTTATTTTTGCTTTGTGGCAAAATGAGAATGCTAGTATTAATGCTGCCAATTTTAGAAAAATTGTTAATGCTTTAAATAACAAGGTGATATGCTAGTAAACTATTATCAATTAATAAAATGGTATTTTCCATAGAATATTTGTTGAATCTTTAAAATTCTAAAGATACTTGGCTTTACTTGCTTCAATCAGTTAATTTTATATATAGGCTAAATTTTCCAGAGCATTATGTATTATCTGCTACTGTTGTTATGTATATCCTCAAATATGTATATTGCTCAGTTCTTGAGTGCCATATTGAACTATAAAATGCAAGCTAATGCTAACTAATTTAGTAGCCTACTTTACAGGATTATTGCTTCCTCAGTACATTTAATTCCCAAAGAAATTATTTAATTCCCTCAGAGGTAAAAATAACATTCAACTATAAATAACTCGGAGGAGATGAGATGATTATGATTATGAAGCTCATCTTCATACTATTTTTAAATGACATTGTTTGACATTATTTTAGTGGTGTAAGAAATACTCTTTAGAAGAATGTTTTGCTGAAGGTATCAATAATATTAAAATCAAATGGGCATTTTAACAATATAAATGGTAGTTCACCACATCTGTGCTATATTTTTTTGTGTTCATGATAATGGGCATTCAGCTGGGATGAGATAATCATATTTCATTGAACATGTGTCTGATATTCTCATTTAAAACTCATTTAAGACTTACTTATACAAAGTGGTATCTGAGAAAAGAACTTATTCTTTGTGCGGCAAATTTCAAAGGAAAGTAATTTATCAATTAAAATATTATTAGATTTAAAAAATAGTACTAAATTATTTCTTATTTTTACTATTTGTGTTTAAGGCTCACACCATTAGACTGAACCCATGCCTGACAGTGCTCAGGTAGCTGAGAACCAGAGACCAGATCACCCATCAAACTAGGATACAAAATTCTGTTTTGCTAAAGAAACATAGCAGTAAAATGACTTGCAATGACATTCTGCTTTATTACTAGCACAACCCTTTTCAGAGAAGGTTCCTCCTTCAGGAAATGAGTGAAAATACAGAGAACCAAAATTAGGCAATGTACAGAGATTGAGAGACCTAGGAACACTCAGTATTTTTTTAATTAATTTATTTATTTATTAAAGATTTCTGTCTCTTCCCCGCCACCGCCTCACATTTAACTCCCCATCCCCCAATCAAGTCCCCCTCCCTCCTCAGCCCGAAGAGCAATCAGGGTTCCCTGCCCTGTGGGAAGTCCAAGGAACCCCCACCTCCATCCAGGTCTAGTAAGTTGAGCATCCAAACTGCCTAGGCTCCTACAAAACCAGTAAGTGCAGTAGGATCAAAAACCCATTGCCATTGTTCTTGAGTTCTCAGTAGTCTTCATTGTCCGCTATGTTCAGAGAGTCTGGTTTTATCCCAGGCTTTTTCAGACCCAGGCCAGCTGGCCTTGGTGAGTTCCCAATAGAACATCCCCATTGTCTCAGTGTGTGGGTGCACCCCTCGAGGTCCTGAGTTCCATGCTCGTGCTCTCTTTCCTTCTGCTCCTGATTTGGACCTTGAGATTTATGTCCGGTGCTCCAATGTGGGCCTCTGTCTCCTTTCATCGCCTGATGAAGGTTAATATTCAGGAGGATGCCTATATGTTTTTCTTTGGGTTCTCCTTATTTAGCTTCTCTAGGATCACTAATAATAGGCTCAATGTCCTTGGTTTATGGCTAGAAACCAAATATGATTGAGTACATCCCATGCTCGTCTTTTTGGGTCTGGCTTACCTCACTCAGGATAGTGTTTTCTATTTCCATCCATTTGCATGCAAAATTCAAGAAGCCCTTGTTTTTTACTGCTGAGTAGTACTCTAATATGTATATATTCCATACTTTCTTCATCCATTTTTCCGTTGAAGGGCATCTAAGTTGTTTCCAGGTTCTGGCTATTACAAACAATGCTGCTATGAACATAGTAGAGCATATACTTTTGTTGTATGAAAAGGCCTCTCTTGGTTATATTCCCAAGAGTGGTATTGCTGGGTCCAGGTGTAAGTTGATCCCGAATTTCCTGAGAAACCGCCACACTGCTTTCCAAAGTGGTTGCACAAGTTTGCATTCCCACCAGCAATGGATGAGTGTACCCCTTTCTCCACAACCTCTCCAACAAAGGTTATCATTGGTGTTTTTTATTTTAGCCATTCTGACAGGTGTAAGATGGTATCTCAAAGTTGTCTTGATTTGCATTTCCCTGATCGCTAAGGAAGTTGAGCATGACCTTAGCAATAAGTCAACATAAGGGGATCAAGGGGATTCGTATCGGAAAAGAAGAAGTTAAGCTCTCGTTATTTGCAGATGATATGGTAGTATGCATAAGCGACCCCAAAAACTCTACCAAAGAACTCCTACAGCTGATAAACACCTTTAGTAATGTGGCAGGATACAAGATCAACTCCAAAAAATCAGTGGCCTTCGTATACACTAAGGATAAGGAAACAGAGAGGGAAATTAGAGAAGCATCACCTTTCACGATAGTCACAAATAGCATAAAATATCTTGGGGTAACTCTGACCAAGGATGTGAAAGATCTATTTGACAAGAACATTAAGTCTTTGAAGAAAGAAATTGAAGAGGACACCAGAAAATGGAAGGATCTCCCTTGCTCCTGGATTGGGAGGATCAACATAGTAAAAATGGCAATTCTACCAAAAGCAATCTATAGATTCAATGCAATCCCCATCAAAATCCCATTAAAATTCTTCACAGATCTGGAGAAGACAATAATCAACTTTATATGGAAAAACAAAAAACCCAGGATAGCCAAAACAATCTTATACAACGAAGGATCATCTGGAACCATTACCATCCCTGACTTCAAACTCTCCCACAGAGCTACAGTATTGAAAACAGCTTGGTATCGGCATAAAAACAGAGAAGTCGACCAATGGAATCGAATAGAAGACCCTGACATTAACCCACAAACCTATGAACAGCTGATTTTCGATAAAGGAGCTAAAAGTATACAATGGGAAAAAGAGAGCATCTTCAGCAAATTTGCTGGCAAAACTGGATGTCAACCTGTAGAAGAATGAAAATAGATCCATATCTATCACCATGCACAAAACTCAAGTCCAAATGGATTAAAGACCTCAATATCAGTCCAAACACACTGAACCTGATAGAAGAGAAAGTGGGAAGTACTCTACAATACATGGGCACAGGAGACCACTTCCTACATATAACCCCAGCAGCACAGACATTAAGAACCTCATTGAAGAAATGGGACCTCCTGAGACTGAGAAGCTTCTGTAAAGCAAAGGACACTGTCGCTAAGACACAAAGGCAACCCAATGACTGGGAGAAGATCTTCACCAACTCCACAACTGACAAAGGTCTGATCTCCAAAATATATAAAGATCTCAAGAAACTAGACCGTAAAATGCTAATCAACCCAATTATAAAATGGGGCACTGAGCTGAACAGAGAATTCTCAACAGAAGAAGTTCAAATAGCCAAAAAACACTCAGTATTAAATGGAATATTTCCATCAAATTCCTCCTGCCTGGGGTCAGAGAACCCAGAAGAGGTGAATGTGGAGAGATTGTAAAATCTAGAGTGGATGGAGAACACCAAGGAAACAAGGTTTACTGGACACCGCAGGACTAATGCATGTCAGTATGCACAGGGCACGCACAGGTCCATATTGGATGGGATGGCAGCACTGAGGCTGGAAGTGGATCCAAACCCCATCCCTCATCCAGGAGCTCTTGCCAGTTGACCTACCACCGGAGGAAGTGTTTATTTTATCTGAAGGAATCTTACCGGGGATACAAACCCCCCTTAGAGACAGGACCCAATCCCAGCAGTAGATGTCAACACAAAATGTATTCAATGGCATTTTTGGAGTGTATTTTTTCTCTCATAATGCTTTGTTTGCAATTCTTCTTCTTTGTTTTTGTTCTTTGTTTTACCTCACTGATCTTTTGCATATATATATATATATATATATATATATATATATATATATATTTTCATTTTTTTTGTTTTTATGAGATTGCTGTGTGCAAAAGTGTGTGTCCATGTACCTGTATCTTTTCATTGTGGTTTATTTTTTGGCTCTTTTTCCTGTTTGTTTGTTTTGTCCTTCTCTCATTTGTTTTGTTTTAGTTTCCTGTTTGTTTTCTAATGAGAGAGAAAAAAAAAGAGTGTATATATGGGTGGGTGGTGAATGAAAAAATTAAAATTATATGAAAATAATAATTTTGAAATTCTATGCTAACTACTAAATTCAGTAAGCATAAATTGTGAATATACATTATGTGAATTACGTTCTTCAACAAGCTGTTCATGATTTCTTTTTTCAGCCCAATAAACCTTATTTTCCCATTCTCACAGTATTTTGATGCACTGTTAAACTTTCATTCTCATTTGTTATATTCTGGATTTTTTTAAATAATACTTTAGGAATCATGTGTTTTTCTGTGTGCATATTTGTGTGCATTAGCGTGTGTGTATGTACGTGTGTATTTGTATATATTTATGTAAACAGTTAATGAAATATAATATCAATTTGATTGGACAAAATTACTTATCAAAAATATTTAATTTATCAACAATCAATGAAGTCTTGGGATATGTTAAAGGAATTTCATTTGGCTTATATATTTAGAGGCTCAGGGAAGGAAAAGTAAGATTTAGTGAAAAAATATATAAATCCTTGCTTAGTAGTTAAAGCAACTGTTGTGACAGTTATCTATAGAAATATGACAACAAAGGAATGAGAAGCAGAATGTTCTTTTCTGGGGATAAGGACTATGGTTTGCTACATATAAATTCTCACTTGTTAAAATGACAGTTATTACAATGTCTTTTAATCAACAGTTAGCAACAACCAAAGTTAAGAAGAAATATCCATAACCAGGAAGCACTTCTGTTAATCATTACTAATAAATTTCAAGATGCAAGTTTACACCCATAACAAAATAAACCTTTGTATTATGATGGTTTTGAAATCAGTCTCAAAACTCTTTGACACTTAAAAATGGAAGCTTTTTGTTTTGTCTACACTATGAGTTTAAAAGCTTTCAGTGAAGTCAAGATCACAGAAGTGATACTCTGCACTTTCTATGGCTAGATCATAAAACAACAGGCAACTTTTTCTTTTTGCTACAATACCTTTTGCTCACAATCAGGAAGTATCGTATAAGAAGTGTAGTTACTCCAAGACCCTATGAAATGAGAATGTCAAATGACAAAACAGCTATATGTAGTTTTTTAGAATTTTATCTAGCTGTTTTCAAAACTTTAGGCATGGAGTTCTAGATACCTCAGATCATAGCAGACAAGTCATTTCTGTTATGTACTATATGGACTTTCAGCATCCATGAACATCATAAAAATCATCTTATGCTGTCAAGTATTAGTTATTTAATGAGAAAATATAATCTTATTCCAGAAAAGAAGACATGTGCACTAATAGAATGACAATTATATTTTATTTATGGTATAAACATAGCAATGGCTCTTTCCCACACATGAAGAATCTCTTAGAAACAAAATATGAAATGAATAAATAATCATGATCTAAAGGACATATAAAAGTGTGTGGGGTGTGTATGCATGTACAATGAAATTTTAATCAGCAGTGATGAGTTTACAACATACATGAACCTTAAAACCATTTTATATAAATCAAGTAAATAGAAACTAAAGGCTAGTTTAGTTAACCAGACTACTTTGTGTAATGTTCAAAACAGATATATTCATAGAAAAAGAAAGATTAGTAGACGGCAGGGGATAGAAGGAGAAAAACAAGAATAGGACTGTAATTTGTAACGTTTCTTTTGGGACGATGGAAACACTAAATTATGAAAGATGGCTCTTATGGTAGATGAATAATAATTCCATTTTTACTCTATTTATTATATATTAAATTATATTTCCACTGTTACCCCCCTCATGATATTCTGCTTCTGAATCAACATGTAACTCCCCCATCTTACTTAGGATTTTTATTGCTGTGAAGAGACACCATGGCCATGGCAACTGTTATAAAAGAAAGAATTTAACTGGAACTGGCTTACAGTTCAGAAATTTAGTCCACTGTCATCATGGTGGGAAGCATGATGACACACAGGCATACATAGTGCTGGAGAGATAACTTAGAGTTCTATATCCAGATCCAAAGGAAATAGGAAAAGACTGTGAGCATCTGAGACCTTAAAGCCCATCCCCTATGACACACTTCCTCCAACAAAGTCACACCAACTCCAATGAGTCTACATCTAATAGTGTTACTCCCTGTAAGCCTTTGAGAACCATTTTCTTTCAAAGCATGACACATACACCTAAGAGTCTTCAGAAGAACTTTTCCACTTTGTTTTGTTGTGCTCAGGCATTTTGGAAGAATTTTGGGCTAGCTTTATTTTGTTATTTTATTTTGGATGTTGTATTAACCCTGCTTCCAAATCCTCTGTAGTATTTCTTCAATTGAATCTTTGAAATGTATTATTTCCAATTTCCCATGATTGGACAGGTTTTCATGTGCAGATGGTAAGCATTTGTTTTCCTCCTTGTTTACAGTCATGTGAATGTGTTAAGTAAGCATTTGTGGGTCAAAAATATGTGGTTCACAGAAGACAAACATCCTTTACTTTTTCTTGCCTCTTAAGATAGCAATTCTGAATTTAACATAAGCTTCTGGCGAAGGTTGTCATATACTAATGACTTAATGATAAATATGATAATGAATATTTATCCGAATAAAAAGAGATAAATGGAACACAGGAAAGATAAGTACTCTAAACATTAACTCAATATGACATGGTTTTCAGGCACCTTCCTTAATGCCTTTAAAATATAAACAATGGGCCCAAAGTCACATTTAGCACAATGAGGAATCAAATTGGTAGCAAACATGCTTATCTGGATCTTAAAACATGACTTTTTCTGGAAATTTCTTCCTGGATACATATAGTGGTGGTTGCTACTATAATGGATACTCTCTAATACCTAATAAACCCAACAATGAAATAGTCATCCAAAAGTATCAACAACTGATCTGTAAAATCAAATTTTAAAAATTACAAATGGAATCATGATAACTTCCAAAAATATCACTCTACTTTTTTCTGTCAAGTTTATTTATATGATATTTTTATTTTAAAACTTTCAAGATACATTTTATTACATCACTTGACCCTTCCCTTTTCTCCGTATAGCCCTTCCCATTTCCTGTACCCCTTGGTTTGGTTATTGTACCTTAATGTGCACAGATATACTTATAGGGCTTTGTATTCTGAAAATAAATAAAAGCCTGAGACGGATCTTTTCGGTTTATTTATTTATTTATTTATTTATTTTTAAGACAGGGTTTCTCTGTAGCTTTGGAGCCTGTCTGGGAAACTAGCTCTTGCAGACCAGGATGGCCTCGAACACCATCCTGGTTCTGCCTGCTTCTGCCTTCTAACTGCTGGGATTAAAGGCGTGTGCCACCACTGCCCAGCTCTAAAAGAATTGTTTAGATGACTAATATAATGTATATATGTGTAAGGTGTGATAAAAAAAAATCAAAATGTCAAGCTGAGTAACAGCTGACTAGTTCTTTACAGTTATTGCAGCAATAAACAAATAGCTACTTTGTCAACCTGTGTTTTGCAAATAAAATATCAAATATCCCAAACTAAAGGCATCCTAATACCTATAAGGAACACAGAAAAACTCTGCATGAAAACATTATCCACATGTACAGTAAAAGTAGAACACACTTTGTTCCATAGTATGGAAACATTGACAAAACAATTACCACTTAAAGCCGACCTTTACTCAGAAAAACTTGTATAAACAGAACAAACCTCTTTAAAAGAAATATCTTCAAAGGGTCAATTCCTATGGTGTTCCCAGACCAGGCAGGCTGCTATAGGGCAGGAAGAGTGCATTTATACAGAGAGATGCTGCAAGAGCACAATTATCTTTGAAAAACTTTGGGGCCAGTACAGACCCTGTCGAATCTGTGGTCTGTGCCAAGGGTAGGCAGGGATTCATACTCTATTTTCTCTGTACCTTCCTTGTTTAGAAACTTCCTTGTAGACAAATGCCTTATCTTTTCAGATTCATATTAAATTTTGTTCCAAGTCCATTTCTCCCTTTATCTCAGGAAATTCTGAGTGAATAAGAAGCTTATGTTCTCTCCCACAACTGGCATGCTTTTTGTACAATTTGTTTTACAAGGTGTCAGAGGCAGTTTTATCATTTCGCTTGCTTTTAAATGTCCATCTGTTACCACCCAAGTACTTTTCACAAATACATGACCCACAAAGAATTTTGCTTATTTTAACTGCAGCAAGACTGAACCAGTATTTTGAACAGTCTCAGGGAGAAGTCTTCCAGTTTGATATTGAGATTACTGGTAGAATACACTTTGAAAAATATTTCTTCTATACAAAAATTCTGGATTAGACTAAAGTCAGTGAGCTAACAAAGATTTTGTAATTTATATTGTCTTGGAGAATCATTTTGCAATTTTGTACAAGTGTATATGGGGGGGGTTACCAAGTCTTATATCAGGAGCTATTTTCCATCCTATTTAAAATTAAAAATGACAGTTTTATCCCATTTCAAGTAGAGCTGGATTTGCAAAAATGAGGAAATGATCTACGCATTCAGAGCAGGGATACAGATACTATAAACAAGAGTTCCTGTAAGGAATCGGTGTCTACAAAGGCTTGTTGCCTGATTAGAACCTCAGTGGTGTACAGAGGTTGCAATACGGAAAGTCCTAATTATAATAATTCTGGCTTATCATTAGCCCTCTAAATAGTCATTGTTTCCCCACATTTGGCTCAAACCTAATATATTGTGACTAGTAGATATAAACCTTTTAGACTGTATTAACTGAACAAAACCAGCTTCCACAGGCCAAAAGGCAAAGAGCCATCAGATAGCATCTGAGATATGTAGCAGTAAACTTTCCACTTCATTGCAACTGCCAACTTAAAGTTTCCACCGAGTATTTGAAAAACACCTTTATTTATGACATCTGTTGTTCCATTATCAGAAAAACACCATGAAACTGCTTTTATAGCAGAACATGCATCTTGGAGTACTCTAAATCTCTGTTCCTGGATCATGTTCATTCAAATATGGCATTAGAAACTCTCTCTTATGCCCTTTGAGGTGAGAATTATGGTTTGAGTCAACAGGAGGAAGCTTAATTTCCTGAATTAGAGTCACTTTACAGAGAAACAAAGGCGAATTTACCAGAGTCCTGAAACTAATCCACTCAACATATCCCCCTGATATTATTGAAGCAATTCTAATACTAAGTAATCGAAGCTTGTTTGTCTAGTCAAATACATATATATATATATATATATATATATATATATGTTTGTTTGTGGTAACCCTCTTGGCACTTAAACCAATTTTTCCTTTTGTCCAAAATTCCATGAAAACTACTGAAGGTAAAAATGTTCTTAAAAGAATATAGTTATCATTGTCCTGACACACGAGGACAAGAACAAGCAGAAGACTAGGGTGTTTATGGGGAAATATATAGATATGACCGGACTGTTAATGAAAATAGAAAAATAAACAGTCATAGAGACAATGATAAGAATAAACTTTATAGATGTTTCCCTCCTTTTACCAACAAATAGTATTGATCCATGGTACTAGCTGTAAATGGAAGTACAAGATGCTCTGAGGATACATAGTAAGAGAGTCAGTCTCTTATTTGGAGAATGTTCATTTCTTGAAACAGTAAGCCCTTACTTAAAAGACAGTGGATCATTACTTTTTGTTAAAAAAAGATAAGAATCACTGGAATATAGAAGTCGGATTGTTAAAGAATAAGAAAGTTATAATGAGCGCCATTAGTCATATTAAGATTTTTATATACACATTAAACCAATAGACAGATATGAAAAATTATAAACAAGTAAAAGTTGTGGAAAGTTTCTATACAAAATAATGAAAATAAATACAGAGGGCTATAACTATGAAAAAGATACAATATGATAGACAAATAGAAGTTTTATCCAAGAATGTAAAATATCAACAATTTATAATCTTATCAAATACCTTGTTCTAGTGCAATATTTTCAGTTTTCACCCGCACTCTCAGCTTCTTGTCTACCAAAACAGCTTCCATGGGGAGATTTTTAGTTCTAACCAGCCCAGTCTCAAGAACAAGGGCAGAAAGTGGCAATGAACCCTTTCTATGCCAGTTCTAAATGGCTATACCTACTGACTTATATAAGAGGTTAAGAAGAGGAAAACATAAAAAAAGTTTGATAATAATTTTATATGATCTAGGAAACTAAACTTGAGATTGGAGCTCCAGGGAGGACTATGTATTTTCATGCAATGGTTTGATAATACATGGATAACCGAGGGAAAACAAGGTTGGAAAGAATATGATATATTAGACTACATGACAAAAGAGACTTCCTGGACAATGGCTATAGGCATCCCCAGGTGATGAGGATACCAAAATTTAATTATCTGGAACTTGAACTTTTTTATCTTATTCTCAATGTCCAAAAGAGTTTGCTAAGCAAACATTCAGCCATTTCATCAGGAAGTCTCTTTTCTATTGTTTCCCTTGTGCTGTCTATTTTTTTTTGCTTCCTATAAACCAGGTGAGGGCTTCATATTTGTAATGCCAGCACCCAGGTGACTGAGGAAGAAAGATAACTGTGTATTAAGGCCAGCATGGGCTTGAGTGACAGTCCATATCAAAAGTAAAGAACTATAGGAAAATGTGTTATTATTGCCTTTTGCTTTTTTCTATAGCTATAGCTAACCAAGGTTGACATAATTATCTGAAAGATTTTGAGAAAATTTTCATATTATGGGAATTATTAGGCATAGCCATTTTACCTATTGTGATTTTTTACTGCAAAATAACATTTAGGCACTCAGAAATCCTAATTCTTTGCTTTGCTAGCTAATAAAAATTATTTTAGAAATCTCTATGGACAATGACCTCATTCATACTAATCCTCTCTTCACTGATAAGAGACCAAGACAAAATTTCAGGGGTTATTTGCATAACATTTTAAGATATAGTTTATGAATACAATTACCATTCACTATTTTATTATTATAACTAGATGTTTCCTTTAACTGATTGTATTTACTAAAAGATCTTTAAAACTACAGCAACATATATTAAAGTACCAATGACTCTAAGCCTTATCAGTTGAAAATAATGTTTATGTGCATACAAATAAATGTTATTGTAAAAAGAAAACTTCTTGAATAGATGTTTTCCTTTCAATTTAAAGTAAAATATGCAAAGAGGTACTAGAGACATGTGTCAGTGCTTAAGACCACAGGATACTCTTCCAGAGAAACCATGTTGGCATTCCAAGTACCTATGTAGTGGCTTACAACCATCTGTAATTTAGCTTCGAAGAAACTGGCACCGTTTTCTGACCTCCATAAGCACTATAAACACATGGCACAAGACATACATGTAGGCAAAATACCTATGCATGTGAAATAATACTAAATAAATCTTAAAAAATATAAAATAGGCACAAAGTGAGTTAATAATTGAAGCAATGTTCTAGCTATTTCTTTAACAGATTTCATTGGTATTAGAGCACAATCAGAAACTCAGGTTGATGAAAGCAATTAAAGAGGATTTACATTTTTAAAAATCTAATACATAGAAATCTACCTACAGATTATTATTTAAATGAAAATATTCACGGTAGGTAAAAGTCATGTTTTTTATGGAAAGCCAAACTGTGCATATTATTTGAAAATATTTGTCACTAAGTATCAACTATTAGTAATAACAGCTGATTTTATAACTATGTTACCTCTCTAATGAGACGTGTTTGATTTCTCACAGATACGTACATATAATACTTGGTTTCCCCCATAACATTATAGCATCAAATGCAATTTAGTATCATGCTACCCCTGTTGCTGCAGAAGAGAGGCCTAGAGAGACCTACCAAGTTAATGATAGAACACTTTCATAAATAATAGTTTTATTATAACTGCTGTCAAACTTCTAAGAAATTCGAAGGATTGAAATGTAAAAATGGTAAGTTTTACAAATAAATATTTCAAAAATACTTTCCTCATGATAACTCAATTTGGAAATTTCTCATCATGATAAGCTAGGTTAGACAATGCCTACTTCATCTTTATTAACTTAACAATACACACCAGCAGCAAACAATAACGATGAAAGACTCCTCTGTATGGCAGTATATACCTGATAACAGACGTTTGTTGTACAGAGTTTAGAACATTTATTTCTCTTTACCCAATAGAAGAAAGTGACCTGGATCCGATATGTCCAATCAAGGACTAATAGGAGACAAATTCATCAAGGTCTTTTTTTTTGCTAAGTCACAATGAATTGACAACAATCTAGATAACAGATAACAATGAGTAGATAATGATAGGAATTATAAACGCAATAATAGGCAGGTGAATTACCTGTCAAGATGGGCCTAAGTTTCGTCTTATAATCCACAAACCTACACTTTCAATAAAACCGTACTAACCTGAAAATACTCTGAGCGCTACACCATTGTCTATTCTGGTTGTGATATTGTACTAGACTTGTATAAATTATTACCACTGGGAAAAATAGGATAAGAACACATCGACATCGCTATATTGTTTCTTTTAACTGTGTGTACGTTTAAAATTATTTCAGTAAGTAATTTAGTTGTTAATCAATATAATTTTGATTCGCTCTTTTTGTTTCAATTCAATCAGATGGTTGCATTTATTTATTTTATTCATTAGATAACTGAGGATCCTGCATTTGTGTGTTTATTCAGAGAAAGCTCAATTGTCACCAACATTCTTAGAGGAAAAAGCATGTCAAATGATATGAATTTAAGAGCCATTTTCTGTCTTATTCGAATGGACCTTATTTTACAAAAGTGAGATAACCTTGAAAGTGTCCTTTCTATTTATAGTTCTGGGATTCTTATTTTTCTTTGAAACTGGATATATTCCTTTACAAACAACTAGTAAAAATTCCAAATTGTTATATAAGTTGACTCAGGATAATATTTGGTACAAACAGTCCAATAGCATGCTGGCTTCAAAATGCTAAAACACTCTTATATGAAGAGGATAAGCGAGATAAGTTGAGTCTATTGATCACTAAAGGCACAAATGAATAAGTACTGGAAAGCTATTTAATCTCTGTGCTTTAGTCTTCCTATGTATTTAAAGAGAAGAGATAATAGCTCCTTCAAATTAAGGCGGCGGCAATTTTATGTAATTTGTATAGCCCTAAATACAGGCCCAGGCATAAACTAAGCACTTTCATAAATATTATTATTTTGCAAAGAACATGAATCTAATTTCATTACAGTTTGTAGGAGCAAAGGAGGCAGCAGTTTGAATTCCCTCTTAATATAAATGATTGCTTATCACTATAAACCTTTAAAGTAGCATTTATGTCACTATTTCCCATAGAATTTATGTATTGTACTAGTATAATTAATTCCATGGATAAGGAAATAGCATTCTTTTTCTTTTACTAGCTATTTAAAAAGCATAGCTTCAGGTCTTCTGCAGAAAACATTAGATTTGTCACTTAATTTTCAACCTCCCAATATCTAATGGAAAGATGTGCAATATAATTAAAAAGGTGCCCATAGGGCAACTAATTCTGAAAAGTGGTGATAAGTGAATGAAGGAAGTCTGCTTCATTTCATTTTTATGCTTTAGTGATTTCTAGCTTACAATGATAAGGAAATACTAAGCTCTACATCCTTTAAGGAGATAGCATTTTGGTATACAAGCATCTGGATATATACATTTTGCGCTCTGATGTGAGTGTGCCTATGCACAGCTACATACAAATATAAATGGTTAATTTTTAATCATTTTATGACCTTATAAAATGAATCCCTTAAACTCTATTATGCTTCTTGCTTAAAACCATGTGGTTTTTTAATATTTTAGACATTACACATACCTAATTATATACAATACATTCTGAATTTTGGCCTATTTTTCATCTCAAAATAGAAGTGATTAAAAATACTATAATTGCTACAATGAAGAACTGCCATAAATGGTGGCATTCCTTAATATCTACCATGATACATAGATTTACTTGTTAAGAAAACATACATGCTTAATAAATATCTGTTTACCATGAGAAACCTTTACCAGTTGTTGACGTTTCTAAAACAAATATCAAGGAAATTCTCAATTCCTATTAAACTATCTTTGTTAGAGTTGAGGAAAACAATTTTTTAGAATAATAAGGGAGTCCATGGAGATGAGCTCTAGGGAGTTACTGTGGCAAAACCAGAGGTGGCTGCAACTGTGGAGCTGCCAATACCATTGGGGTGGGACTTGCCAAAGAGGTAGATCCCAAAGCAGAGAAATACCCCCTTTGGGTTGATTGTTTTTTTAATTAATTAATTTATTTATTAAAGATTTCTGTCTCTTCATGGGTTGTTTGTTGAATCGTATAAAGGTCAAATGCTTCCTGCATTTGACAACAGAATTGTCTTGTATACAAAAGGCACCATCGATTTGTTTTTAATATTGTTGTTCTTGGAAACATATATTAATACTGTACTATTGCCGGGCGATGGTGGCGCACGCCTTTAATCCCAGCACTCGGGAGGCAGAGGCAGGCGGATCTCTGTGAGTTCGAGACCAGCCTGGTCTACAGAGCTAGTTCCAGGACAGGCTCCAAAGCCACAGAGAAACCCTGTCTCAAAAAACCAAAAGAAAAAAAAAACATACCGTACTATTGTATGTAAAATTGTTCTGGGTAGTGGTGGCACACAGCTTCAATTCCAGCACTCAGCAGGCAGAGGCAGGTTGAACTCTGTGAGTTCAAAGCTAGCCTGGTTCACAGAGTATGTTCCAGGATAGCCAAGATTACACAGAGAAACCCTGTCTTGAAAAACCAAAACAACCTCCCTCCCAGAGAAAAAAAAAAGAAAAGCAATGTATACCAGGAACCTGTGCCGTTCCTCCAGCATAGAGCAAGTTTTTATTTATTTATTATTAAAAGCTGTAGTTTGGCTGGGTTGATGGCTGTGTGGCAAGAATGTCTAAGCACATACATCTCATTTTGAATCCGCAGCACCTGAGTAAAAAGCCACTAATGGCAGGTGAAATCATAGGAGCTCCCTGGACACTCATTCTAGCAGATAAAAGAAAGTTTCAGTTCAGTAAGAGACCTTGTCTCAAGTCAATAATGTTGAGAACAGTAGAAGAACATGACTGGCAGCCTGCTCTGGTGTCCACACATATACCTGTACATTCACATAACTATAAAAAACATATGCATGCACAAATAGACACTGCAATATAAATAGTTAATTCCTATAAATTTGTAAGTTGTGATTGTCCCTTTTATGCCTTAATTTTTTCTCTCTGAACAACGGAGCCAGCTAGTACTAGTTTAAGGTAAACATGTAAAATCATAGCATGTGATATAATAAATATTTTCAAATATTCAGCAATATTGAAGCTGAATTATTTAAGTATTTACTTAAAATTATTATTATACCATTAATATTTCTAGGATTACACCAAGATAGCTAAATCAAATTACTTTAAGGCTTATCCACAGATCTTTATTAGACATTTGTTTAATTAGAGCAAGTATTTAGAAATTTAATTTGGTGAATAGGTTTGAAATATAAAATACCACTTTCAATATTTGATAATTTTGGAGCTTTGAGAGCAAGAAATAATTTTCAAAGAGGAAACCTCTCATTGTCACTTTAAAGAACTTTCTAGGTGAACAGTAGTTCTGCTCCCTGGCAAGGAATCTTGTTTATGCACAACACATTACAGTCACATCAATGTTTAAGATGATGAACATGTAATGGCATAGCTTCTCAGTCAAGCAAGCATCATCAAAGTAACTCAAGTTCTTGGGGGAAGAAAACAATAAAGAATCCTCTAGGTGTTGTTTCAATATTCACTTAATTTCCCCTAGTTTCAGCATTGAAACAAATACTGTGTGATTTGTAATAGGTGAATGCAAACAATTTTCAAGAAAAATAGTAAGAGGTTTAGGTGAATGGTTCCATAGTACACAACAAGCGAAGCATGAAGAAGGTTTAGATTCACTGCCCAGTCTGAACAATGGTAGTATCCATTAGTTTACATAACTGAATGGTAGGACTTCCAAAGAGAAATATATCCATGTCTTCTATTTCATTTCAGTGTACTAAGAGAGGGTGTACAATTCATTTTAAAGATCACTTTACCCTATAAATTTTTAAGGTAAACAAACACATGTGAAAAGTCATAGGGAATTGGAATATATTTTATCGCAAGTCTCTGTGTATGTGAAATTATTAAGTAGTTCTTTCTGAAATGGCTACTATTGCTGTGAAAACCTAATACTGTCAAACAGATCTTGGATCAAGATAGGCTAAGCCGATTCTGATATTTTCTACTAGTCAAGAATGTGTGACAAGTTCAGGCCAACAACCCTTCTATGTCCAAAAGGCATGAGAACTAAGGCTTAAAATCATTTTATGTTTTGTTTTTTGCTCCATTTGAATTATGCAAGCAAAATAAATGATATAATTAAAGCCTTATGGGACCTGATATCTACAGGTCTTCTATACCTGAACCATGACATCAATTGCATAGTCAGATGAATGAGAAGATACCCCATGCCCTTATCATTGCCAAATCTGCGAGATTCCCACTTGGCATTCTTGCTTGCTTATTTTGTAGTCCTGGCATGTCAGTTAACTGGCTGGTGCTTCCTAATAGACCCTGCACTAGTTCTGATTGATGTGTGAGTGTGCAAACATTAACCTCAACAAGGAGCCAGATGGCTCACATACCAAGCTTAGCAGCCAGACAAAACAAAGGCAGATTCAGAACTCTGTTAAGAGAGTTACAGTTTTTGGTGACTCTTTTCCACACCTATGCACCTATGCATGTTTGGTCTTATTGAGTTGATTTTATTCCATGTTAACCCACAGTAATATCTTCATTGTCATTTCCCTGCCACATTCTAAAAAATAGGATTTTTTTTCTCCATCATATTCAGTAATTTTTTCCCGTATTTTTGAAGAGGCTATATTTTTGACCCTAAAATCATGGATGAATAAAATTGCTTGAGTACTTCAGAAGTAATTTTAAGTTTTGCTTATTTACATCTTTATTTTTTTTTCTAACTCTAACCCTAACCCTAATTATTTACATCTTTAAAGTATTACAAAAGGAGCCGGGCTGTGGTGGCACAGGCCTTTAATCCTAGCACTCAGGAGGCAGAGGCAGGCGGATCTCTGTGAGTTCGAGGCCAGCCTGGTCTACAAGAGCTAGTTAGAGGACAGGCTCCAAAACCACAGAGAAACCCTGTCTCGAAAAAAAAAAAAGAAAAAAAAAACAAAAAAAAAGTATTACAAAAGGAACTAAAATGTTTTCAGTGAAAGCCAGCCATGTAGATATGTCTTTGACTTTAATCACTGAGATGTCAGTCTTTTGACTAAAATAAGAGATTTTTAAAGCGTGTCATTGTTTAATGCACACACACACACACACACGCACACACACACACGTATGTAACAACAATTAATGAAAAAAGAAGCCATGAACTTTACAGAGAGCAATGAGAGGTATATGTGAAAACTTGGCGGGGGAGAAGGGGAATATGATGCAATTATATAAACTAATTCTAGAATCACTTTTTAGTTTGTATTCTTCTTTCTGTACTGAAGCTGGCTTGAATAACATGGCAAAGCACATGGGCACAGGAGACCACTTCTTACGTATAACCCCAGCAGCACAGACATTAAGGACCTCATTGAATAAATGGGACCTCCTGAGACTGAGAAGCTTCTGTAAAACAAAGGACACTGTCGCTAAGACACAAAGGCAACCCACTAACTGGGAGAAGATCTTCACCAACCCCGCAACTGACAAAGGTCTGATCTCCAAAATATATAAAGATCTCAAGAAACTAGACCTTAGAAGGCTAACCATCCCAATTATAAAATGGGGCATTGAGTTGAACAGAGAATTCTCAATAGAAGAACTTCAAATGGCCAAAAGACACTTAAGGTCATGCTCAACTACCTTAGCGATCAGGGAAATGCAAATCAAGACAACTTTAAGATACCATCTTACACCTGTCAGAATGGCTAAAATAAAAAAAAAACACCAATGATAGCCTTTGTTGGAGAGGTGGTGGAGAAAGGGGTACACTCATCCATTGCTGGTGGGAATGCAAACTTGTGCAACCACTTTGGAAAGCAGTATGGCGGTTTCTCAGGAAATTCGGGATCAACTTATCCCTGGACCCAGCAGTACCACTCTTGGGAATATACCCAAGAGAGGCCTTATCATACAACAAAAGTATATGCTCTACGATGTTCATAGCAGCATTGTTTGTGATAGCCAGAAACCTGGAAATAACCTAGATGTGCTTCAATGGATGAATGGATGAAGAAAGTATGGAATATATCCATATTAGAGTACTACTCAGCAATAAAAAACAAGGACTTCTTGAATTTTGCATGCTAATGGATGGAAATAGAAAACACTATCCTGAGTGAGGTAAGCCAGACCCAAAAATAGGAACATGGGATGTACTCACTCATATTTGGTTTCTAGCCATAAACCAAGGACATTGAGCCTATAATTAGTGATCCTTGAGAAGCTAATAAGGAGAATCCAAAGAAAAACATATAGGCATCCTCCTGAATATTAACCTTCAGCAAGCGATGTAAGTAGACAGAGACAGAGACCCACATTGGAGCACAGGACTGAATTCTCAAGGTCCAAATCAGGAGCAGAAGGAGAGAGAGCACGAGCAAGGAACTCAGGACCTCGAGGGGTGCACCCACACACTGAGACAATGGGGATGTTCTACTGGGAACTCACCAAGACCAGCTGGCCTGGGTCTGGAAAAGCCTGTGATAAAACCGGACTCTCTGAACATAGCGGACAATGAGGACTACTGACAACTCAAGAACAATGGCAATGGGTTTTTGATCCTACTGCACGCACTGGCTTTGTGGGAGCCTAGGCAGTTTGGATGCTCAACTTACTAGACCTGGATGGAGGTGGGGGTTCCTTGGACTTCCCACAGGACAGGGAACTCTGATTGCTTTTTGGGATGGAGAGGGGACTTAATTGGAGGAGGGGGAGGGAAATGGGAGGCGGTGGCCGGGAAGAGACAGAAATCTTTAATAAATAAATAAATTAATAAAAAAAAGAAAGACTCAAGCTCAACTAATATGTATGTGCTATATAAAGTGTCCACCATGACTATGGATATGTTAAAAGTTTTAATCACTGAAGGACCTCTAGGTTGTTTCCAGGTTCTGGCTATGACAAACAATGCTGCTATGAACATAGTAGAGCATATACTTTTGTTGTATGATAAGGCCTCTCTAGATGCCCTTCAATGGAAGAATGGATGAAGAAAGTATGGAATATATACATATTAGAGTATTACTCAGCAGTAAGAAACAAGGACTTCTTGAATTTTGCATACAAATGGATGGAAATAGAAAACACTATCCTGGGTGAGGTAAGCCAGACACAAAAAGAGGAACATGGGATGTACTCACTCATATTTGGTTTCTAGCCATAAACCAAGGACATTGAGCCTATAATTAGTGATCCTAGAGAAGCTAAATAAGGAGAACCCAAAGTAAAACATATAGGCATCCTCCTGAATATTAACCTTCAGCAAGCGATGAAAGGAGACAGAGACAGAGACCCACATTGGAGCACAGGACTGAATTCTCAAGGTCCAAATCAGGAGCAGAAGGAGAGAGAGCACGAGCAAGGAACTCAGGAACATGAGGGGTGCACCCACACACTGAGACAATGGGGATGTTCTACTGGGAACTCACCAAGACCAGCTGGCCTGGGTCTGGAAAAGCCTAGGATAAAACCGGACTCTCTGAACATAATGGACAATGAGGACTACTGACAACTCAAGAACAATGGCACTGGGTTTCTGATCCTACTGCACATACTGGCTTTGTGGGAGCCTAGGCAGTTTGGATGCTCAACTTACTAGACCTGGATGGAGGTGGGGGGTTCCTTGGACTTCCCACAGGACAGGGAACCCTGATTGCTTTTCGGGCTGACGGGGGGGGGGGGACTTATTTAGGGGAGGGGGAGGGAAATGGGAGGCGGTGGCTGGGAAGAGACAGAAATCTTTAATAAATAAATAAATTTAAAAAAAATGTTTTAATCACTTTTTAAAGAAGTACCAAATGTTTCTTTTTCATATTTCAATCAAGCAATAGTTTCGGCTTGTTCTGAAATCCAATATTGTCTCTTTTGCAATGAAATGCAACAGTTTACTATAATAAACAATGTTTTTAAATAGTCAATTTGAAACTTAGAAAAGGGGCTTGTAGCATGTCCTTGTCACTAAAGTATCTTCCATATAAGTGTGAGGATCTGAGTTCACATTTCAAGCATCTAGATAAAGCCAGATGCCGTAGCTCAAGTCTAAAATCCCAGTACTTGTATTATGAGAAGGATGGAAGACACAGGATGCTTCCTCGAAGCCTGGAGACTAGCAAGCCTAGTGTACAAAATGACAAAGAAGAGGCCCTGATTAAAACAAAGCAGAATGTGAGGACTGATACTTGGGGGTTTTGTCATCCACACACATGCTAGTGTATGCAAGTATATTGATACATACAAGCATGTACAGTTTGAAAAATAATACCATACAGAAAAATATGGTAATTAAAAATTAGACATTATCAGTTGGAAAAATTGCAGAAGCTATCACAAAATTAGAGCTTAAATCAAAGTATTATATACTAGAAAATCTATAATACAAATTCTATAATGCAGGATGAAAATAATGAATGGGAATGAAAAAAAGAGTAAAGTGGAATAAAATGTGCCTCATAAAACAACATATACCAGGGTAGAGTACTATAAAGTTCCATTTTCACAGCTTTGAGAGAAGCTAAAATCTCACTTCTGACTCTCAAGCTCATGAGTAATGTGGTCATTTCAAACTTGCTGTGATAAAAATTTTATAGTATTCCAGTTAAGAACATATGTCAAATAGACAAAGAAGTAAAAATCAAAATGAAATGTGACAAAACACTAAAAAATACCTCTCATCTGACACTACTATTCTGATTTGGGCTGGGAACCAGCCACCAATTTCATTTTGAAAGTTCTCTCTGAGAATCATGAAGCAACATGAATGACCACTCTGATTAACATCAAAGTAAATGCAGGAAAATGATCTACTTTCATCTTGATAGCACAGATGCCCTAAGGAGAAATGCAGAGTCTCAACATGGACCAGAAAAGATCACAATTACTGTGGCAAAAGAACAGAAGTCTAATTTCTGTAGTTAATAAACTGATTTGTTTTTCACAGAAAACGTATGAAAACAAAGCCATTCCTCTTCCAAAGTCCTGTTATAGAATATATTCAGTTTAGAGAAAATGTTATGTATTTATGATGAAGGTCAATATTTTCAGATGGTACAAGTATCTTTTAAATCATGTATTATGGGTAATGACACTGAATTTTTTAATACAGTTCTGAAAGGCCATATCCTTTCTTCTTTTTTGGCTCATATGTGTAAAGTAGCATATAAATAGCATCTAGTTAGTATTCTATTCAGCTTATTAGTATTAATTAGATGCATTTTGCTACTTGGACAATGACAAAACTTCGGGTGGTATTCCAACTCTCACTTCATTTTCTTAACTATAGGACCAGAATCTAATTAATTCTATTATTAATGGTTGTCTAATTTTTAGCTATTATTTTTCATAGCCTGAAGATTTCATAATTCTGTGTGAAAATAAGAACATCTGTCATCAATTAATATGTGTGTATGTACACATTTGTTTTTACAGTAATTGGATATGTGCAATGATACTGCGCCCAGAGATTTAACTCCTTGATTGAAGAGCCCATTGCCAAGCATGGAATCACTAAGATTCCAAATAAAAACAAACAAACAAACAAAAAAAAACAAAACAAAAAAATCACCAATTTAGCTATTATTTCTGAACATATACTAAATTGTTTGAAAGTATCTTCTTTCTTGTTAAGAGTTTGAGGTATTTCTTTTTCCTTTCAACACTTGGGGGAATTAAAAATGTCTTCTTATAAACCATTACTCTCTTCGGAAAAAGACTTTCCTCTAGTGCAATTAGTGAAAGGAAAATGCATAGCTCCTTAGAAGACAGATATCCTTATCAACACACTGAAGTGTAATTCATCAGCCATTGATAAAATCATATTCTAGATTTATTTAGGACTGACTCAATTGTTTCCAATAACTCTTTTTTTCTTTTCAAAAAAGGAGGGGAGTAGCTGAAAATACTGATCTAAAATAATGAATGTAACTGAGCAAATGCTGTGTAATTCTGTGGCTGCTTTTGTTGTTTTCAGAAAAGTTCTTAAAAAGGTCTTTTTTTTTTTTCAAGACAAAGTTTCTCTTATAGACCAGAGCTGGCCTCGAACTCACAGAGATTCACTTCTCTGCCTTCCAAGTGCTGGGATTAAAGGCATGTGCCACCACTGCCTGTCTGAGAGAGGGTTTTATATTGCTCAGACAGGCCTTGAACTTTGTTGAACCACCACACCTGGGGTGAATGTTAAGGTGCATTTATTCAGTTTTAGAACTGCAATTTGCTAGCATTATAAATAACATTAATTTTAGAAAGTGATCATCCAAAGCATTCATTACATAAGACATAATTCATCACTGCAGCCATTACCTATAAACACATCATATCACTTAGACATCTGCACAGGAGCTCCTAGCCTATGGCTCTAACCCTGGGTATTCAGGAATACCTACAGAGAAGGCTTTTAGCTAGAGCTACATGCAGTTTGAAAGTGTGACTAAAAGCTTCATAAAGTAAATAAAAAGGAGAAAATTTATGTCTTTGTTCTACAAGCCAATGCAGTAAAAGTAACAGAAACTACCCATCTTGATCCTATTTGCTAGGCTAGAATGATCTAGACATTTCAGAATGGATTGCTTAAAACAACATGCATCTGCCTGCAAAAGAAAAAAAATTAATTTCTCCAGTGGAGTTTCACTGGGTACATTAACCACACTTAAGGGCAAGTCCTATGTCCAGCAGTAGATGGTCAGCCCAGAAAGAACTCACTGGTATTTTTGTAAACTTTTTTTTTATCATTTTGTTTGAGCATTTTTATCTTACTAGTCTTTGTTAGTGTATTTTGGTTCCATTTTTTTTATTTTCATGTGTGGTTTTTTGAGCTTTTTCTGTTTTTTAAAATTTGTTTACTTATTATGTATACAGATTTCTATCTGGATGTCTGCCTGCTGTCTGCCTGCAGGCAGGAAGAGGGCACCAGATCTCATTACGGATCTTTGTGAGCCATCGTTGATGAGAATTGAACTCGGAGCAGCCAGTGTTTTTAACCTCTGAGCCATCTCTCCAGCTCCCACTTTCTCTGTTTTGGTTGTTGTTATTTATTCTGGTTTATTTGCTATTGTGTTTGCCTTTTTTGTTTTCTAAAATAGAAAGAAGGTATGAAGTTGGGTGGGTGGGAACGTGGGAAAGAGATAGGAACAATTGGGATAGGGGAAAAACAATCAGAATATACTGTATGAAAAAAAAACCAATGAAGATCACAGCATTTTGTATTTCATTAATCAATTTGAGGGGATTTGTGAAGCCTGATGTAATTATCCATTTGTTAAAATGCATTATTCATTTAATTTATCTATGAAATTGACAAACAGTACAAATGTAATGCGCATACTCCCATTTTCTTCTTGTTTAGAAATTGTGGCTTACCTAGTCTGTTTTTCTTTAAAGATGTTTGTATGACACAAGCTTCATTAAATAATTCATTTTAGATTCTTGGCTTTTGCTTAGGAAATAAAGCAAGTATTTTCACTGTGTATAAAAATGAACTGTGTTTCTTCATAACATGACCTGAGCTTTAAGAACATCTTAAGTTTGTGTTGATCAAAACCCAAATGTTTCTAAAGTCCAATTCACAGTATTGATGAAATAGAATGACATTACAATTTTATGTGATCTTAAAATGTTCTGTAGCCACAATGTCTAGGCTAACAACTATTGAGTACATACTTCTGTACATAGAAATGGCCACTTATTGCTGACTAAAATTCCAAATCAAACTTTCTTCAATCTCAAAGTAACACAAATATGGTCATTTCAGTGAATAATAGGAACCCTGGCATCTATTAGTATAATTTGAAAATATAATTTGGACAAGATATCCACTATATCCAAATAATTAGATACTTATGCAAGATCAGAATTGTTTTTTCAAAGATAAACTACAAAAATACCTTCACCCTTAGTTTTCCTGTGCTATTAAACAGCTTGGAATTGCCTGTTGTTAGTGGTATTATTTGTTTTCTTCTTTGGAACTTTATTACAAATTATAACCAGAATATGGTCTCATTTGGCATCCTTTTGAAACTCAGCATGGTTTATTTGCCATTAAAACAACTTATGTCAATCTAATAATGAGAAAGAAACAATCAAAAGCTTTAGAACGATTTGATTGGTAGAAATATTTTTCAAGTTATTTAATATACTGCTCTAATAGAAACTTATTGCCTTGAGGATCTATAATACAAACAGCAGTAATGACAATGGATTTAGCTATCAGTTTAAAAGTCCAAACAGTTGGAAACAAGACAACCTGATGCCTTCAAAACTATGATAAATATAATAAATACTGTTATATGTCTCTCACGTACATGGAAATGGTTGGTGACCCAGATTTGCTTGTGAATATGTCTGCATATATAATTTAAATGATTTTAAAATATTTTGTAGTGTTGTTTCAGCCTAGTCATTTCTGAAGATAAAGTGCATATTATCATTAAGGTCAAAATATCTTATAAAGTGCTTCATGGGAGATAAATAGGAAAGGTCAGGTGGATGTTATTGCCTCCATGATTTTCTTTAATGCATTGGGTAGCCCATAATATAACTTGAACATCATCAATAATATAGAAAAAACAAGTAAAATTTCCTAGCTTAATGAAACAATAGATTATATATTAATGTGTATCTTGGTCCCTTATAACCATTGAAAGAATTTAGAATCTGTTCTGGTTTAATCTTTGAAAGAGTTATTTGCCTATTATTTCCTCTTATTCAGAAAATGACAATATAATGTCTAGGTCAAAATGTTTCTTTAGGAATTAAATGAAAGTTATTATATCTGCTCGACATTTTAATTTGGGTGGGTGGTTAGATAATTAGTTAGATAGATGGATGGATAGATAGATTGATAGATAGATAGATAGATAGATAGATAGATAGATAGATGATAGCTGGACATATAGATTCATGGATGATACATACACACATTAATACACAGATGAGATATATGTACATATGTATGTATATACATGTATACATAGAGAGATATATTGATACATACTTATGTACATACATAGAGGGATACATAGAAAGATATAGAGATATATGAATACATAGATAGAGACAAGACAGAGAGACAGTAAAGAGACATCCTCTAGAGCAATTAATTACTGGATGATATGATAATTGTATTTTTAATTTTGAGAAACCAGCTCAATTTCCAAAATGATTCCTAACTTTCTTTCCTACTAGAGTGTCTAAGTTCTTATCACAAAAGAAAGATATATTGGTGATAAATACACTAATTAGCTTTATTTAATCATCACACAATGTAAAACAGATCAAAATATCACAGTGCACTTCATAAATACACACAATTATTACTTGTCAACTAAAAGTAACTAAATTAAAATAATGAATTAAATAATCCATGCAAATCTGTTATGATAATGCCTGACATTAATAAATGCTAGTTATTAGTATTCATTTGTACTTTCAGTCTTTGAGCTACTTTAGATTTTAGGTTCAATGATTTAATAAACTGTCTTTGTGTTTAGATTAAATTCTATATGAAGATCTGTGTTTTGAGAAAGTGAGCATGTCAGCATTATCAAAATGCCTAGTTGCATGATGATTTTTTTCCTTAATAGGACTATTTTCATGAAGCTAACACTTTTCTACTTATCATAATTCTTTATTGTTTGGGAATCTCACATCATCCACCCTAATTCTGTTCACCTCCTTGTCCCACCATATCATCCCTTTGCTTCTCTATGTTTTCCACCTCTTCAACTCCTCTTCAATCATCCTGGTGCTATTGGGGGCCTTGGTTCACCACATAGTATACCATTCTGTCCAGTCAGCTTTACTAGCAAATGTTCATTGCCTAAGTCATCGGTCTGGTTTCTGCAACTTCATCATCACAGAGCAGCAATCCCTAATTGTTCATTTTTCTAATATGGAAAGTTGTATTCTAGAAATGCCACAGACAATTCAGTGTTGATCTGCTTCTAAGATATGTAGTTATTTTCAATAGAAATAAGATGGGTATGTGGCCATTGAGAACTAAGGAGTTCTGTGTGATCATACAAGACGAGAATATTTTTTCCCATTGAAGAAAACTGTTACTCAAATGCTCGAATCAGTAAATGATAAAATAACTATTCATAGAAAATTGTACAGTAGGTAGAATGACAGTACTGGTTTTTACACAGCTGTTTTGACTTCCTAAATCACTGAGAACTGATTTTTTTTTTACCAACACCATATTAATGAGTTCTTATGAGCGCTATAGCAAGCCCAAAATAATACTCTAAATTTGAAGGCCAATTGCTACAAACCAACAGAGTTTTGACTGCAACTCTGGCCTTTGATTTGGTAAATTGCCAGTTATGGCTATCATTGTTGGAATTAAACTGAATTAGTTTAAACTCTCACCCACTGATTTTTCTGACTTATGTGGTCAATGCAAACAGTTGCATTTAATAGTAGGAAAGCTAAGATAAAAATGTTAAATGCAAGAGTCAATTGCAAGGTCATTATTTTTTTCAAAGTAATGAAAATATAGTACTTGATCCACTGTAAAATTACCAGTTAATGATTCAGTCCTACAGAGTGGCTCTCAAAACTTGTTCAATGTACCCACACTGATTTCAGCAATGATAAAGTATCATTTCAAAGATTAAATAATGACAAGGAGCATAAATTCACATTTTACATGATGTTCCAAAATGAGTTTTAAAAAGCTTTCAGGAGAAATTCTCGGATAAAATAATGAGGAAATCTGTTCAAAGATCAATGACAAATATTTGACAGATTCCTAACAGAAAGAAACAACAGTGAACCATGCTTTTCTAATCAATATAACTAAATCAACATTTTATTAATTTAGAAAAACTTAAGGTTGTTTTCCAAAGCATCAAAACCAATTTTTCAAACAATCATAAATAACAAATTAATAAAATAAATTATCAGGTTGTCATCTAACGATAGAATACTGGAATATGTCATTCTAAAATATGCCACCAAGGCAAAGGTTGGTTTGAGCCAAAAGCAATTCAGAAGGAGCCATTCTCTTATTTGTCTAGATGCTAGACATAAGTTTACAAGGTGTTCTTCCTTTCTACAGGAAAGGACAGTCTGGTTACCAGAGAAAAATGCTCACTCCTTTTGTGCCTGGAGATGACACAAGAATAGTGTACTTAATAAACTGAACCATCTAGCTCCCATCCACCGTACTCTCTCAGGTTTCCTTCTATTTGCCACCATTATAGAGTCAAGCTCCATATACTGTTTCATTCATGGAAAACATGGTTTTCCATAGAAGATAGTATTTAAGTTGTAGCTCTAATGTACCTCTTTGAATTTTGCACAGTTCTAGTAATATTAATGAGCTTTTGTTCTGTTTTGCACTTGTCATCCCAGCTTCGGTTATAAGGTTGCCAGGTAAGAATTAAGACCAAAGAGAAGCATTTATGTTGTTTCCATGATCTGGGTATTACAAATAATGATGCCAATGCCCATCCTCCAAAGAATGGATAAAAAAAATGTAGTACATTTACATGATGGAGTATTACAGAGCGAAAAAATAATGACATCTTGAAATTTTCAGGCAAATGGATTGATCTAGAAAAGACCATACTGAGTGAGGTATCCCAGACCGTGACAGACAAATAAAATATGCACTCACTCATAAGTGGCTTTTGGACATAAAGCAAAAGAAAGCCAGCCTACAATTCACAACAAAGAGAACCCTAAGAGAGACATACATGGATTTAACTAATCTACATGGGAAGTAGAAAAAGACAAGATCTGCTGAGTAAACTGGGAGCATGGGGATCTGGGCAGAAGAGGAGCTGGGAAGAAGTAAAGGGAGTGGAAAATTGTATATAGGTCAATAAAAACAATAAAAAAGAACAGAGAGAAATTTATTTTCTTTTCCTTGACCAAATATGTTTATTGAATTGTTATCCCATAAGTGAAAATATGAAATTCTTCCCCCCAAATTATGAATAGTGTGAACGAATAGCTTCTGTTGTTTCTCATTGCTTGTGTTCTTGTCCAATAATGTCCATTATTTCCAGATTTGGGGAAAATATGTGCTGATTTCTGTGTTTGATCTATTTTGTTTAAGATGGGGTCTTGAGTATGTAGTTCCAGCTCCCCTTAATCACTTTGTGTATCCGGGCCAGCCTTGAACTTAGGATTTCGGGTTTCAGTTTAGCCTCTCAAGTATTACAAGGATTACACTGTCTACTTTATCTAGTCCCGTGCTGAAAACTTAGGTATTTTAACAAAGTTTAAGCCTCCATTTTGTCTTGAGTAAATAGTTATACAAACTGAGGTTGATAACGGCATCAGGTGCAGAATATAAGAGGCTGCAGAGTGTTCGATCTTAAATGGGACTTCCATGTAACATCCCCTCCATTCACAGATTAGGGATCATCAAGAAAGAGGGTCAGATGGGTTTAAGAGCCAGAAGTAGTGGATTAATACAATGGACCTGTTTTCCAGACACAGAGAGGCACTTGTACTTATGACCCCACGGTGGATGTTGTGTCAGCACACACAGACCTGCAAAGGCTGAAAGCAAACTCCCAGTATGGGAATGGGGCACACTGCTCCAACCCAGGCTGAGGAGCTATTCATACTTGATTACAGTCCAGAGAAGAAGAGTTTTCTTTATGGACTTGGCAACTAATAGGTACAAGGTTTGAAGAGTTTTCTTTAAAGATTTGGCAACTAACAGGTACATGGTTTTAAACTTATATACTATTCTTTTTATTATATCTCTTTTCCTAAATGAGGTTCATGAAAATATTTCACACTCTTTTCTTAGATCTTTCGCCATTTAATACTATCTGACTATATAGTACGATGCCATGCTCTTTTAAAACAAGTAGCATATTTCCTGTATCTTTTGGTGCTCTTTTTTGTTTTTTTAAGACAGGGTTTCCCATGTAAAAGCTGAGAATGGTGGCATGTGTCTGTAACTCTAGTGATATTGGGCAGCAGGGAGGGAGTCAGAGGTGACAAATAGCTAAAGTTTATTGGCCAGCCAATGTAGCTGAAGCCATGGGCTTTGAATTCAGTGAAAGACTCTGTCTCAAGAAACTAAAGACTGATTTAAAAACCTAATATTGATCTCTGGAAATCAAAATTCATGTGTGCAGATACTTGTGTGCGCTAATGTGCAAACACATACAAATGCTTATTCGCAGAGATGATATGCTACACACATACATACAGGTAGAAAAGAAAAATCCTAGTTAAGCTTGTTTCTTGCTTTTGTTGTTCTGTGAGTGTTACTATACTTAGCTAATTACTTCATGTTCCCTATAAGTTATATGCAAAAATGTTCTTTATTTTGTATGCATAGAATATAGAAATTTTGTATTCTACTAATTTACTGAGGCATCTCACTGATATTAATTTCTACTAATGTATATATTTTTAATGTTAGGATTTCTTTTTGTCTACGGTAAAAATATCATACATGGTGATTGGAATACTGCTACTTCTCTCTGCAATTATCTTCTGCAGTATTACTGTACTTTGTCAGGTTGCTATTTCTAGTATATCTAGAACAATGGTATATAAAAGCAAACACAACTAGAGGATTAATTTGCTTTTTTATTTATAGTATAAAAATATTATCTGTGCCTTCATTCAAAAACGAGATTATTTTTAATCTTTTTTTGTTTATTTATTTATTAAAGATTTCTGTCTCTTCCCCGCCACCGCCTCCCATTTCCCTCCCCCTCCCCCAATCAAGTCCCCTTCCCTCATCAGCCCAAAGAGCAATCAGGGTTCCCTGTCCTGTGGGAAGTCCAAGGAACCCCCACCTCCATCCAGGTCTAGTAAGTTGAGCATCCAAACTGCCTAGGCTCCCACAAAGATAGTGCGTGCAATAGGATCAAAAACCCAGTGCCATTGTTCTTGAGTTCTCAGTAGTCCTCATTGTCCGCTACGTTCAGCGAGTCTGGTTTTATCCCAGGCTTTTTCAGACCCAGGCCAGCTGGCCTTGGTGAGTTACCGATAGAACATCCCCATTGTCTCAGTGTGTGGGTACAGCCCTATCATACAACAAAAGTATATGCTCAACTATGTTCAAAGCAGCATTGTTTGTAATAGCCAGAACCTGGAAACAACCTAGTTGCCCTTCAATGGAAGAATGGATGAAGAAAGTATAATATATATATATATATATATATATATATATATATATATATTAGAGTACTACTCAGCAGTAAAAAAAAAAACAATGACTTCTTGAATTTTGCATGCAAACGGATGGAAATAGAAAACACTATCCTGAGTGAGGTAAGCCAGACCCAAAAAGAGGAACATGGGATGTACTCACTTATAATTGGTTTCTAGCCATAAATAAATAAAGGACATTGAACCTATTTTTAATCTTAAATGTAATACAAATTATACTATGCTAAATTAAAGTGGTCAGGGCTTCTTTTTTATTATGGTGTTTTTTTTAAACATGAAACGTTGATTCATTGTGTCAAAAATTAATACTTCACAGTTGAAAGTAACCAAAAGTCTATGACTACTAGATGATTTGGGGAATAACACACAACATGAAAATAGTTCCTGAAAATAACACAAAAATACACAAGAAAGATGAAATTTAGATAATATATCCAATGCAAGAGTTATGCAGAATTGCTGGTGGAATTAAAATGTGAGCATGGCCTGGCTAACCTCAGTGAGTCAGCAAAGAAAATGACATAAATCTAGGGAAGGTACATATAGGAATAAAAGAGAGATAAAAAGAGGGGGGAAGATAAAGAAGGGAAGAGCAGAGAATAATCAGCATGTTATATATACATGTAAGAGACTGTCAACTAAGGCTAATGAATAAAAATAAATAAAGGAAAAAAAAGTAGAGAACAAGTTCACTCTAAAATTTGACTGCAAATTTTCACTTCTGCTAAATTTGTAACAGCTCTAACTTGAAAACAGCTCAATGTTTTATTAACTAGCAACTGAATGAACAAATTGCCATTCACTTGTAAAATAAAACAGCAATAAATGCCATCAATTATTGAAAAATCTACAAAAACCAAAGAAGAGTGACTGCAGAATTCCAAACAAGATGATGAGTACGTAATTATTTAATACATATTCTTGACTCAATGTCATATTAAATGGTGAGACAAGAGAAGCATACTGTTCTAGCTTACTTTTCTATTGCTATGGTAAAACACTGACCAAAAGTATCTTGGAAGGGAAATAATTTATTTCACCTTACATGTCATAGTCCATAAATGAGGGAAGTCAGGTAAGGACCTAAGATAGTAACCAGAAGGCAATATCTGAATTAGAGTCTGTGGAGGAATGTTACTTAGTGGCTTGATACCAGTAGCTTGGTCAGCCTGCTTTCTCATACACTTCCAGTGTGGTACTGTCCACAGTGGACAGCATCCTCCAACATCAATCATTTTTTAAGAAAAATTCCCCTAGGTATGCCCACAGAAAATACAATGGAGGCAATTCATCAGTGGAGGTTCCCCCTTCCTAGGTGATTCCAGTTTGTTGCAAGTTGACACAAACTAACCAGCATACCTACTGACAATATCAATATTTGGAAGAAGGTAACAATGTTGTCTTTCACTAAGACTTTTAAACCTTAACACAATAGGAAAAAAGAGAACACATATGTTAATGTTAAAGCAGTTAATACGTTTTATTCACTGATGACATGATTATAACCATAGAAAATTTGAAATGACTAACAATAAAACACCTCATGAAAACAGTAGAAGCTTTACAATATGAGCTAATATGTATAATCATGTAAGTCACTTTCGTACATGTCAACAGTAAACAAGTGAAATCGGAATTTAAAGATATCAGTATGAGCTACTATAGATACAAATGAAATAAATTAGATATGATTGAGGCAATTAGAAGATTACAGTAAAAGAAAACAAAGAATAAAATAAATGGCCCTTGTTCCATTTCCATGGAAATGTAGACTCAATATTTTCAACATGTTATCTTCAAATTAATGAATAAGCACAGCCCCAGTCAAAAGGCTAATATATTATTCATGGTTTTCAAGTTTATAGAGAGAGAGGGTAAGAGACTCAGAATAGCACACATAATAATGAAAGAAAACAAAGCTGGGAGGCTTACAGGAGTTGACTTAAAGTATTACCATGAAATAATCAAAGCACTGTGATATTGGTAAACAACAGACAGATAGATCAACGTTACAGAATAGGAAGCAAAAAAAAACAGACCTATATGAACAGTTAGCTGATCTTTGACAAAAGGACGACAGCATCAGACTTAAGCAAAAAAATATTGTGCTTGAACAACTGGATATCCTTATTCAAAAAGAAAAATTATCCAGGTGTAGTTTTTTTCAATTTTTACAAAGCATAATTCAAAATGAATCACAGACCTTGTGGTACTTAATTTTAGATGCCAGATTGATGATATTAAGAAACAAATACTTAGAGTCACAGACTTTCCAACAATGAAAAGTATTTGAGTCTGAATGAATTAAGTTGGGAACAATCCTCCCTTTATGTGGGTCAGTCTAATGCAATCACCTGCGAACCAAGTGAGAACACACACAGCAGACTAATTTGCCTGTCTTCCCCAAGAGCTGGGACAACTTGTTCTGATACCTTAGGCTTTTGGGCTATATAGTATTGTAGGTTTTACATAAATGACCTTTTGAACTTTCTGTCTTTTGTTGTTTAACTAAAATTTGAATCATCTTCCCAGACTCCAAGGTCCTCAGAACTAGACTGAGCCTACTATGAAAATAACTTAAAAGCTTAACCACTACCAGCCAATGCTCATGACACTGGAGGTACCCTGAAAGCTACAGGAAGAGGCAGAGAAAGTTAATCATCAAGATCTCCTGTCACTGATATGTCTAGAACATATACTGGTGAAATAGTTTTACAAATGTTATAGGAGTAATTAAGCACTTTCTTTTTTTAATTTTTACATTTGAATTTGTTAAACATTAGTTTTTTTTTCTTTTTTTTAATTTATTTATTTATTAAAGATTTTTGTCTCTTCCCCACCACCGCCTCCCATTTCCCTCCCCCTCCCCCAATTAAGTCCCCCCCCTCCTCAGCCCGAAAAGCAATCAGGGTTCCCTGTCCTGTGGGAAGTCCAAGGAACCCCCACCTCCATCCAGGTCTAGTAAGTTGAGCATCCAAACTGCCTAGGCTCCCACAAAGCCAGTGCGTGCAGTAGGATCAGAAACCCATTGCCATTGTTCTTGAGTTCTCAGTAGTCCTCATTGTCCACTATGTTCAGAGAGTCCGGTTTTATCCCAAGCTTTTCCAGACCCAGGCCAGCTGGTCTTGGTGAGTTCCCAGTAGAACATCCCCATTGTCTCAGTGTGTGGGTGCACCCCTTGCGGTCCTGAGTTCCTTGCTTTCTGATTGAATTTAAGGCTCAAGCCATGAGATGGAGCCTCTATCTAATACTGCTAAAGTGGCCAAGAACCTGAACTAGACAGCTTATGAAGACAGGGGAATAGAGGAAAACCTAATACTATTATTCTGCTAAAGCAATGGTTCTCACATTCCTAATGCTGCAAAGTTTTAATATAGTTTAGTATGCTGTGGTGACCCTCAACCACAAAATTATTTTCATTCTTACTTCATAACTGTAATATTGCTACTGTTATGAATCATAATGTAAATATCTCCTTTTCTGTTGGTGTTAGGTGACTCTGTGAAAGGGTCTATCGAACCCAAAGGGGTCATAACCCACATGTTGAGAACTGATAAACTATGGGGGCCCACAGAAATGGATCTGTTTCACCTTGACTAAAGGTCAGAGAGTTAATGTTTATTCTTGCTCCTTCAAGGTTATAGAGAGTAGATGTAACTTAGGGTGTGACTACTAACAAAGATATCTTGACCTAAGGTCAAGTATTTGATGTTTTGAGTATTAAGATGGCAATCACTTTGTCTGTTCCTTGTATTGTGATAAAAAATATCCTTTGCTTTATTCACATTTTTTTGGATTGGGATATTTAAAGATCACAAGAAATAAATATGGGCAGATTTCAGCATTCACTGAGATGCAGTCCAGCAGTATCCTATGTCTCTGTATTTCTTTTGTATCTCTGTTTATTCTGCCTAACATTTCTTTTCCACAAGCCCCTACCTTGGAATGTATGAACCCATTGAGGTTGGACGCTGACAGATGTCGCCCCAATGTGTGACTAGGACAGTAAAGCAAAGAAACGATCCCTAATGACACACTGCTCTACTCATAGTTCAGTATCTCTGTTTGCCCTTATATCAGAAAAGTTTTTTCTTGCCGTAAATGGAAATTAAACACGGACATCCACAATTGGAAAATATGAAGTGAGAGACTCAGTCCAAAATGAGATATCTTTATTAAAACCCTCCCCATCATGATTAAGGCATCTATGTGGAAGAGGAAGCAGATATGGTATAAAAGCCAGAGATTGTGATTGACTCCAAGGAAACAATGCCCTTGAGACATAGCAGGATTGAAGCAAATATGAATTCAGAGAGACTGTGGCAACACACAAGACCTGTAAAGGTTCAAGGAAGAACAGATCCCAACATTGAAAGAAGGAACTGGACTTAGTTTCCAACCCAACCATTAAGCTATCTGCAATTAATACTCACTAGTAAAAGAAATCATTTTTTTTCTATATAGATTTACAGGGTATTTTAACCAAATGACAGGGCAGGGCAGACCCCAAATCAAGAAGTAGTTGGCCATCACCAAATGAACTCAATAGTATTGTTTGCCCCCCTCTTTTTGTCTTTTGTTTATTTATTTTGATTTTCATTTTTTATGGTTTTGTGGGGCTTTTGCCTGTGTGATTCTGTTTATATTAGTTTTGTTTTTGCTTTATGTATTTTAAAGAGAGAAAAGAAAAAAGCCATAAAGTTGAGTGTTTGGGGAAAAACTAAAGGAGCAAGGGGAAAAACATGATTAAATATATTGCATGAAAACTTCTTTCAATAAAAGATAGAACACCTGAGATGTAGCAGTTACAAAGCAGATTACATGGTGTTGTATAATTTACACATATTTGTGTTAAAATATGCTTTCTTCTTCTCTGTTGCTTTTCCTTCTTTTTTACCTAGAGTCTCACCACCTGGCTCCAACTGACCTGGAAATTGCTATGTAGACCAGATTGACCTCAAACTCAAAGGTACACCTGTCTCTGCCTCCCAAGGGTTGGAACTGAAAGTATATGCCACTTTACCTACCAAAACATTTTGAATAAATATAAATGGTTATTTAAGAAAGATAATAGTGTCATACATATTTAAAATACTCACTTTATGACATAGAAGGTATGAGTGACTTTGAAACAGCTCTTTGAAAACCTACACTTGATGAATCATATAGATTGACATAACTGCTTTTCTTTTGGAACGAAAACAATTCTCACTCACTCTCATTACTGCTAGCTAAAAATAAGCCTTGGAATGTCCTCACTAGCACTTCAAATTAAGGAATCTACTAGTCTCCTTTCATCAATGAGTCACAATTTTGTCATTTTTCCCTAAAACAGAATTTGGGTAGTGAAATCTAGTTTAAATTAGGCCAAGAATAAGCAAAGCCATTCTTCAAACCACAGGCTGCATTTGGCTACCAAAAACTTCACAAAACTGGCCTCTCCCTACTTTGTGAGATATTTCTATGCGTGAATTTATAACCGTGGGTTGTGGTTCTGGCAAATTCAATCATAATTTTATAGAGCATCGAGGAAGTCAAGGAACTCTTCACAAGGTAAAAATAAAACCAATAATAAACTGCTCAATAAGCAGAGTACACTGGAAGGACCACGGATTGTCCCTGAATGAGATGATACTGCTGCCACGAAGTAAAAAAAAATAGTTGACAAGAATCATATTGTTATAGATTAGATAATTTTAGTGACAGAATAAGTCAAATTAAATCAATATTGATAATAAGTTGAACTTTTTTCCACACCTTTTGCATAAGTATTTTAATTTTTCTACTCATCTTTTATGTACTCATGGAAAGAAAGCAACAAAAGAGACCTGAAACTCAAACAAGTGTAGGGTTTTCAGCCAACCAGAAACACGAGGAAAGGCCCTTCCCTCTGAGGACTCACTAGTTTCTCAGTGGCATTTCTTTAAACATCTTCTGTAGAGCTGATTAAATAACTCAGATTTAATGACTATGGTTTTCAAAGCATGGTTCTTAGACATGCTCTATCAGAATCACCTAGAAATTTGCTAGAAATGCAAATGCCTAGACTTGCTACCATACTGGAATTGGAAATCCTATCTGTGAATTCCAGGAATCCACCCTATAAATAACTCTTGGAATGACTCATACGTTGCATTATTCTGAAGTGTGTATTTTATCAAATATATCTACATAGCATATATATCCCACTTGCCCCTTTATTGTACATGCATGCACATATTTCTTACATGGAAACTGAAGGCTTCCAACTAAATTTTTCATTTAGTGCTGAGCAGGTGGTGGTGGCACAGGCCTTTAATCCAAGCACTCAGGAAGCAGAGACAGGCAGAACTCTGTGAGTTCAAGGCCAGACTGGACTATAAGAGCTAGTTTCAGGATAGACTCCAAAGCTACAATGAAATGCTGCATCAAAAAACAAAACAAACAAACAAACAAAAAATGCCTCAATAATCCATCAGGCCTTAGTGCTTTAAAACTTCTGTGATTTTGTTTCACCCAAAATAATATAAAATGGTTGGCCATATAAACTTTCATCATCACCACTAACCTGAAAAGTTTTAATCATTATACCTTTCTACATACACTTCCATCTGCCTTCATTTCTTTTCCTTTTGCTTCTGCACGCACAATGTCAAGTGTAACTTTAATTTCCAAAGTCACCCACCTCTCGAAGCAATTCATGTGTACCCCCACAGTACTTCTACTATATTAAAAATAAACTACTCCTTTTAACCATTTCTTCAGTTATTATTAGTTATTATCAATTAATTATTATTAATTATTAACTAGAATCATCTCTTGCTTAATGGCAACTCTTAAAGGAAGCCCATCTTATATTATTATACCTTTATCAGTATAAGATACTAGGCCAGGCACACATAGATGGTACTCAATTAAGGATTATTTTAGCAACTATATACTTCTGGAGACATAGGTGCCAACTATCCTATACAAAATGAAAATAAATAACAAAAGTGAACTTGTCTTATTTTTTATAATTTAAATGTTTATTTATTGTGTTTGGATATGTTTATTTATATGTGCATGTGTTTCAATACACACATTGCACAGGCACATAACGTAAGAGGAAAGAGACAACTTGCAATAGTTATCTTCTTTTACTGTGGGGGATATGGTGATTCAATTCAGGTCATCCAGCCTGGCAACAAATGCTTTAACCCACTGAGGAATCTTCACCATGTCCAATTTTGTGTTTCTCAATTAGAAAGCTATATATGGCCCCAAGGAAGAATAAACACAATAAACAATACATTTACCCATCAGCTGTAAGTAGTATGTTTTTTTCCCACTTTGTTGGCAATAATATTGCTAATTGGTCAATAATTACATTTTCAAGTTAAATGGGCTTACCACTGATACCACTACATACTATACAGAAATAGCAACTGCCAATTTCAAATCTCTATTAAGATACTTCGGTTGCCAAGAGACCTGACCCTAGAGGGGCTCCCAGGTGCCCAAGCTGAGGTCCCCAGTAAGTTCCTTGGGCAGTTGAGAATAGGGAACCTGAAATGACCCTATCCTTGAGCAATACTGACGAATATCTTGCATATCATCATAGAACCTTCATCTGGTGATGGATGGAGATAGAGACAGAGACCCACACTGGAGCACTGGACTGAGCTCCCAAAGTCCCAATGAGGAGCAGAAGGAGGGAGAACATGAGCAAAGAAGTCGGGACCACGAGGGATGCACCCACCCACTGAGACAGTGGAGCTGATCTATTGAGAGCTCACCAAGACCGGCTGGACTGTGACTGAAAAAGCATGGGATAAAACTGGACTCTCTGAACATGGCGAACAATGAGAGCTGATGAGACGCAAAGGACAATGGCACGGGGGTTTGATCCTACGTAATGTGATGGCTTTGTGGGAGCCCAGCCAGTTTGGATGTTCACCTTCCTAGATATGGACGGAGGTGGGAGGTCCTAGGTCTTACCACAGGGCAGAAAACCCTGACAGCTCTTTGGACTGGAGAGGGAGGGGGAAAGGAGTGGGGGGAGGGGGAGAAGGGTGGGAGGAGAGGGAGAAGGGTGGGAGGAGGGGGCGTAAGGGGGGAGGAGGGGGAGGGAAATGGGAGGCTGGGAGGAGGAGGAAACTTGTTTTTTTTTTTTCTCCTTTTCTCAATAAAAAAAGAAAAAAAAAGATACTTCGGGACGTATAACACAGAAAGTAAAATTTATGCCCCTTTTACAATTAACTAAAGTATTGAGATCACAGTAAAAGTCAGTTAAATGATAACAAAAATACTTCTAAGAAAGATTAGACTTTCAGTGAAAACAGTGAGACCTATAAAATTCTATTTTATTTAATTAACTGAATTAACTTTCTGGTTTGTTATCTGCATTGCAAAAAAAATGAGACTTAGGAACATACAAAAGGGAATGGTTCTCAGTGAACTGAACCATTAACACAATATCTAGATTCAAAATCTGGACACATTCTCCAAGTGTTCATAACAATAAGTACTGCAGTTGTGGGCTCTGCACACACAAAAGCCCAATTTTGAATTTATCATAAAACTCATATTAATTAATAAAATAATCTCACATACAATAACTTGTTGGGGACTATTAGAAATCAGATGTAATATTCACATAAAAATATTTGGCTTGAGTTATTTAACTGAAAACTACATTACTTCTCTCATCAAACACTAGCATGGAAAAATGATATCACTCTATTGATATTAATTTGAATATATTGAAATTCAAATACATGTACTCGACAGAAAAGCCTTATGAAGAATATTTGTGTCTTGGTAATAGTTAAATAATGAAAAGTGGGTCAAAGTAGTAGTTACAAGCATTCAATATCTTCTTTAAAATGTTTTCAATGTCTTCTAACCATGTTCTCAGTTTTCATTGATCTTACTATTTTTATAATGCATTAAGAAAAGTGCAATGTTGCAATAATAGAGAAGATATCAGAAAAACAGAATATGTGGAAGTATCATGGATTTCAGGAGTCTAGTTCTTGGTTTGTTCTTCCTAGCAACAAACGTTCAACAAGCCACCTAATTGTTCACTTTTCTTTGCTTTAGTATTCATCTCATTAGGTCACTGGAAAAGTTCACCACAAAAATATAACTCTCAGTATCATTTATATGGAGCTATCCAGAAATAAAATGTTCTGAATTCTCAGAATTTCTGCTTCCTGTACCAATACTATTGACCCTAAAACACTGGACCATATTCAAGTATTGCCAAAGCCTGGTACACATTTTAGTATCCTTCATCTTCTCTTAAGATCTGATTTTTCTCAATAACGAAGAATAGGAAGAAACAGGAAGCTAGGGGCAGAAAAGCTAGTTTATAACTTAGGTAATCATTGCACGACACAACAACTCTGCCCTAGTAATTCTACCAACTTAGGTATTGTAAATGAGGGTGCAGTGAAACCACTGAACTGGACCACTCTGTGGGTGGAAAATAGGGTTTCCTGGAAGAAATCAAATTGTTGGTCTGCCTACAAGAATAGAGCGTTGCAGCTTGTTGGAAAAGTGAGTGGATTTTATATGACTGTCAGCAAGATGGGGATCATTGAGCTGAAACAGTCTGTTAGGATTAGTCAGGAACTAGATGCCCCTGCCCCACATAGCTGAGTAATGGGAGCAGATAAGGGGGGTATTGGTTTTTCTGGTAAACAGAAACCAGCCTTGAGAAACTCTGAGGAATGCTGAGTTTAGGCTTCTGTTTACCCAATCAATCCTTCCTGGATTACACTCACGTCATCATTTACGGTATTATCAGCAGCACTACTGTTTGGGGGGCCCACTTTGGACCTAAGAAATATTTTGTATAGCACTTATATGTAGATTTACTGATCATATATTTTGAACTCATTCAAACTTAGTGTTTGGGCAACATATAATAAATACATGGGGCACAGATTGGTACACAGAGGATAGCAAGATAATAAAACATAAATAACTATTCAATTTTACCTATTTTATGACAAGAAAATATATAAAACCCAGCAAAAGAGATGATAACACATCTAAGCAACTCTCAATTAAAACTGCTAACTATGAAAATCTAGGTTCAGAGAGTTTCAATCTCTTTCATCAAAACGTTTGGGATCAAAAGTATTTCAAAGTTCTCAATTTTTACCATTCTGGAATGTTTCTATAGATCCTACTGGTTGACAATTTCACATCTAAAAATTTGAAATGAAAGTCTCCAAAGCCCAAGAAATATTTTGAATGTCATCTCAGGGATCAGGAGCACCTGCCTCTGGAAGTGTTATAAATTTTCCCAATGTAAACAAGGAAAGAAAGGCTGTCAGGTCAGCCAGACAAAAGAGTGATTTGATGACCTTACTCAAAGAGTGTGGAACCTCCAGTGTGAACTTCAGCACCCTGTTCTGACACAGTATGTGTTAAAACATCCCTGCAAAATGTCTGTCTAAAACAGACACCAAGGACTTAGTTTTCAACCACAGCAAAACCTTTTGTTCCTGAGCAAAATATTGCATGTGGATCAGATGTGTAGACACGATCGTTTGAACTTACGCATATTTCCTGTGAGAAGAATAAATAAGAGGACAGTATTGTTTTGAGCTCTGTTAGAAATGGAAGCAAGGAGAACAATGCAAAGTGCTTTTCCAATTTGGGGTGGGACTAAAAGTGGAAGAGATACTAACTGTTGTAGTTAAAGAAACAAATAAGTAGAATTCACTACACAGTATGATGTAGAACTAAAATTTATGCTTATTTTATGAGCATGACAAAATTATGAGGATAATGATTACAATTTAAATGTCATGTTTTCCCGAGGGCAAGATGATAGCATTGGAAAAATAAAGTAAATACATGGGCGAGGTCAGTACATAAATCACATAAATATAATTCTTTCAATTCAGAAAATTGTTCCAGCAATAAGAAAGTGGCACCATTTCTGTTTTATTATTTACAATGTTCTTTTCGTATATGTTTTATTTTTAGTAGATGTGAAGTTATAAAGAATATAATATTAATGAAGTTTAAATTGTATGTATTTCTCTTGAATATCAGTTGCGCATAAAATTTTGCCTCAGCACATCATGTGAAAGCCCCGTTGTAGATTGTCAATATAAATTTTAGTAAATAGTTGTGTTTTTTGAGGGAATATATGATACACAAAAATGTGGATGTCAATTTGTGAAGTCAGTTCTGACCTTCTACCTTCACGTGGGATCTGAGGATTGATTGCATTGGCTTAAGCTCGTGCCCTTAGACAACAGCTCATTTATCTACTGAACCTTCTTAACCATGCCAATATTCACAATCTTCATGTTATTTTTAATGTGTCATGCCCTCCATACTGGCTAGAAGGTAAATCATGAAGCATCTCCATGGGAACCGTGTTAAGTCAGTGAATGCTACTTCACCATATTGTTACCCTGGTAAGATGAATCATATCTTTTTAGTGTAGACATCCATGTCAGCAATTATGATATAAATGTGTTATTGTTCCACAGGCTGTTAAATATTTATAGACAAAAATAATTATATACACCCAGCTTGTGTTAGTGAAAAGTAAAGGTGCATATTAAACCTGGAAAAACCAAACAGAAAGATGTAACGAAAACATACATATCATGACAGCCATTATACACAGTGAAAAACCAAAATTATTATGTAACTCATTGGGAGATAACCATTATATTTTACAATTGACCTAATAATAAACATTTTTTATTCCCATATTTTTGTCCTCACATGCATAAAAGCATATATTGTGAAAAATTGCATTTGGTGATGACATTAAATCTGTGCTTTCTTTTTATAAGCCTAGGTAAATGAACACATTTTTTATAATATAAATTATATTTGTCATGGGTAAACACCAGACATTTCTTTGGGATTATAACATATCTACAAATTACACGGGAAGAATATTTACCTTGAATTAATCTTATCTTGAAATGGCTTTGTGTTTCTGTTAGGATAAATATTGTTTGCTTATCTATATAGAATGGATGCGATAAATGACATTCTAGTAGAAATTTTTGGAATCGAAGGTTAATATAAGAGCTATTTAGAAAAAGAGATAGGACTTAGTTTAAAATTGTACTGAAGAAGTGGAAAATATGTGGGATGTACCGCAAACACATATCTGGCTTCTAGTGACACCAAAATGATAAAGATATCTTTGACCACATGTATTTCTTTAAAACAGCCTGTCTGTGGCTTTACAAAGTAACAAAGATATACTTTGTTATGACTCTAAAATTTACTAATATCCCGTAAATGTACTTCTATGCCTTAGTGATGAAACTTTGCATCTCTATTCATTGTATCGCTGTATATTTACAGGACTGTATTTAATTTAACACACAGGAAACAATTATTTTCCATTTTTTGTTTTCAAACTATCCATCGGCTAATTTTTTATTTATTTATTTTTTCTATTTTTTAAAACTTACCATAGAACTAATTATCTGTAGTAATGAGCAATAGTATCTGGTCATTTAGGATACTAATATTTAACACTGAGATTACAGGAAAAATATGTATTCTTGAATAGACTCATATTTTATCCATTTGTTAAAAGTTTTCCTCTAGGTTAGAAAACTGCTTTCTTAAATAACTCACATGATATTTCCATTTCTCTATCAGCATTTAGGATCAAGCACTCAAACACATGAGACTATGGGGCACATATCTATTTAGACTACCACATTATACTTCCTGGTCCGCATATGCTTGTAGCCATATCACGCATTTAGTCCAACTTCAAAAGTCCCCATAGTCTATCACAGTCTCTACAATGTTTAAAAGACAAAAGTTCAAAGTTTTTTTCTGAGATTCAAGAAATCACTTAACTGTAATCCTCCATGAAATCAAAATTAAAAAAGAACAGATCACATATTTCCAATATATGATGACACTATATATATACATTTATATATATATATATATATATATATATATATATATATATATATATTTCCAGAACATAGAGAAGGGAGCACATTGTGGGAGTACTGGATGCATCAAAGTAGGAGGCCAAAAACCAAGTGAGCAAACTCTAAAATCTGCATACCCATATCTGATGTCAAAGTGCTCGTCAAATCTATAGCTCCTTTCAGCTATGTTGACTGCCACACACTTCTTTGTCTTTTGCTGTTTATATTCCCTGTTAACAGCTTTCCTCTGCAGGTATCTCATGACTCTGGTAACTCCAACATCTTGGTTTCTCAAAGGCAATCCAAGCTTCAGTTTCACAGTTTCATGCAATAGACTCTGGGCCTCCACTCAGGGTTAACCCTGACACATTTCTGGCTGCATCAGCTTTCCTTAGTCACAGAGGAAGATTCAATACCCCTTTTCTTGTATCTTTGATTCTAAAGCCATACCAATGTGGCTGAAGTTGCCAAGTCCTGCTACATTTGGGGATGGAGCATGGACCGCTTGCTAATTACATCTTCATCAGCTTTCTGTTTTCAATGGCTTCTTCACTGCCTTAAGTGTCTGATTATTGATCCTAAAACAGGATCAATGGACCAGACTGGCCTCCTGCCTCTGTAGTGCTGGGATTGAAAGAGTGCACCACCATACCTGGATATAAGCTTATCTTAATTCCTTCCCACTCGTTGGAAGTTTAACTGGGTAGGTTCTTGCCCTAAGATCACTACTACCTTTATTCTATTTCTTGATATGGTATCTCCTTGGACACAGGACTTAGCTCTATTCTACTTCCTGGTGCTCCTTTTCTCCTCAAATTGCAAATTTTGTATTTTCCCTTGCTCAACTTGCATCTTTCCATTATAGATCACTATTAACCACACAACAAAGTCAATACTAGGTTGTTTTGAGATTTCCTCTACCAATGGAATTAATACAAATCTCTTCACTTTAGCCTCATGCAGACTTTTTGGAGAAGGGCAAATAGCAGCCACCTTTTTTCCCAAAATATCACAAGAAAAGTTTCTAGGCCAAATATTAAAATTCTTTTCCTATGACACATCTTAAGTCAGGCCCCCATAGTTCAAATAACCCTCTACATCTCTGCCTTCCATGTTTAGTATTGCATTTGCATTTCACTTAGTTAAAAAACTTGGTCTTTTAAAACACATATTCTAATTTATATTTCTTTCCTAAAGTTCTGTAATGGAATTTAATTAACTGTTAATTTAGTGAGAACATTTTAAGAACCATCAGTGCAAACTCAAGAACTTGCTTCTCTTCCTACTTGATCAAGTGAAGTTTTCAATGTTTTGCTTTTAAATACCATAATGATACTTGAAAGCATTTTGTAAAAGCAAGAAAAGAAATTTTGGTCTTTTACTTTCTATTACATTATGTCGGTTCTAACACTAAACTGTTTACAAGAGGAGAAAGATCCATGGAGAGGGTAGGCCATATTTATTAACAGTGGCAATGCAATCTACTAAAAGTTTTCGCTTAAGAATCTTCCATATCTTCTTAATAAAATGTAAAGCGTCCATTATCAGAGTTTTGTCACTCCTAAAACATTTTCATACAGAGATCTTTCTATATGCCCATTTTCTGAGTTTGGTGTATTAAATAGACCCTTGGGATTTATGTACTTACATATACATGATGGAAGGTAAGAAAACTAAATAAAACCATTTGGTTTATTTGCTCAAATCTAGTATGATTAAATCTAAATTCAAGTTTTCTACTCTTGACATTTAAATAGACCCCTTTAAATTGCACTTAAAATGCTTCTTTTTATGGTTAGAATCTTCCTTGGTGTTTATGTGTATAATTATCTGGGGTTACACTATGAATTATGATATAAATTGAGGCATAAATTAATTAGGGTATATATTTATGGCTATAGAAAAAATGATAATTTATTATTTTATATAATTTTAAAATATGTTCTAGTTACAGACACTTAATAATCCAAAATTCAGCTATTTTAGCTTTTGTTAAATAAGTAAGAAGACAAAATATAAGTTTTATCAACAATAAGGTTCCTCATGCATTTTAATATTTGAAATAGAAAAGATAATTGACAGAATTTACTGTAATGACTTGCTGATATAAAAATCAAACAGATATCATTTGTAAATTAAATCACATCTCTTTATCATATGCTCTCCTGCATTTTACTGAATCAAAACAAAGTGTAACATATGCAGATTTAAACAGTCAAAACTTGAAACATAAGAAAAATAATATGAACATTTGAAATATTTACTTTCAGAACACATATTAAAAGTTCAACAAATATTTCATTTTCAAATAAATATAACATAAAATTCTTACCTTAGAAAATTGTGCATTTATCCATTTTGTGAATGTTTTCTTTTGAACATCTTCTCTTTCATCTATTTTGTAAAATAAACAAAATTAAAAGTTAAAACTAACTATAGGTATATTTTGCAACCAAAATAACTTTCAAGTAACACATACTAATTTTATTTTAAATTTAGTGTTAATGTCATTCATAAATGAAGTTGAATTAAGTGATGTTGGTATTGGGTATTTGATGGAAAAGTATATCTAAAATTAATTGATGTGGTCAGGTCCATAGTCTTTCAAATACAACAGCATTGACTAAATCAGTCTCATTGAATAAATGGGATATTATTCATCCCTTAATATTCTAGTCATGCTAGTGAAATTAAAGGAAACTATTTGGTAGTATTTATTTAGCAAATATAACACTGGGCCTTTCCATGTACTTTCTTTCCCATTTATGAATAAAGGATTATTTATTCATTCACAACCACTAAATCCTCTAATACAGAAAAAAAAACTTCATATTACAAAGGCTCTTTAACTACCAGGAGCATGGCTTACTTACCTTTGTATTTTATTTTCTACACAAACTAAGAACTCAGAAAACATTATTTGACAAACATAAATGACTTAAGGGAGGGCCAATCCTACAAGGCTAAAATTTCTTATGTTTCATTGTGTTTAAAGTAAGGAATTGTAAAAGCAAATGGCAGTTCTTGGCTTGTAAATGAAAACTCAGAGGGAAAATTTCTACAGATTTATATCAAGGGATTAGGTTGAGAAATTATAAAGAAACAGGTTTATAAAAGCCATCATTACAGAATTATTTGCTTTTCTAAGCTTGAAATTACTATTGAGTTAAATTGAGAGAAAAAAATTCCATCTTCATTACTAAAATATTTTCTTCAATGTTTGGTATTAGTTAATAGTCAATAACCAGTATATCTATATAATATGTAAGAACTAAATATTTCAGATATTATTTACTTATGTTATAGGTCAAAATAATTGTTATGAAAATACCTCAAAGTGTACACATTTCTTCTCATAAAATTTTCAATAGTAAACTTCCATTCATTTCTTCAAATATTTAGAATATTGCAAAGATTTTTTTTTCATAACAAATGCATTCATATACTAAAATAATAGCTATCTTTAAATTGAAATACAGATGCACAACAAAGCTTTTATACTTATATGTAAAATAGCAGCAGATAGCTCTTGAGGGGAAAATTTTATTTTCCTTCATAAAATACATTCTTACTTAACTATGTTATTCCCATAGGCTACTATACATATGGTCAATTTCAGCATTATCCATATGATAACACACAAATCAGAAATAAACAATGTGGATACCTCTCTTTTGTTGACATATTTGAATAAATTAGAGTGATATTTTCAAACCTAACAATTCCTATCACCACCAATTATATACCATTCCTTGAAAATCAAGAAAATAAGAAATGGAATATTTTAAATGCCAGATTTTAATTGGCTTGGCGTGAAAGTCTAAACAAATATCTCTCAGTGTTATATAGAGCTATTCCTCCCTAAAAGTAAATGAACTTATTTGAAATTCCAATTTCTTTTTTCATTCAAATCCATGAGTATTCTATGCCACATACCAGAGAGAAGATGAGTATGCTATATAGTGAATATATTTTGTCCACAACAAAAATCATGTTGGAGCTTAATACATCTTGTGGCTATATTTGGAATTGAGATTTAAGGGGGAGGTGATTAAAGAAAGTTACAGAGACTGCCCGAATTGACCAATGCCATCTAATCGGTGTGGGTTCTTGCTCTCACAGAACTAGGTTAACAACCAAATATGTCATTAAGAGCTGGCTTTCCATGGTTCTTATTCACGCTAGAGAAACAGATGTCACTAGAAGATCAAAGAAACGATTTTGTCCTAGTACACATTGGTGAGCCAGTAAGTTTTAGAGGGTTAATTACATGAACATTAGAAATTGAAAGGAAGCTAGCTAGCTGTACCACCGAGAAGTTGTCTAAACAATTTATGGTAGCTTCCTCAGTAAGAGTCACAGCTGCATTGTAATAAGCTGTACCACTAAAGAGTCCGTTGCACGATTTATGGGGAACCACACCACTGAAGTGTTTCCATAAGCAATCATTTTTTTACCTCTTCTGTAACATCTAGAAGTGAGAGAACCTCTGATATATCCATAGAAGAAGGTTCAATAGCTCAGTGAGCCTTTATAACCCTTCCATGTGAGAAGATGAACGCACCCCCCAAAATAACCCATTTCCAACTATAGCCACATGAATGTATTATGTTCCAACATAAATTTTGTTGCTCACTAAATATATTTTATACACAAAAGACACATCTTCTCTTTGCTGTATGACTACTATGCTGTTAAGATCTTATAGCACTGATTACAAAAACAGTGATTGGTTGAGCAATGATGATGCCCCAAAGAAGCAGCAATTCATCAATGATAAAAAAGGTTACTCCTTCTATGTGCAATCTCGGAAAGTACCTGTTAGGCCTTTGCATTTCTGCAATGGATCCTTCACCAGAAGCTAAAAGAATCTAGAAACTTGATGAACTTTTAGAAGCATGAGTAAAAATAAATGTCCTTCTGAATAACTAGCCTAATCCCATACATTTTGTTATAGCAATAGAAAATGTACCAAAAGTACACAAGAACACTCAGATGTTTTAAAACATAACAAATGATCTCTAAAATATGTCATTTGATGATAGTTATGCCAAAGGCTTTTAGGTGAAAATAGAATTGTGATTTCATTTTCAATTAATTTCCAACTCCATATACAAAGCACTGGAGTCAGCACAGAAACCTTGACATTATGAGCAAAATGTTATGTACCTACTGTAAAAATAGCAGTAAGTGTGAGGTTCAACATACAAACATCTTCAGGAAATATCCTGTTTCAATTATCATCTTTTGTAGCAGAAAAATATATCTGCAATGAATTTCTTGCAAATGGTTTACTTTGGAATTGTAGCTTTTTCAATGTGATAAATATTATAATTCATTTTGTTATAACTACAAAATGTGAATGATTATTAGTGTCTTATTGCTCAATAACTGTTTTTAATAATATTTCAATCAATTTGCATGCTATTTAATACTTTTACATTGGAAGATAAATTCTGAATGAATAAAGCTGGTATTATAAAAAATCAATTAGACAATGATCATTTGAATCAAAGTCCATAGTTGATGGAGGAGGGTCATCTGTCTATTGGTTAATTAATAAAGAAAACTGCTTGGCTGATAGGTAAAGAACATAGGTAGGCAGAGTAGACAGAACAGAGTGCTGGGAGATGGGCGATGGTGGCGCAGGCCTTTAATCCCAGCACTCGGGAGGCAGAGGCAGGCGGATCTCTGTGAGTTGGAGAGACCAGCCTGGTCTACAGAGCTAGTTCCTGGACAGGCTCCAAAGCCACAGAGAAACCCTGTCTCAAAAAAAAAAGAAAAGAAAAGAAAAGAAAAGAAGAACAGAATGCAGTCGCCATAGCTCTCCTCTCAGAGATGGACACAGGTTAGAACCTTTCTGGTAAGCTACCACCTCGTGGTGCTACACACAATATTAGAGATGGGTTAATCAAGATGTGAGAATTAGCCAGTAAGAGGCTAGAGCTAATGGGACAAGCAGTGTTTAAAATAATACAGTTTCCCTGTAATTATTTCGGGGCATAATCTAGCCAGGCAGCCGGGAGCTGGGGCCGGCAGGAACACAGCCTGCCGCTCCTACTACACATGGTTTTCATTTTGACTAGATATACCTTTTTAACATAATTTGTTAGCAAATTGTAAAGAATAGTTTGTAATAATCAAAGAAAAAAAATTGAACAGATGCACACTAATTCAAAACAATCACAAGTTAGATACTCAATTTAAGCTACCCAAACTTCTATGCATGTTGTAGTTGCATGAAAGCATCCTGAATTTTTATAATATACAATTTTAAAATTATTAGATTATTGCCATATTGTCTATAATAAAAATGTAAAATCAGGAACAAAGCAAATGTGAAGATAATTAAGTAAAATATGTTATTGAAAAGTAATTGTGCACATTCCTGCTCAGTCATTTCAAATAACAATTTTTTTTCTCATTTTTCTTTTGAGAGTTTTATAACTAGCTTCCTCTCACTCATAAAAATATTTCTGAGCATATTAATTTGAGAGGCAAAGAAGAAAATCTCTCTTAAAAAATTTACTTGAGTACTGTTCTCTGGGGATGTCAGAGAGTGAAGAACTACTACTTCATAAATTGCTAAAAGTGATCAATATTTTATTTTATTCTCTCTATGGGAAAATTTCACATAAAAGTATCTTCCTACCATGACATAAAACATGTACATCTTCTCACAATTAAACACTTCTAGTAGTCATTTTTATTCAATATATCTAGCATTTTGTATCTTCTGAGATTAGTGCATCAACCTTTAACCTGTTATTAACTTTTATATTCTTGAAAACCTCAGGAATATAAATGTCGGATAGATTCAATGTAATATTCATGATTCACAAGAAAAATTACTGCAGGAAAGTGTTACTAAGAGGCACACTGAAAGAGCATTAGGTGTGGAGACCTACCTTCCATTTCTACTAAAAGATAGTCTAGAATTTTGGCCTTGTATTTACGAGTCCTCACTCTGTTTTCCTTTGAAATAAGGACATTATTTTTTATATCATCGACCCATTGCTGTAACTTTGTGTAATGATTCGTGTATTTAATTCTATGAGAGTCATATACAGAATGTACATAATTCTTCAGTAGTTTTTGAGAATACAAATGACAGTCAATCTTTGTCAAAGTTCACAACCTAATAGAAACTATAAATAAATGAAGTGTTTACAAGAGCAAGAATTGATAATTCTGAGAAATTAACGGGGGTACAGAGAAAAGGATATTGAGCTACTCGTGCACTGGAAGAGGCATTGTAGACAAGGAGACATTCAATTTGAGTCTCGCTGAATGTGTGAAAACACAAAAGAAAATGTTAGGGAGAAAATGATGAATTTTGGTAAGTGGAAAACAAAGAAAAGAACCGTAAGAAATCAAAAGTCATGCTCTTCATTCAATGAAATTTTATGTTGACTCACTCAAACTCATAAACAGGGAAATTAAGTGGCTTAAGTTGCAAGATGCTATGATAAATTCATAGAGGAGGATCTCTCTATAACCTGACCTTTTGTTTGCTACCAGATAAAGTCATAAAGCTGGACATTTCCTGATGATTTTTACAATAATAAAACACTGACTAAAATAGTACCTAATATCACAGAGAAAATAAACAATTCTGCAAACATGATTAAGCCCAATGCTAAAGCAATGAGATAAAACTTTGTGCCAAGAAATGTGTGTGTGTGAGTGTCCGAGTGCCTTGTTAGTCATTTTATATGTATTTGGTTTATTTCTATTGCTTAATTTATGGTAAAAAAATAGTAAGTTTCCTTGTAATATTTTCATATCTGTAACATATTTGTCCTCTATTGTCTTCCCTCTTTCCTGTCCTTCTCCTACTGATATCCCCCTTCAGTAGTCATCTTGTTAGTGCTGGAAAATATTTATATTCAACAGGTTTATTGTTTAATGCATTAATCAAAAATGCCTATCATTTATGTGACACATTATAAAACTTAGACATAGGAGAGGATGTTAAAAAGTAATGATTCAGAAACACACATAGTGAACAATGACAAAGAGACATGATTTTATTTTATTTAAAGAGAAATATGAAGTCAAGTGGAAAAGCAATTAATATTGCAGATTATTCTATATTCCTAGTAGGGAGGAGGGGAAGATAAAGACATAAGAACTATGAAAAATAATGATAAATATTAGATAAGGCTATGCAATACTTGGACTCATTATAAAGGAAGGCTACAAACTCAGGACATATATACAAAATAGATTTGTCATGTTATTAATGATACAAAATGGCAATGTCAAGTCAAAGGTTAGACTGAAAAATGATATAAAAACATTTTCCATTAAACCTGAGTAATAGCCTTTGATCTTAGAATTTTAGATTTTGAGGGCATAAAGTGGCATTGGTAGTCAGTTTATAATGAGGAGGCCTAAACTAATTAAACTCACACACAAAGGAGAGAAAAAAAATGTAGTGTCAAAGAGGTCCCTCATTTGTCATTCACTCTGTAATCAATGTAATGCATTTTTTACCACTCATTACGCAATTAGAGTTGTTCATAAAACATTATATCCTTTCTCATTTTCAAGACAGTAGCTGTCCAGACAAGAACTACATTTCTCATATTTTGTATAGAATAATTTACATCTGATGCCAAATAAAGATGTTTAAGATGATAAAATCCATATTTACTTTTCACTTCTTATTTTTCTCCTCTGCAGATATTAATTCTATTAAGTTGTAGTAAAAAGAATAGTGGATCTCTCCCAAAGTCATTCACAGCCAGATCCCTAACATCTCTGAATAAATCATGTTACATAAAAATGGGGAATTGGCGGTATGTATGGAATTTGACTTGATAATCAGTCAACTCTTGATAAGAAGACTATCCTGAATTTTCCAGTGAAACAAATAAAATCACCAGGGCTCTTAAACAGAAAACTACTTGGCCTGACAAAGCAAACCAGAGATAGCATCATGGGAAGATCATGACTATGCTCTGCTGTTTGGAGGATGAAGAAGGTAGTCGGACCTGAGGAATGTACAAAATACCTAGAAAGTACAGTAAAGGAAGAGGTTCTCCCTCAGAATATGTATAGAGGGCACCTGTGTCTCTGCTCACATGAATTCAGTTTGGATTTCTGAGCTTCAGGTCTGCTTGATAATAAATTAATGTAGTTTTAATGTCTTAAAATTTTATAAGTTATACAACAAGAATAGAAAATTGTGTATAATGTTTCATTAAAGCTTACATAACATATATGTAATTACTCCTATTTGTGATGGACAATCCCTATGAGAAAGATAATCATTCTATTCACTTTTCCTTCCTGCTTACTGACAGAATGGAACATAGAAATGTATATATGTGTAGATGTACTTCTACTGATAAGTACTCTGATTTTTAAATTATATAGGGTTCTGTCATATTAAGAAAAATTAACTTGAAAAGTCCAGTTTCTTTTTTGTTAGACTCCATTCACATTCTTTGTATTTCATTAATAAATTTAGAAATAATTATTTTAATGGGTTTCATAATTTACTAAACAATATTTTTGAGAATCAACTGATTAATGAGATTCTCAGATGCTACAATATTGCTACATAACATATTGAGTGTAACAAAACATTATATTTGCAAAGTTACTAATGGATTAATATTCAAAATATATGAAGAACTTGTGGAACCAGATATCAACCAACAAATAATCCAATTTTAAAATAGACATATATGTAAACAGAATATTCTCAATAGAAGAATCTCAAATGGAAAAAAACCCACCTAAATGTTCAACATACTTAGCCATCAGACAAATGTAAATCAAAACTACTTTGAGATTTCATCTTACACTTGTCAAAATGGCTAAGATCAGTAAAATAAGTGACAGACAACTCGTGCTGCTGAGGATATGGATCAAGGGATCACTCCCTAATTGATGGTGGGAGTAGAAACCTGTGAAGTCACTATGGAAATCAATATAGTATTTCCTCAGAAGAACTTACTTCAAGACTCAGCTCTACTAATCTTGGGCATATACCCAAAGGACACTCAGCCCTACCACAAGGACACTTGTTAAACCATTTTCATTGTAGCTTTATTTATAATAGGCAGACACTAGAAAGAGCCGATATGGATTAAGAGAATGTGGTGCATTTACACCATGGAAAATTAATCATCTGTTAAAAATTGCATCATAAATTTTGCTGGCAAATGGATGCAACTAGAAAAAAGTTTCCTGAGAGAGGTAACACAGACCCAGGAAGAGAAACATGGTATATACTCACTTATAAGTGGATACTAGTTGTCAAGAAAATGATAACCATGATACTGATAGTCTGGGGATAGAATGGTCATATAGGGCAGCCACAACTCCTCTGGTTCTATGAGAGATTGATAGTCTTTGTGGGAATCTAGATGCTGTCAACAGCACAGAAAAAGTTGATGGGTCTAAGAATGCCGGAGATTGCTATAGAGGCAGCTGGAGAAGACCAGGACACTGGCTGTTGCAACTTGGGTAGATCAAGCCCTCTATGTACAAAGTACTGAGTGGGTAACTAAACTAAACAAGTTAAAACCTGGGAAGACAGAAAATCTGAATAAGGAATAATGCTCTATACTGTACCTAAAGTATCCCGTGGATGTATTAGTGCAGGGTAAGTGCTAGCAAAGCCTAGATGTTCACGACAGAAAAGGAGGATTCCTGAGAATAGTCTGAGCTGAGTTATTTGGGACCATACTCCCGAGAAGACCCTTGAATCAAGAGGCAAACAGCCAGATTATGCAGGGGTGCTGGCTGTTAAACTCAAGCTAGATGCAGATGGATATGGAAAACAAGTATTGGTTGGTGGAATATATAAGAAGCCAGTTCCTGGAGGAGAACATTAGGAATGTGGTGGAGTAGGGTGCTGCAGGTAACACAGAGGGTACTGTGGGTGGGTGAAGGTAGCAACTTGTCTGCTGCATGTATGTCGGCAGTCGCACACGTGGAAGGCCAAGATATGGGATTTCCGAAATTATAGAAGCCTAGATATTGCTACTTAGGTGATCAAACTAAATTTGTATAATGACTTTGGGAAAGAGGCTAGATCCAGGTAGAGATAGAATATGAAATATCTGGTTGTGAGGGAGTGAGTACTTACCAGGCCATACCATGGTGGAGGACTCAGGAATACAGAATTTGGATTCGGGTAAGATAGCAAAATGAGTACTATATGTAGATTCAAGCAGCGCAGGTCCTTGTAGGACAATGTATGTTGGTTGGAGGACAGGAGTAGATGCTGGGATTCGGCCCTCGCATTTGGAACTCTGTTGAATCCTGTGAGCATTACTACAGCATGCAAGAATATCAGTGGCAAAAACTAGACTTGGACACTTGTAGTGACTTATGATCTGTTTGTTGGCATATGGGGAAACGCTATCTGGTAAGGGAAATATTCTGGGCTTGGTCTTTGGGGAAGATATGGAAAGTCTGGATTGGAAATGGAGTTGTGAAAGCAGGGCAACTATTTCATGCATGGGTGTAGGTGTGTTAAATTCAGGGGAGCCTAACTGTTGACTATACCAAAGAAGGAGTTGCTGGACCTAGTCTTGGCTGAAGGCTTTGAAAACCTTCACAGGCCTAAAATTTGCAAATGCAAGGCACATGAGGCAGCTGTAAGTCAGACAGCAAGTGGAAAATCAAATATTCATTTGTGTGTAGTGGGTTACTCAATTGGCTAAAGTTGGGTCCTGGTGGTTGTGGGATGTCTGGTTATATAATGAAGTGGTTTAGGCATCGGAATCATCCTGCAGATGGATTCAGGTAGGATGGTTACTGTTGGGAATGTAGATGCTGGATACAGCACAAAAGAATGTGCTAGGACAAGTCCAGTTGGAGGGAAAGTGCCAGCAGAAGCTTAGAACTATCTATCAAAGCACAGTAGGACTAAGATGGAGCCTAGGGTTTGGAACTCAGCAAACAGCTAAAAGTCACTATAAGTGTGAGAAAACAGCTCTTTTAGAGTTCTCACTGGATGTTTCATCAGGTCTGGACTCTACTGGAGTAGGAAAAGAATTATCTGCTCGAAAGGTGCACTTACTTCTCTTGGCATTGTAGAAGGATTTGGACAGTCTTGGCATGCTGTGATATTATGTAGTCAGCCAGAGATCCTGTGGTTTGATGAGGTTGGGGTTGTCTCAGTGGGAATGTATATGTTGTCTACAGCACAGGAGGATTTGATGGGACTAGGAATCCTATATGCTATGAAAATGTTTTATTACCATTGGTTATTCAAGAAGATGCTTTGGGCAATCGATTAGTAGAATATAGCCAGGCAGGAAATCTGAACAGAGATATAGAGAGAAAGTAGGCAGAGTCAGGGAGATGCCATGTAGCTGCTGAAGGAGAAAACCAGCAGCTACCAGTGAGAGCCTTACTGGTATGGATCATAATGATACATAGATATACAAAAGGGAATCCCACATCAATATGAGCTATGTTTGGAGGGATGTGGAAAAACAGTATTTGGAACAGGAAATATTCACTAGGTTCGAACTTTAGGAGGACACGATAACTTTTCATAAGGAGTGGGGTTATTCCATTAGCCAGTACAGGTATGATAAGTGTTGGGGAACTCTCAGTGTTGGCTACAGAATAGGAGTAGCTGGTGGGATCATGCTGTGTTTTGAGATTTGTGTCCCTAAAACATGCCACAAATCACTACTGCAGAGTGCAAGGGTCCATTCTTTGATGGGACAGGGACTATTCAATCTAGGATAAATTCCACTGAATATGGAAAACCAATTACAGAGTATGGATATCTTCACCTGGATAAATCCTGGAGGGGGACATAGGAAGTCTGGGTATGGTGTGAAGAGGTATGGGCAACTCTAAGACCCCTGTTGGTTTATCTAAATAGGATTATATCTGGCTGTAGCCCAGATGTTCTCTATAATATAGGAAAAATGTTCTAAATAGGCTGCAACATGTTGAAGCCTAAAATAAGGCAAGGAGTCCAGACCAAGATTGAACATTTCTTATGGTTTCCAGGTTATACATAACAGAATGTTAAAAATCAAGTGTCTAATACTGTGTGATATTCTCAATAGGCTAGACACCAGAAGATAGGAGAACCCTGGTTATGGACTGGGCTTATGTTGGTTGTAGAAAGCCTCCTTAGGTGAGTGAGTATATTAAAGGAGGCTGTATGCTCACCACAGTAAAAGAGATATTGAGGCTAGGCTGGGTCACCTGACTTGGGATAAGGTGGAAGCCTGGAGGCCATGATTTGTTGCTACACAGCCAGAGAAGATATGGACACTGGTTTGCGTATATTCATTAGGTACAGAGGAATGTGGAGATGCAAGTATTCGTGTGTGTGTGTGTGTGTGTGTGTGTGTGTGTGTGTGTGTGTGTATGTGTGTGAGTGTGTGTGTGTACGGTCAACAGGCTAAGCCATGGAGTAGGAATGTTATTTGGGAATGATTTTAGGGAAGACATTCAAGATACTAGCCAAAGATTGAGGCGGACATTTTGGACTAAACCATTGACAGGGATAGTATTGTTGAAGAATTTGGAGAAGCAAATGATCTGTCATGTGTTCTACCACAACAAAGGTAGATATGTAAAAAAGGTTGAGGTGGAAAATTTGCCTTAGAGTTATTAAACAAAGTCACCATCTAAACCCAAACTCTCTTTGCCTTCTCAATATCTTCCCCCTATCATCAAAGTGTCAGGGGTGGTACAGTCCACTATATGTTCCTTCCTTCCCCAGGCATTCTTGTGGGTCAGAACCAGGCTTTGTGATGTCAGAGCACAAGCTCACCTACTATTGGTCGAGACCTTGATGATGACTCAGGTCTGAGGGTGTGGCCTTCCCTACTCTGCCAGTTGTTCACAGCCCCTCGAGGGAGAAACAACAAGTGCTCATGCGACTTGGTGATGGAGAGTCTAGCAAAGGAACCTAAGGAATCACTGTCCGACATGGACCTCCCAACATCCAGTAGTGATGTTCCGATGGCAGCAAACGGGCCAGTCCTTATGGTGAAGACAAAGGCAGCTCTAAAGCAGTATCCACCTTACATGTCGTGCGGAAAGGTGAGTTGACGAACCCTACTGGAGCTCCCTCCTCTACTCATTTACTCTTACCTAAAGTCACTACCTCTCTCCTTCCTGGCATAAATCCCTTATCAATCTCACCTCTTCCGACAAAGTGTCCTTCACATGCCTCTCCTGACTTCTCCCTCTATTAACTAATTCTTGTGTTCACCTCTTGCCATTCCAGGCACACAAGAAAAGCAAACACTGGAAGCACTCCTCAAAGAAGAGTAACCAGAGAAAGAGGGAGGCCGAAGAGGCAGCTGCCCTCGAACGGAAGAAAATCAAAGTGAAAGCTGTTACTGCAATGCCTGAACCTAAGGAGGAGGAGCCTGAAAAGAAGCCGAGGTGCACACTACTGGAGAAGCAAGCGTGGTCGGAGCAGCCGATGAGGGGGAGAGCCAATAAGATGGCCATCATGAAGACGGGGAATGCCCAAATATGACAAAGAAAATTGCATTGGTATAAATTTCTTAAATTGAAAATAAATTCAATTTAGTTGAAAAGCTATGTGTCTTTTACAGCGACTAAAGGCGAAACCAGGAAAGGGAAGGAAAAATGATGGTTATAGGAGAAGAGAGGGAAGATGGGTGGGTGAATGGCAATGGAGAGATTTGTTCTTCACTAGGTTTGGGACAGTCATAGTGGGTTCATGGAAAGAGGGGGAGTTTGGGTTGGTAGAAGACAAGGGAGGGATTTGGGTCTACAAAGGTTTGGGCATTAATTGTGGGTGCATAAAAGAGGCGAGTTTGTGTGGGAAGAAGACAAGGGAGGGATTAGGGTCTCCAAAATTTTGTGGCTTTAACGGTGAGAGCATGGAAAGAGAGGGAGTTTTGGTGGGTAGGAGACAAGGGAGGGATTTGTGTCTCCAAAGGTTTGGGCATCAATGGTGGGTGCATGGAAGACGGGGAGTTTGGGTGGGAAGAAGACAAGGGAGGGGTTTGGGTCTCCAAAGTTTTGGGGCAGTAATGGTGAGGGCATGAAAAGAAAGGGAGTTTGGGTGGGAAGATGACAAGGGAGGGATTTGGGTCTCCAAAGAATTGGTCATCAATGGTGGGTGCATGGAAGAGGGGGAGTTAGGGTGGATAGAAGACAAGGAAGGGATTTGTGTCTCCAAAGGATTTGGGCAGTAATGGTGAGTGCATGAAAAGAAAGGGAACTTGGGTTGGTAGAAGACAAGGGAGGGATTTGTGTCTCCAAATGTTTGGGCATCACTTGTGGGTGCATGGAAGAAAGGGAGTTTGGTTGTGTAGGAGACAAGGGAGGGATTTGTGTTTTTAAAGGTTTGGGCATCAATGATGGGTGCATGGAAGAGGGGGAGTTTGGGTGGGAAGAAGACAAGGGAGGGATTTTTGTCTCCAAACGTTTGGGCATCATTGGTGTGTGCCAGGATGAGGGGGATTTTGGGCCAGTAATGGTGAGTGCATTAAAGAAAGGGATCATGGGTGGGTAGAAGACAAGTGTGGGATTTGGGTCTCCAAAGGTTTGGGCATCAATGGTGGGTGCATGAAAGTGGGGATGTTTGGGTTGGAAGAAGACAAGGGTGGGATTTGGGTCTCCAAAGGTTTGGGCAACAATGGTGGGTGCATGGAAGAGGGGGAGTTCGGGTGGGAAGAAGACAAGGTTGGGATTTGTGTCTCCAAAGGTTTGGGCAACAATGGTGGGTGCATGGAAGAGGGGGAGTTTGGGTAGGTAGAAGACAAGGGAGGGATTTGGGTTTCCATATGTTTGGAGCAGTAATGGTGAGTGCATGGAAAGAGAGTGAGTTTGGGTGGGTAGAAAACACGGGAGGGATTTGGGTCTCCAAATGTTTGGGCATCAATTGTGGGTGCATGGAAGAGAGGGAGTTTGGGTGGGTAGGAAAAAAGGGAGGGATTTGGGTCTCCAGAAGTTTGGGCATCAATGGTGGGTGCCTTGAAGAGGGGGATTTTGTGTGGGTAGAAGACAAGGGAGGGATTTGTGTCTCCAAAATTTTGGGGCAGTAATGGTGAGAGCTTGAAAGAGTGGGAATATGGGTGGGTAATGCCAGGCAAGGGAGTTGGATCTCATATAATTTGGAGAGTGTAATGATGGGTAAATGATAAGAGACATTTGGGTGGGTACATAACAAGGGAAGGATTTGATTCTCAAATATTCAGGTGGCAGAAATCATGAGTATCTGTTAAGAGAGGAGTTTGGGTTATTATATGAAGGGTGGGATTAGGGTCTCAGAAAGATGGCGTCAGAAATGGTGGATATATAGGAACAGAGGGAGTATGCTGGGTAAATGACAAGGGAGGGATTTGGGTCTTATACACTTTAGGGGCAGCAATGGTGAGTATGTAGCAAGAGAAATACTTTGGATGGGCATATGACAATGGAGAGATTAGGGTCTCACAAAGCTGGTGGCAAAATGATGGGTATATGCCCAGAAAGGAGTTTGGGTAGCTGTATGACCAGGGGGTGTTTGGGTCTCTTAAGGTTTGGGGCAGAAATAATTGGTATATTTCATGAAACAGAGTTTGGGTGGGTATATATCAAGAGAGAGGGTTTTATTGGGCTTATAAACATGGATATATTTGGGTCTGACATGTTTGGGAGAAGAAATGGTGGTTACATCACAAGACAGGAAATTGTGTGGTTACATGAAAATAGAAGAATTTTCAGTGGGCATATGGCAAGAGAAGGATTTGGGTCACAGCAGGATGGGGGCAGACATGGTGGATATATGGCTAGCGAGGGAGTTTGGGTGAGTACATGACATGGGGCAGATTGGGCCATCACAACGTTTGGGGGAAGAAATGGTGGAAACATTATAAGAGAGAGTATTAGGTTTGGTGTATGGCTAAGGAGGAATGAGTGTCTTGGAAGGATGGGTCCAGAAATAGTGGGTACATGGCGAGAGAGGGAGTTCACTTGGTTGAATGAAAGGGAGAGATTTGTGTCTGATAAGGTTTTAGGAAAGAAATATTGGCTATATGGCAAGAGAGGTAGTGTGGATAGGCAGATGACAAAGGAGGGATGTGGTCTCATAAGGATGAAGGCAGCAACAGTGGGGAGAGAGAGAGAGAGAGAGAGAGAGAGAGAGAGAGATTGGGTTGGTATATGATATGGGAGAGATTATGGTTTTTCAAAGTTTGATGGCAGATAAACAATTTTCATGAATTTACGATAAAGATGGATTTGATTGCGTGTATTGTATGAACCACACCTTGAACTCAAATTTCAAGTTGAGGCCTAGAAAATTGATTTAGGTGGGTATATGACACAGAAGACTCTTTGGTGTTGAAGATGGAAAATCTGACATTTTGTATACTATAGGGATAGAGGCCAGAAAAGGAATATGGTTTGATATATAAAAAGAAGAAAATTTGGGTTAGCATATGACAAAGAAGGGACTTTGGTTCCCACAGATTTGAGGGTCATACCACACATGCACTGTAAGACTCATAGAGGTAATTATGGAGCATTGAATCCAAATTGCTACATTTATCTAATCTCATAGATACGGATGAAGAAGACTGTGCTCCACCATCCATGTATTTTGCAAGATCCGGGCAAAACTTCACAGTATGAATGTCTCAACCTATCTGAGGTGAAGTGTGTGAGTGACAGTTATCCCCACAAATAGCTGTTATGTTTCCTGTTTGGCAACTTTTTTTGAATGTTGGTTTTATACCTCACCATCCAATGTAAGTAAGGAAATCTCCCCAGGAGCAATAATCACCCAGCAAACTCAAATCTACTGATCACATCTCAGTGAAAGGAATGGTAATTTGAAGTGACAGGTTTACCCTTGGTTATCCTTTATAAAAAATTTGTGTTTTAATAGGGCTTTTAGAATGGGCTGCTTACATAACAGGCCTAGCAGAAATGAGGATATACTAATGAGACAATTGTGTAGCTTGATCTATCAGAACAGTCAAATCATTGACTTCAACGTAATGAGTATTTCTACAGAAATCTCATGCCACGTAAAGCAATGTTCTCTACCCAAAGGAAAACCTTGTCTTCTTAAAGAGATTTCACACAATTCCTACTATCAAACCACCTTGCCAGATAAGACTAACAATTAGACAATGATGGGTGAGCTAAGGGAGGGTAGATGCCACCTCCTGACCACAACTGCTTATATGTCAATACCCTGTCCCTCTAGCTAAACTCTAATCTCAGTTCAGGACTTCAAGATGCAAGAGACTTGAAAGGGTCTCTGGATCTCTTTATCACTAGTTAATTGGATGTTTGCCTATAATTTTAGGAAATTAATTCATGATCATCATGTCAGGATTCAGGCAAACACGGCACTGGGCCTGTTGTTGAGTCCATACCAACTGATTCATCAGTAGTAGGTAGAGAGAGAGAGAGACGAGGCCTGATGTGGGAATGTAAACCTCAAAACCCACCCTCAGTGACATATATTATCCACAAAGCCTATATTCATTCCAGCATGGTCACACCTCCTAATTTCCCAAACAGTTGCACTTCTTGGTAACTAAGTAAGTATTCAAGTACATGAGAGCCTGTTTTTCATTCCCTTTCATTAACTGTCACATTTCTCTAGAAGCCACCAACTGTCAGTAGGTTGTCAGTTAGAAGTACAGACTTCTGAGCCATCCCCCATAGTCAAAGATGCACTGTAGGAGGGCTCCAGAGTCTAACTGGCAAACTCCTGACAGTTGGTGGCTTCTAGAGAAGTGTGAGAGTTAATGTGGATGGAAACCATACTGGCATATATTTGAGTGCTTAGTCACCAAGCATACTGGAATATGACCTGGCCTCATCTTACACAGGCCTTTGCATACAATCACGATGGCTCTGTATTTGTGAGAGCAATGACTCTGTCATGTCTTGAGATCACAATTTCACTCTTGGCATCTGCAGCCTCAGACTCATAAAATCTTTTTAAATGCTCCCTGCAATGGTACCTGAGTCTTGAAGAGAGGGCTACAAATATCCCATTGCACATACTCTCATTTTTTTTCCAGGATGACCAGTTGTGAATGTCTTTTTTAAACATAATCTACTGCACCAAGGTCTCTGAGGAGGTCTGAGAACTGCACTAATCTGTAGTTATCGAGGTATGAATGTAGAGTGAAGCTTGATACTCCATTCATTTAACAAAATAATAGTATGAGGTTCAATACTGGGGCCTTGGATCTCCATAACCATATGTTCTCCACAAAGCTTACAGCAGCAGGCATGTGTTGCTTTCTATAGAGTAGACCTTAAATTCACTCTTAAGGAGCTGATTATTCCCAGAAAGTTTGTACCACTATTGCATTCATGGACATATCTTTCTAGGTTGTTCATTAATATAGTATGCAATATTCTTAGTTTGGTACGACGACTGATGATCCTCCCAGGAGCACACCATGTAGGCTAGAGCAAAGGATGAAATACTGGGACTAAACTGGGAACTAGGATTTAGGACTTTGTTGAAGTTAGAGATCATTACTGCAAGGCAAAGATTTCAGGCTACTATGGTGGCACTGCCTAAGGCTCATGATTTACACGCTACAGGATATGAAAACAGAAATATTGGGATGTATGTGGAATATCCAATAGACTAGGCCCTGGAAGAGAACACAGAAAGTTTGTGTATAGAGAGGGGTAGTATAGTCAACATCTAGTCCTGTGCCTGTGGATAGGGCAAGTACTAGTGGCACTCTAATTGTTCCTTATAGCACTGAAATTGGGGGTGTATGAGATTTGGGACCATGATGAAGCCTGAAGGCCTCTAATCTGAAGTATAAGTTGTTTGTCTAGGCTGGGGTACTGGTATAGATTCAGCAGGATGTGCAAAAACATTTATGATGAGTATGTTAGGGATAATTAACAGGCCTGACTCTGGAGAGGTCATGGGGAATCTGAGTACAGAGTTGGGTTGTATAGGCAGCACACAGTGTTCTGTGGCTAAGTGTTGTAACAGGAACTTCATGCAGGAACCAAGATCTTACCTATAGCAAAGAAGAACATGAAGCAAAGGATTTTGGACATTGACAAAAGTTAGAAGTCACTACAAGGATGGGTGGTGGTGGTGCATGACTTTAATCATAGCACTTGGGAGGCAGAGGCAGGAGGATCTCTGTGAGTGTGAAGCCAACCTGGTCTACAGAGCTAGTGCAAAAATAGACTTCAAAGTTACATAGAGAAGACTTCCCTCAGATTAAAAATAGATAGATAGAAAGACAGATAGGTAGATATAAGTAAGTCATTGCGAGTGAGAACAAGCACTATTCTAGGGATGCCACTAGATTGTCTGGACTCCACTAGTTTGGGAAAACAATTATCTCTGCAGAAGGGTGCATACCTCTATAGTCTTTGTAGGAGGATATGGACAGTCTGGGCATGTGTGCAAGAACGTTTAGTGCAGAGGGAGCCTAGCTGTTCACTAAAGCATAGTAGAAGTTGCTGGGCCTAAGCTTGTCTGCAAACATTCAAACCTGTAGATGCCTAAAGCTCGCAAATGGAAGGCAAATGTGGTTCTAGTAGGTCAGGCTGCATGTGGAAAAACAAGTATTCATGTTTGTGTTGGTTATTACTCACTAGGCTAAACCCTGGAGGCCGAGCATGTGGGATGTCTAGGGACAAAGATAGGTGGCTTAATCATTTAAATGTCACTTGTGATTGAATGAAGGTAGAATGGTTCAAGTTGAGAGTATGGAAGTTGGATATAGCACAAAGGAATAGGCTAGGACAAGGTCAGTTGGAGGAACCAGAGTCTGCAGAAGCCTAGAGCCATCAAGGACAAGGAACTCATAGCCACACTAGTCATGGTCACTGGATGTTCGACCATTCTAGTTACGCCAGAAAATAAAATGTCAGATAGGGATGTAAACACCAGGCTCACCCAGGAGGAGACCACAGGAAGTCTGTGTATTTATTGGTGTATTTTATGTGTCACAAGGCTTTCTGAAAGTAGATGTGGGTAGACAGGGCTAGGGTACATCCCTATGGGAGCATAGATGTAGGCTACAGCCAAGGACAAAATGCTTGGCATAGGCTAGGGCCAAGGAATGGGGACCTTGTTGAATTCTAGGGGTCATTACAGCAAGGCTAGGAGTCCAGACATCTGTGCCAAACTGCATGCAGCATGGGATTTATGTTTTGCATGACAAGAAAACAGAAATATTGGGTTGTGTTTGGAGTTTCAGGAACTAGACTCTGGGGAGTGGATGGGAAGTTTGTGTATAGAGTGCCATGGTATAGTGAACATCTAGTCCTGTGGCCATAGATAGGACAACTATTGTAGAAAAACTAAATGTTAACTATAGCACATGAATAGATGGAGGGGCTGTGCTGGGGTGTGAGATTTTACACCCTACTGAATCCTAGAGGCACCTGTTATGTGTTATAGGTTGTCTATGTAGGCTAAAGTACTGTGATCAATTCAGCAAGTTGTAGAAAATCATGTATGATGAGTACATTTGGTGTTAGTCTACAGGCTTGACTCTGGGGAGTACATGGGTATTCTGGGAAATCTGGGTATTAAGTTGTGTTGTATAGGTAGCCTAGAGTGTCCTGTGTGTAAGTATTGTTACAGGAGATTCATGCAGGACACTATATGTTGCATTCAGCCTAAGAGACCATGGTGGGACTAAGATGGAACAAAGGATTTGGAACCCTACCAACAGCTAGAAGTCACTACTATTGAAATCTAGGGATGACACTGGATGTTCCAACCAGTCTGGACTCCACTGGATTAGAAAAACAATGATAGGATGCAGAGCAGTGCTCTGAAATCTAGACGATGGAGGAGTATTCTGATAGTCTGGGGATAGAATGGTCATGTAGGGCAGCCACAACTCCTCTGGTTCTATGAGAGACTGATAGTCTTTGTGGGAATCTAGATGCTGTCAACCGCACAGAAAAAGTTGATGGGTCTAAGAATGCCAGAGATTGCTATGGAGGCAGCTGGAGAAGACAAGGACACTGGTTGTTGCAACTTGGGTAGATCAAGCCCTCTATGTACAAAGTACTGAGTGGGTAACTAAAGTCAACAAGTTAAAACCTGGGAAGACATAGAAAATCTGAATAAGGAATAATGATCTATATTGTACCTAAAGTGTCCCGTGGATGTACTAGTGCAGGGTAAGTGCTAGCAAAGCCTAGATGTTCACGACAGAAAAGGAGGATTCCTGAGAATAGTCTGAGCTGAGTTATTTGGGACCATACTCCCGAGAAGACCCTTGACTCAAGAGGCAAACAGCCAGATTATGCAGGGGTGCTGGCTGTTAAACTCAAGCTAGATGCAGATGGATATGGAAAACAAGTATTGGTTGGTGGCATATATAAGAAGCAAGTTCCTGGAGGAGAACATTAGGAATGTAGTGGAGTAGGGTGCTGCAGGTACCACAGAGGGTACTGTGGGTGGGTGAAGGTAGGAACTTGTCTGCTGCATGTATGTCGGCAATCGCACATGTGGAAGGCCAAGATATGGGATTTCCGAAATTATAGAAGCCTAGATATTGCTACTTAGGTGATCAAACTAAATTTGTATAATGACTTTGGGAAAGAGGCTAGATCCAGATAGAGAAAGAATATGAAATATCTGGTTGTGAGGGAGTGAGTACTTACCAGGCCATACCATGGTGGAGGACTCAGGAATACAGAATTTGGATTCGGGTAAGATAGTTAGCAAAATGAGTACTATATGTAGATTCAAGCAGCGCAGGTCCTTGTAGGACAATGTATGTTGGTTGGAGGACAGGAGTAGATGCTGGGATTCGGCCCTCGCATTTGGAACTCTGTTGAATCCTGTGAGCATTACTACAACATGCAAGAATATCAGTGGCAAAAACTAGACTTGGACACTTGTAGTGACATATTATCTGTTTGTTGGCATATGGGGAAACGCTATCTGGTAAGGGAAATATTCTGGGCTTGGTCTTTGGGGAAGATATGGAAAGTCTGGATTGGAAATGGAGTTGTGAAAGCAGGGCAACTATTTCATGCATGGGTGTAGGTGTGTTAAATTCAGGGGAGCCTAACTGTTGACTATACCAAAGAAGGAATTGCTGGACCTAGTCTTGGCTGAAGGCTTTGAAAACCTTCACAGGCCTAAAATTTGCAAATGCAAGGCACATGAGGCAGCTGTAAGTCAGACAGCAAGTGGAAAATCAAATATTCACTTGTGTGTAGTGGGTTACTCAATTGGCTAAAGTTGGGTCGTGGTGGTTGTGGGATGTCTGGTTATATAATGAAGTGGTTTAGGCATCGGAATCATCCTGCAGAGGGATTCAGGTAGGATGGTTACTGTTGGGAATGTAGATGCTGGATACAGCACAAAAGAATGTGCTAGGACAAGGCCAGTTGGAGGGAAAGTGCCAGCAGAAGCTTAGAACTATCTATCAAAGCACGGTAGGACTAAGATGGAGCCTAGGGTTTGGAACTCAGCAAACAGCTAAAAGTCACTATAAGTGTGAGAAAACAGCTCTTTTAGAGTTCTCACTGGATGTTTCATCAGGTCTGGACTCTACTGGAGTAGGAAAAGAATTATCTGCTCGAAAGGTGCACTTACTTCTCTTGGCATTGTAGAAGGATTTGGACAGTCTTGGCATGCTGTGATATTATGTAGTCAGCCAGAGATCCTGTGGTTTGATGAGGTTGGGGTTGTCTCAGTGGGAATGTATATGTTGTCTACAGCACAGGAGGATTTGATGGGACTAGGAATCCTATATGCTATGAATATGTTTTATTACCATTGGTTATTCAAGAAGATGCTTTGGGCAATCGATTAGTAGAATATAGCCAGGCAGGAAATCTGAACAGAGATATAGAGAGAAAGTAGGCAGAGTCAGGGAGATGCCATGTAGCTGCTGAAGGAGAAAACCAGCAGCTACCAGTGAGAGCCTTGCTGGTATGGATCATAATGATACATAGATATACAAAATGGAATCCCACATCAATACGAGCTATGTTTGGAGGGATGTGGAAAAACAGTATTTGGAACAGGAAATATTCACTAGGTTCGAACTTTAGGAGGACACGATAACTTTTCATAAGGAGTGGGGTTATTCCATTAGCCAGTACAGGTATGATAAGTGTTGGGGAACTCTCAGTGTTGGCTACAGAATAGTAGTAGCTGGTGGGATCATGCTGTGTTTTGAGATTTGTGTCCCTAAAACATGCCACAAATCACTACTGCAGAGTGCAAGGGTCCATTCTTTGATGGGACAGGGACTATTCAATCTAGGATAAATTCCACTGAATATGGAAAACCAATTACAGAGTATGGATATCTTCACCTGGATAAATCCTGGAGGGGGACATAGGAAGTCTGGGTATGGTGTGAAGAGGTATGGGCAACTCTAAGACCCCTGTTGGTTTATCTAAATAGGATTATATCTGGCTGTAGCCCAGATGTTCTCTATAATATAGGAAAAATGTTCTAAATAGGCTGCAACATGTTGAAGCCTAAAATTCACTACTATAAGGCAAGGAGTCCAGACCAAGATTGAACATTTCTTATGGTTTCCAGGTTATACATAACAGAATGTTAAAAATCAAGTGTCTAATACTGTGTGATATTCTCAATAGGCTAGACACCAGAAGATAGGAGAACCCTGGTTATGGACTGGGCTTATGTTGGTTGTAGAAAGCCTCCTTAGGTGAGTGAGTATATTAAAGGAGGCTGTATGCTCACCACAGTAAAAGAGATATTGAGGCTAGGCTGGGTCACCTGACTTGGGATAAGGTGGAAGCCTGGAGGCCATGATTTGTTGCTACACAGCCAGACAAGATATGGACACTGGTTTGCGTATATTCATTAGGTACAGAGGAATGTGGAGATGCAAGTATTCGTGTGTGTGTGTGTGTGTGTGTGTGTGTGTGTGTATGTGTGTGTGAGTGTGTGTGTGTACGGTCAACAGGCTAAGCCATGGAGTAGGAATGTTATTTGGGAATGATTTTAGGGAAGACATTCAAGATACTAGCCAAAGATTGAGGCGGACATTTTGGACTGAACCATTGACAGGGGTTGTATTGTTGAAGAATTTGGAGAAGCAAATGATCTGTCATGTGTTCTACCACAACAAAGGTAGATATGTAAAAAAGTTTGAGGTGGAAAATTTGCCTTAGAGTTATTAAACAAAGTCTCCTTCTAAACCCAAACTCCCTTTGCCTTCTCAATATCTTCCCCCTATCATCAAAGTGTCAGGAGTGGTACAGTCCACTATTTGTTCCTTCCTTCCCCAGGCATTCTTGTGGGTCAGAACCAGGCTTTGTGATGTCAGAGCACAAGCTCACCTACTATTGGTCGAGACCTTGATGATGACTCAGGTCTGAGGGTGTGGCCTTCCCTACACTGCCAGTTGTTCACAGCCCCTCGAGGGAGAAACAACAGGCGCTCACGCGACTTGGTGATGGAGACTCTAGCAAAGGAACCTAAGGAATCACTGTCCGACATGGACCTCCCAACATCCAGTAGTGATGTTCCGATGGCAGCTAACGGGCCAGTCCTTATGGTGAAGACAAAGGCAGCTCTAAAGCAGTATCCACCTTACATGTCGTGCGGAAAGGTGAGTTGACGAACCCTACTGGAGCTCCCTCCTCTACTCATTTACTCTTACCTAAAGTCACTACCTCTCTCCTTCCTGGCATAAATCCCTTATCAATTCTCACCTCTTCCGACAAAGTGTCCTTCACATGCCTCTCCTGACTTCTCCCTCTATTAACTAATTCTTGTGTTCACCTCTTGCCATTCCAGGCACACAAGAAAAGCAAACACCGGAAGCACTCCTCAAAGAAGAGGAACAAGAGAAAGAGGGAGGCCGAAGAGGCAGCTGCCCTCGAACGGAAGAAAATCAAAGTGAAAGCTGTTACTGCAATGCCTGAACCTAAGGAGGAGGAGCCTGAAAAGGAAGCCGAGGTGCACACTACTGGAGAAGCAAGCGTGGTCGCAGCAGCCGATGAGGGGGAGAGCCAATAAGATGGCTATCATGAAGACGGGGAATGCCCAAATATGACAAAGAAAATTGCATTGGTATAAATTTCTTAAATTGAAAATAAATTCAATTTAGTTGAAAAGCTATGTGTCTTTTACAGTGACTAAAGGCGAAACCAGGAAAGGGAAGGAAAAATGATGGTTATAGGAGAAGAGAGGGAAGATGGGTGGGTGAATGGCAATGGAGAGATTTGTTCTTCACTAGGTTTGGGACAGTCATAGTGGGTTCATGGAAAGAGGGGGAGTTTGGGTTGGTAGAAGACAAGGGAGGGATTTGGGTCTACAAAGGTTTGGGCATTAATTGTGGGTGCATAAAAGAGGCGAGTTTGTGTGGGAAGAAGACAAGGGAGGGATTAGGGTCTCCAAAATTTTGTGGCTTTAACGGTGAGAGCATGGAAAGAGAGGGAGTTTTGGTGGGTAGGAGACAAGGGAGGGATTTGTGTCTCCAAAGGTTTGGGCATCAATGGTGGGTGCATGGAAGACGGGGAGTTTGGGTGGGAAGAAGACAAGGGAGGGATTTGGGTCTCCAAAGTTTTGGGGCAGTAATGGTGAGGGCATGAAAAGAAAGGGAGTTTGGGTGGGAAGATGACAAGGGAGGGATTTGGGTCTCCAAAGAATTGGTCATCAATGGTGGGTGCATGGAAGAGGGGGAGTTAGGGTGGATAGAAGACAAGGAAGGGATTTGTGTCTCCAAAGGATTTGGGCAGTAATGGTGAGTGCATGAAAAGAAAGGGAACTTGGGTTGGTAGAAGACAAGGGAGGGATTTGTGTCTCCAAAGGTTTGGGCATCACTTGTGGGTGCATGGAAGAAAGGGAGTTTGGGTGTGTAGGAGAAAAGGGAGGGATTTGTGTTTTTAAAGGTTTGGGCATGAATGATGGGTGCATGGAAGAGGGGGAGTTTGGGTGGGAAGAAGACAAGGGAGGGATTTTTGTCTCCAAACGTTTGGGCATCATCGGTGGGTGCCTGGATGAGGGGGATTTTGGGGCAGTAATGGTGAGTGCATGAAAAGAAAGGGAGCATGGGTGGGTAGAAGACAAGGGAGGGATTTGGGTCTCCAAAGGTTTGGGCAGCAATGGTGGGTGCATGAAAGTGGGTATGTTTGGGTTGGAAGAAGACAAGGGTGGGATTTGGGTCTCCAAAGGTTTGGGCAACAATGGAGGGTGCATGGAAGAGGGGGAGTTCGGGTGGGAAGAAGACAAGGTTGGGATTTGAGTCTCCAAAGGTTTGGGAAACAATGGTGGGAGCATGGAAGAGGGGGATTTTGTGTGGGTAGAAGACAAGGGAGGGATTTGTGTCTCCAAAATTTTGGGGCAGTAATGGTGAGAGCTTGGAAAGAGTGGGAATATGGGTGGGTAATACCAGGGAAGGGAGTTCGATCTCATATACTTTGGAGAGTGTAATGATGGGTAAATGATAAGAGATATTTGGGTGGGTACATGACAAGGGAAGGATTTGATTCTCAAATACTCAGGTGGCAGAAATCATGAATATCTGTTAAGAGAGGAGTTTGGGTTATTATATGAAGGGTGGGATTAGGGTCTCAGAAAGATGGGGTCAGAAATGGTGGATATATAGCAACAGAGGGTGTATGCTGGGTAAATGACAAGGGAGGGATTTGGGTCTTATACACTTTAGGGGCAGCAATGGTGAGTATGTAGCAAGAGAAATACGTTGGATGGGCATACGACAATGGAGAGATTAGGGTCTCACAAAGCTGGTGGCAAAATGATGGGTATATGCCCAGAGAGGAGTTTGGGTAGCTGTATGACCAGGGGGTGTTTGGGTCTCTTAAGTTTTGGGGCAGAAATAAATGGTATATTTCATGAAACAGAGTTTGGGTGGGTATATGTCAAGAGAGGGGGTTTTGTTGGGCTTATAAACATGGATATATTTGGGTCTGACATGTTTGGGGGAAGAAATGGTGGTTACATCACAAGACAGGAAATTGTGTGGTTACATGAAAATAGAAGAATTTTCAGTGGGCATATGGCAAGAGAAGGATTTGGGTCACAGCAGGATGGGGGCAGACATGGTGGATATATGGCTAGCGAGGGAGTTTGGGTGAGTACATGACATGGGGCAGATTGGGCCATCACAACGTTTGGGGGAAGAAATGGTGGAAACATTATAAGAGAGAGTATTAGGTTTGGTGTATGGCTAAGGAGGAATGAGTGTCTTGGAAGGATGGGTCCAGAAATAGTGGGTACATGGCGAGAGAGGGAGTTCACTTGGTTGAATGAAAGGGAGAGATTTGTGTCTGATAAGGTTTTAGGGAAGAAATATTGGCTATATGGCAAGAGAGGTAGTGTGGATAGGCAGATGACAAAGGAGGGATGTGGTCTCATAAGGATGAAGGCAGCAACAGTGGAGAGAGAGAGAGAGAGAGAGAGAGAGAGAGAGAGAGAGAGAGATTGGGTTGGTATATCATATGGGAGAGATTATGGTTTTTCAAAGTTTGATGGCAGATAAACAATTTTCATGAATTTACGATAAAGATGGATTTGATTGCGTGTATTGTATGAACCACACCTTGAACTCAAATTTCAAGTTGAGGCCTAGAAAATTGATTTAGGTGGGTATATGACACAGAAGACTCTTTGGTGTTGAAGATGGAAAATCTGACATTTTGTATACTATAGGGATAGAGGCCAGAAAAGGAATATGGTTTGATATATAAAAAGAAGAAAATTTGGGTTAGCATATGACAAAGAAGGGACTTTGGTTCCCACAGATTTGAGGGTCATACCACACATGCACTGTAAGACTCATAGAGGTAATTATGGAGCATTGAATCCAAATTGCTACATTTATCTAATCTCATAGATACGGATGAAGAAGACTGTGCTCCACCATCCATGTATTTTGCAAGATCCGGGCAAAACTTCACAGTATGAATGTCTCAACCTATCTGAGGTGAAGTGTGTGAGTGACAGTTATCCCACAAATAGCTGTTATGTTTCCTGTTTGGCAACTTTTTTTGAATGTTGGTTTTATACCTCACCATCCAATGTAAGTAAGGAAATCTCCCCAGGAGCAATAATCACCCAGCAAACTCAAATCTACTGATCACATCTCAGTGAAAGGAATGGTAATTTGAAGTGACAGGTTTACCCTTGGTTATCCTTTATAAAAAATTTGTGTTTTAATAGGGCTTTTAGAATGGGCTGCTTACATAACAGGCCTAGCAGAAATGAGGATATACTAATGAGACAATTGTGTAGCTTGATCTATCAGAACAGTCAAATCATTGACTTCAACGTAATGAGTATTTCTACAGAAATCTCATGCCAGGTAAAGCAATGTTCTCTACCCAAAGGAAAACCTTGTCTTCTTAAAGAGATTTCACACAATTCCTACTATCAAACCACCTTGCCAGATAAGACTAACAATTAGACAATGATGGGTGAGCTAAGGGAGGGTAGATGCCACCTCCTGACCACAACTGCTTATATGTCAATACCCTGTCCCTCTAGCTAAACTCTAATCTCAGTTCAGGACTTCAAGATGCAAGAGACTTGAAAGGGTCTCTGGATCTCTTTATCACTAGTTAATTGGATGTTTGCCTATAATTTTAGGAAATTAATTCATGATCATCATGTCAGGATTCAGGCAAACATGGCACTGGGCCTGTTGTTGAGTCCATACCAACTGATTCATCAGTAGTAGGTAGAGAGAGAGAGAGAGAGAGACGAGGCCTGATGTGGGAATGTAAACCTCAAAACCCACCCTCAGTGACATATATTATCCACAAAGGCTATATGCATTCCAGCATGGTCACACCTCCTAATTTCCCAAACAGTTGCACTTCTTGGTAACTAAGTAAGTATTCAAGTACATGAGAGCCTGTTTTTCATTCCCTTTCATTAACTGTCACATTTCTCTAGAAGCCACCAACTGTCAGTAGTTTGTCAGTTAGAGGTACAGACTTCTGAGCCATCCCCCATAGTCAAAGATGCACTGTAGGAGGGCTCGAGAGTCTAACTGGCAAACTCCTGACAGTTGGTGGCTTCTAGAGAAGTGTGAGAGTTAATGTGGATGGAAACCATACTGGCATATATTTGAGTGCTTAGTCACCAAGCATACTGGAATATGACCTGGCCTCATCTTACACAGGCCTTTGCATGCAATCACGATGGCTCTGTATTTGTGAGAGCAATGACTCTGTCATGTCTTGAGATCACAATTTCACTCTTGGCATCTGCAGCCTCAGACTCATAAAATCGTTTAAATGCTCCCTGCAATGGTACCTGAGTCTTGAAGAGAGGGCTACAAATATCCCATTGCACATACTCTCATTTTTTTTCCAGGATGACCAGTTTTGAATGTCTTTTTTAAACATAATCTACTGCACCAAGGTCTCTGAGGAGGTCTGAGAACTGCACTAATCTGTAGTTATCGAGATATGAATGTAGAGTGAAGCTTGATACTTCATTCATTTAACAAAATAATAGTATGAGGTTCAATACTGGGGCCTTGGATCTCCATAACCATATGTTCTCGACAAAGCTTACAGCAGCAGGCATGTGTTGCTTTCTATAGAGTAGACCTTAAATTCACTCTTAAGGAGCTGATTATTCCCAGAAAGTTTGTACCACTATTGCATTCATGGACATATCTTTCTAGGTTGTTCATTAATATAGTATGCAATATTCTTAGTTTGGTACGACGACTGATGATCCTCCCAGGAGCACACCATGTAGGCTAGAGCAAAGGATGAAATACTGGGACTAAACTGGGAACTAGGATTTAGGACTTTGTTGAAGTTAGAGATCATTACTGCAAGGCAAAGATTTCAGGCTACTATGGTGGCACTGCCTAAGGCTCATGATTTACACGCTACAGGATATGAAAACAGAAATATTGGGATGTATGTGGAATATCCAATAGACTAGGCCCTGGAAGAGAACACAGAAAGTTTGTGTATAGAGAGGGGTAGTATAGTCAACATCTAGTCCTGTGCCTGTGGATAGGGCAAGTACTAGTGGCACTCTAATTGTTCCTTATAGCACTGAAATTGGGGGTGTATGAGATTTGGGACCATGATGAAGCCTGAAGGCCTCTGCTCTGAAGTATAAGTTGTTTGTCTAGGCTGGGGTACTGGTGTAGATTCAGCAGGATGTGCAAAAACATTTATGATGAGTATGTTAGGGATAATTAACAGGCCTGACTCTGGAGAGGTCATGGGGAATCTGAGTACAGAGTTGGGTTGTATAGGCAGCACACAGTGTTCTGTGGCTAAGTGTTGTAACAGGAACTTCATGCAGGAACCAAGATCTTACCTATAGCAAAGAAGAACATGAAGCAAAGGATTTTGGACATTGACAAAAGTTAGAAGTCACTACAAGGATGGGTGGTGGTGGTGCATGACTTTAATCATAGCACTTGGGAGGCAGAGGCAGGAGGATCTCTGTGAGTGTGAAGCCAACCTGTTCTACAGAGCTAGTGCAAAAATAGACTTCAAAGTTACGTAGAGAAGCCTTCTCTCGAATTAAAAATAGATAGATAGATAGACAGATAGGTAGATATAAGTAAGTCATTGCGAGGGAGAACAAGCACTATTCTAGGGATGCCACTAGATTGTCTGGACTCCACTAGTTTGGGAAAACAATTATCTCTGCAGAAGGGTGCATACCTCTATAGTCTTTGTAGTAGGATATGGACAGTCTGGGCATGTGTGCAAGAACGTTGAGTGCAGAGGGAGCCTAGCTGTTCACTAAAGCATAGTAGAAGTTGCTGGGCCTAAGCTTGTCTGCACACATTCAAACCTGTAGATGCCTAAAGCTCGCAAATGGAAGGCAAATGTGGTTCTAGTAGGTCAGGCTGCAAGTGCAAAAAACAAGTATTCATGTTTGTGTTGGTTATTACTCACTAGGCTAAACCCTGGAGGCCGAGCATGTGGGATGTCTAGGGACAAAGATAGGTGGCTTAATCATTTAAATGTCACTTGTGATTGAATGAAGGTAGAATGGTTCAAGTTGAGAGTATGGAAGTTGGATATAGCACAAAGGAATAGGCTAGGACAAGGTCAGTTGGAGGAACCAGAGTCTGCAGAAGCCTAGAGCCATCAAGTACTAGGAACTCATAGCCACACTAGTCATGGTCACTGGATGTTCGACCATTCTAGTTACGCCAGAAAATAAAATGTCAGATAGGGATGTAAACACCAGGCTCACCCAGGAGGAGACCACAGGAAGTCTGTGTATTTATTGGTGTATTTTATGTGTCACAAGGCTTTCTGAAAGTAGATGTGGGTAGACAGGGCTAGGGTACATCCCTATGGGAGCATAGATGTAGGCTACAGCAAAGGACAAAATGCTTGGCATAGGCTAGGGCCAAGGAATGGGGACCTTGTTGAATTCTAGGGGTCATTACAGCAAGGCTAGGAATCCAGACATCTGTGCCAAACTGCGTGCAGCATGGGATTTATGTTTTGCATGACATGAAAACAGAAATATTGGGTTGTGTTTGGAGTTTCAGTAACTAGACTCTGAAGGGTGGATGGGAAGTTTGTGTATAGAGTGCCATGGTATAGTGAACATCTAGTCCTATGGCCATAGATAGGACAACTATTGTAGAAAAACTAAATGTTAACTATAGCACATGAATAGATGGAGGGGCTGTGCTGGGGTGTGAGATTTTACACCCTACTGAATCCTAGAGGCACCTGTTATGTGTTATAGGTTGTCTATGTAGGCTAAAGTACTGTGATCAATTCAGCAAGTTGTAGAAAATCATGTATGATGAGTACATTTGGTGTTAGTCTACAGGCTTGACTCTGGGGAGTACATGGGTATTCTGGGAAATCTGGGTATTAAGTTGTGTTGTATAGGTAGCCTAGAGTGTCCTGTGTGTAAGTGTTGTTACAGGAGATTCATGCAGGACACTATATGTTGCATTCAGCCTAAGAGACCATGGTGGGACTTAGATGGAACAAAGGATTTGGAACCCTACCAACAGCTAGAAGTCACTACTATTGAAATCTAGGGATGACACTGGATGTTCCATCCAGTCTGGACTCCACTGGATTAGAAAAACAATGATAGGATGCAGAGCAGTGCTCTGAAATCTAGACGATGGAGGAGTATTCTGATAGTCTGGGGATAGAATGGTCATGTAGGGCAGCCACAACTCCTCTGGTTCTATGAGAGACTGATAGTCTTTGTGGGAATCTAGATGCTGTCAACAGCACAGAAAAAGTTGATGGGTCTAAGAATGCCGGAGATTGCTATGGAGGCAGCTGGAGAAGACAAGGACACTGGTTGTTGCAACTTGGGTAGATCAAGCCCTCTATGTACAAAGTACTGAGTGGGTAACTAAAGTCAACAAGTTAAAACCTGGGAAGACATAGAAAATCTGAATAAGGAATAATGTTCTATATTGTACCTAAAGTGTCCCGTGGATTTACTAGTGCGGGGTAAGTGCTAGCAAAGCCTAGATGTTCACGACAGAACAGGAGGATTCCTGAGAATAGTCTGAGCTGAGTTATTTGGGACCATACTCCCGAGAAGACCCTTGAATCAAGAGGCAAACAGCCAGATTATGCAGGGGTGCTGGCTGTTAAACTCAAGCTAGATGCAGATGGATATGGTAAACAAGTATTGGTTGGTGGCATATATAAGAAGCCAGTTCCTGGAGGAGAACATTAGGAATGTGGTGGAGTAGGGTGCTGCAGGTAACACAGAGGGTACTGTGGGAGGGTGAAGGTAGCAACTTGTCTGCTGCATGTATGTCGGCAATCGCACACGTGGAAAGCCAAGATATGGGATTTCCGAAATTATAGAAGCCTAGATATTGCTACTTAGGTGATCAAACTAAATTTGTATAATGACTTTGGGAAAGAGGATAGATCCAGGTAGAGATAGAATATGAAATATCTGGTTGTGAGGGAGTGAGTACTTACCAGGCCATACCATGTTGGAGGACTCAGGAATACAGAATTTGGATTCGGGTAAGATAGTTAGCAAAATGAGTACTATATGTAGATTCAAGCAGCGCAGGTCCTTGTAGGACAATGTATGTTGGTTGGAGGACAGGAGTAGATGCTGGGATTCGGCCCTCGCATTTGGAACTCTGTTGAATCCTGTGAGCATTACTACAACATGCAAGAATATCAGTGGCAAAAACTAGACTTGGACACTTGTAGTGACTTATGATCTGTTTGTTGGCATATGGGGAAACACTATCTGGTAAGGGAAATATTCTGGGCTTGGTCTTTGGGGAAGATATGGAAAGTCTGGATTGGAAATGGAGTTGTGAAAGCAGGGCAACTATTTCATGCATGGGTGTAGGTGTGTTAAATTCAGGGGAGCCTAACTGTTGACTATACCAAAGAAGGAGTTGCTGGACCTAGTCTTGGCTGAAGGCTTTGAAAACCTTCACAGGCCTAAAATTTGCAAATGCAAGGCACATGAGGCAGCTGTAAGTCAGACAGCATGTGGAAAATCAAATATTCACTTGTGTGTAGTGGGTTACTCAATTGGCTAAAGTTGGGTCCTGGTGGTTGTGGGATGTCTGGTTATATAATGAAGTGGTTTAGGCATCGGAATCATCCTGCAGATGGATTCAGGTAGGATGGTTACTGTTGGGAATGTAGATGCTGGATACAGCACAAAAGAATGTGCTAGGACAAGGCCAGTTGGAGGGAAAGTGCCAGCAGAAGCTTAGAACTATCTATCAAAGCACGGTAGGACTAAGATGGAGCCTAGGGTTTGGAACTCAGCAAACAGCTAAAAGTCACTATAAGTGTGAGAAAACAGCTCTTTTAGAGTTCTCACTGGATGTTTCATCAGGTCTGGACTCTACTGGAGTAGGAAAAGAATTATCTGCTCGAAAGGTGCACTTACTTCTCTTGGCATTGTAGAAGGATTTGGACAGTCTTGGCATGCTGTGATATTATGTAGTCAGCCAGAGATCCTGTGGTTTGATGAGGTTGGGGTTGTCTCAGTGGGAATGTATATGTTGTCTACAGCACAGGAGGATTTGATGGGACTAGGAATCCTATATGCTATGAATATGTTTTATTACCATTGGTTATTCAAGAAGATGCTTTGGGCAATCGATTAGTAGAATATAGCCAGGCAGGAAATCTGAACAGAGATATAGAGAGAAAGTAGGCAGTGTCAGGGAGATGCCATGTAGCTGCTGAAGGAGAAAACCAGCAGCTACCAGTGAGAGCCTTACTGGTATGGATCATAATGATACATAGATATACAAAAGGGAATCCCACATCAATATGAGCTATGTTTGGAGGGATGTGGAAAAACAGTATTTGGAACAGGAAATATTCACTAGGTTCGAACTTTAGGAGGACACGATAACTTTTCATAAGGAGTGGGGTTATTCCATTAGCCAGTACAGGTATGATAAGTGTTGGGGAACTCTCAGTGTTGGCTACAGAATAGTAGTAGCTGGTGGGATCATGCTGTGTTTTGAGATTTGTGTCCCTAAAACATGCCACAAATCACTACTGCAGAGTGCAAGGGTCCATTCTTTGATGGGACAGGGACTATTCAATCTAGGATAAATTCCACTGAATATGGAAAACCAATTACAGAGTATGGATATCTTCACCTGGATAAATCCTGGAGGGGGACATAGGAAGTCTGGGTATGGTGTGAAGAGGTATGGGCAACTCTAAGACCCCTGTTGGTTTATCTAAATAGGATTATATCTGGCTGTAGCCCAGATGTTCTCTATAATATAGGAAAAATGTTCTAAATAGGCTGCAACATGTTGAAGCCTAAAATTCACTACTATAAGGCAAGGAGTCCAGACCAAGATTGAACATTTCTTATGGTTTCCAGGTTATACATAACAGAATGTTAAAAATCAAGTGTCTAATACTGTGTGATATTCTCAATAGGCTAGACACCAGAAGATAGGAGAACCCTGGTTATGGACTGGGCTTATGTTGGTTGTAGAAAGCCTCCTTAGGTGAGTGAGTATATTAAAGGAGGCTGTATGCTCACCACAGTAAAAGAGATATTGGGGCTAGGCTGGATCACCTGACTTGGGATAAGGTGGAAGCCTGGAGGCCATGATTTGTTGCTACACTGCCAGACAAGATATGGACACTGTTTTGCGTATATTCATTAGGTACAGAGGAATGTGGAGATGCAAGTATTCATGGGTGTGTGTGTGTGTGTTTGTGTGTGTGTATGTGTGTGTGATTGTGTGTGTGTGTGTACGGTCAACAGGCTAAGCCATGGAGTAGGAATGTTATTTGGGAATGATTTTAGGGAAGACATTCAAGATACTAGCCAAAGATTGAGGCGGACATTTTGGACTAAACCATTGACAGGGATAGTATTGTTGAAGAATTTGGAGAAGCAAATGATCTGTCATGTGTTCTACCACAACAAAGGTAGATATGTAAAAAAGGTTGAGGTGGAAAATTTGCCTTAGAGATATTAAACAAAGTCTCCATCTAAACCCAAACTCTCTTTGCCTTCTCAATATCTTCCCCCTATCATCAAAGTGTCAGGAGTGGTACAGTCCACTATTTGTTCCTTCCTTCCCCAGGCATTCTTGTGGGTCAGAACCAGGCTTTGTGATGTCAGAGCACAAGCTCACCTACTATTGGTCGAGACCTTGATGATGACTCAGGTCTGAGGGTATGGCCTTCCCTACTCTGCCAGTTGTTCACAGCCCCTCGAGGGAGAAACAACACGGGCTCACGCGACTTGGTGATGGAGACTCTAGCAAAGGAACCTAAGGAATCACTGTCCAACATGGACCTCCCAACATCCAGTAGTGATGTTCGGATGGCAGCGAAAGGGCCAGTCCTTATGGTGAAGACAAAGGCAGCTCTAAAGCAGTATCCACCTTACATGTCGTGCGGAAAGGTGAGTTGACGAACCCTACTGGAGCTCCCTCCTCTACTCATTTACTCTTACCTAAAGTCACTACCTCTCTCCTTCCTGGCATAAATCCCTTATCAATTCTCACCTCTTCCGACAAAGTGTCCTTCACATGCCTCTCCTGACTTCTCCCTGTATTAACTAATTCTTGTGTTCACCTCTTGCCATTCCAGGCACACAAGAAAAGCAAACACCGGAAGCACTCCTCAAAGAAGAGGAACAAGAGAAAGAGGGAGGCCGAAGAGGCAGCTGCCCTCGAACGGAAGAAAATCAAAGTGAAAGCTGTTACTGCAATGCCTGAACCTAAGGAGGAGGAGCCTGAAAAGGAAGCCGAGGTGCACACTACTGGAGAAGCAAGCGTGGTCGCAGCAGCCGATGAGGGGGAGAGCCAATAAGATGGCTATCATGAAGACGGGGAATGCCCAAATATGACAAAGAAAATTGCATTGGTATAAATTTCTTAAATTGAAAATAAATTCAATTTAGTTGAAAAGCTATGTGTCTTTTACAGTGACTAAAGGCGAAACCAGGAAAGGGAAGGAAAAATGATGGTTATAGGAGAAGAGAGGGAAGATGGGTGGGTGAATGGCAATGGAGAGATTTGTTCTTCACTAGGTTTGGGACAGTCATAGTGGGTTCATGGAAAGAGGGGGAGTTTGGGTTGGTAGAAGACAAGGGAGGGATTTGGGTCTACAAAGGTTTGGGCATTAATTGTGGGTGCATAAAAGAGGCGAGTTTGTGTGGGAAGAAGACAAGGGAGGGATTAGGGTCTCCAAAATTTTGTGGCTTTAACGGTGAGAGCATGGAAAGAGAGGGAGTTTTGGTGGGTAGGAGACAAGGGAGGGATTTGTGTCTCCAAAGGTTTGGGCATCAATGGTGGGTGCATGGAAGACGGGGAGTTTGGGTGGGAAGAAGACAAGGGAGGGATTTGGGTCTCCAAAGTTTTGGGGCAGTAATGGTGAGGGCATGAAAAGAAAGGGAGTTTGGGTGGGAAGATGACAAGGGAGGGATTTGGGTCTCCAAAGAATTGGTCATCAATGGTGGGTGCATGGAAGAGGGGGAGTTAGGGTGGATAGAAGACAAGGAAGGGATTTGTGTCTCCAAAGGATTTGGGCAGTAATGGTGAGTGCATGAAAAGAAAGGGAACTTGGGTTGGTAGAAGACAAGGGAGGGATTTGTGTCTCCAAAGGTTTGGGCATCACTTGTGGGTGCATGGACGTAAGGGAGTTTGGGTGTGTAGGAGACAAGGGAGGGATTTGTGTTTTTAAAGGTTTGGGCATCAATGATGGGTGCTTGGAAGAGGGGGAGTTTGGGTGGGAAGAAGACAAGGGAGGGATTTTTGTCTCCAAACGTTTGGGCATCATTGGTGGGTGCCTGGATGAGGGGGATTTTGGGACAGTAATGGTGAGTGCATGAAAAGAAAGGGAGCATGGGTGGGTAGAAGACAAGGGAGGGATTTGGGTCTCCAAAGGTTTGGGCATCAATGGTGGGTTCATGAAAGTGGGGATGTTTGGGTTGGAAGAAGACAAGTGTGGGATTTGGGTCTCCAAAGGTTTGGGCAACAATGGTGGGTGCATGGAAGAGGGGGAGTTTGGGAGGGAAGAAGACAAGGGAGGGATTTGGGTTTCCATATGTTTGGAGCAGTAATGGTGAGTGCATGGAAAGAGAGGGAGTTTGGGTGGGTAGAAGACAAGGGAGGGATTTGGGTCTCCAAAGGTTTGGGCATCAATTGTGGGTGCATGGAAGAGAGGGAGTTTGGGTGGGTAGGAAAAAAGGGAGGGATTTGTGTCTCCAAAAGTTTGGGCATCAATGGTGGGTGCCTTGAAGAGGGGGATTTTGTGTGGGTAGAAGACAAGGGAGGGTTTTGTGTCTCCAAAATTTTGGGGCAGTAATGGTGAGAGCTTGGAAAGAGTGGGAATATGGGTGGGTAATGCCAGGGAAGGGAGTTGGATCTCATATACTTTGGAGAGTGTAATGATTGGTAAATGATAAGAGATATTTGGGTGGGTACATGACAAGGGAAGGATTTGATTCTCAAATACTCAGGTGGCAGAAATCATGAGTATCTGTTAAGAGAGGAGTTTGGGTTATTATATGAAGGGTGGGATTAGGGTCTCAGAAAGATGGGGTCAGAAATGATGGATATATAGCAACAGAGGGAGTATGCTGGGTAAATGACAAGGGAGGGATTTGGGTCTTATACACTTTAGGGGCAGCAATGGTGAGTATGTAGCAAGAGAAATACTTTGGATGGGCATACGACAATGGAGAGATTAGGGTCTCACAAAGCTGGTGGCAAAATGATGGGTATATGCCCAGAGAGGAGTTTGGGTAGCTGTATGACCAGGGGGTGTTTGGGTCTCTTAAGGTTTGTGGCAGAAATAATTGGTATATTTCATGAAACAGAGTTTGGGTGGGTATATGTCAAGAGAGGGGGTTTTGTTGGGCTTATAAACATGGATATATTTGGGTCTGACATGTTTGGGGGAAGAAATGGTGGTTACATCACAAGACAGGAAATTGTGTGGTTACATGAAAATAGAAGAATTTTCAGTGGGCAAATGGCAAGAGAAGGATTTGGGTCACAGCAGGATGGGGGCAGACATGGTGGATATATGGCTAGCGAGGGAGTTTGGGTGAGTACATGACATGGGGCAGATTGGGCCATCACAACGTTTGGGGGAAGAAATGGTGGAAACATTATAAGAGAGAGTATTAGGTTTGGTGTATGGCTAAGGAGGAATGAGTGTCTTGGAAGGATGGGTCCAGAAATAGTGGGTACATGGCGAGAGAGGGAGTTCACTTGGTTGAATGAAAGGGAGAGATTTGTGTCTGATAAGGTTTTAGGGAAGAAATATTGGCTATATGGCAAGAGAGATAGTGTGGATAGGCAGATGACAAAGGAGGGATGTGGTCTCATAAGGATGAAGGCAGCAACAGTGGGGAGAGAGAGAGAGAGAGAGAGAGAGAGAGAGAGAGAGAGAGAGATTGGGTTGGTATATGATATGAGAGAGATTATGGTTTTACAAAGTTTGATGGCAGATAAACAATTTTCATGAATTTACGATAAAGATGGATTTGATTGCGTGTATTGTATGAACCACACCTTGAACTCAAATTTCAAGTTGAGGCCTAGAAAATTGATTTAGGTGGGTATATGACACAGAAGACTCTTTGGTGTTGAAGATGGAAAATCTGACATTTTGTATACTATAGGGATAGAGGCCAGAAAAAGAATATGGTTTATATATAAAAAGAAAAAAATTTGGGTTAGCATATGACAAAGAAGGGACTTTGGTTCCCACAGATTTGAGGGTCATACCACACATGCACTGTAAGACTCATAGAGGTAATTATGGAGCATTGAATCCAAATTGCTACATTTATCTAATCTCATAGATACGGATGAAGAAGACTGTGCTCCACCATCCATGTATTTTGCAAGATCCGGGCAAAACTTCACAGTATGAATGTCTCAACCTATCTGAGGTGAAGTGTGTGAGTGACAGTTATCCCCACAAATAGCTGTTATGTTTCCTGTTTGGCAACTTTTTTTGAATGTTGGTTTTATACCTCACCATCCAATGTAAGTAAGGAAATCTCCCCAGGAGCAATAATCACCCAGCACACTCAAATCTACTGATCACATCTCAGTGAAAGGAATGGTAATTTGAAGTGACAGGTTTACCCTTGGTTATCCTTTATAAAAAATTTGTGTTTTAATAGGGCTTTTAGAATGGGCTGCTTACATAACAGGCCTAGCAGAAATGAGGATATACTAATGAGACAATTGTGTAGCTTGATCTATCAGAACAGTCAAATCATTGACGTCAACGTAATAAGTATTTCTACAGAAATCTCCTGCCATGTAAAGCAATGTTCTCTACCCAAAGGAAAACCTTGTCTCCTTAAAGAGATTTCACACAATTCCTACTATCAAACCACCTTGCCAGATAAGACTAACAATTAGACAATGATGGGTGAGCTAAGGGAGGGTAGATGCCACCTCCTGACCACAACTGCTTATATGTCAATACCCTGTCCCTCTAGCTAAACTCTAATCTCAGTTCAGGACTTCAAGATGCAAGAGACTTGAACGGGTCTCTGGATCTCTTTATCACTAGTTAATTGGATGCTTGCCTATAATTTTAGGATATTAATTCATGATCATCATGTCAGGATTCAGGCAAACACGGCACTGGGCCTGTTGTTGAGTCCATACCAACTGATTCATCAGTAGTAGGTAGAGAGAGAGAGAGACGAGGCCTGATGTGGGAATGTAAACCTCAAAACCCACCCTCAGTGACATATATTATCCACAAAGGCTATATGCATTCCCGCATGGTCACACCTCCTAATTTCCCAAACAGTTGCACTTCTTGGTAACTAAGTAAGTATTCAAGTACATGAGAGCCTGTTTTTCATTCCCTTTCATTAACTGTCACATTTCTCTAGAAGCCACCAACTGTCAGTAGTTTGTCAGTTAGAGGTACAGACTTCTGAGCCATCCCCCATAGTCAAAGATGCACTGTAGGAGGGCTCGAGAGTCTAACTGGCAAACTCCTGACAGTTGGTGGCTTCTAGAGAAGTGTGAGAGTTAATGTGGATGGAAACCATACTGGCATATATTTGAGTGCTTAGTCACCAAGCATACTGGAATATGACCTGGCCTCATCTTACACAGGCCTTTGCATGCAATCACGATGGCTCTGTATTTGTGAGAGCAATGACTCTGTCATGTCTTGAGATCACAATTTCACTCTTGGCATCTGCAGCCTCAGACTCATAAAATCTTTTTAAATGCTCCCTGCAATGGTACCTGAGTCTTGAAGAGAGGGCTACAAATATCCCATTGCACATACTCTCATTTTTTTTCCAGGATGACCAGTTTTGAGTGTCTTTTTTAAACATAATCTACTGCACCAAGGTCTCTGAGGAGGTCTGAGAACTGCACTAATCTGTAGTTATCGAGATATGAATGTAGAGTGAAGCTTGATACTTCATTCATTTAACAAAATAATAGTATGAGGTTCAATACTGGGGCCTTGGATCTCCATAACCATATGTTCTCGACAAAGCTTACAGCAGCAGGCATGTGTTGCTTTCTATAGAGTAGACCTTAAATTCACTCTTAAGGAGCTGATTATTCCCAGAAAGTTTGTACCACTATTGCATTCATGGACATATCTTTCTAGGTTGTTCATTAATATAGTATGCAATATTCTTAGTTTGGTACGACGACTGATGATCCTCCCAGGAGCACACCATGTAGGCTAGAGCAAAGGATGAAATACTGGGACTAAACTGGGAACTAGGATTTAGGACTTTGTTGAAGTTAGAGATCATTACTGCAAGGCAAAGATTTCAGGCTACTATGGTGGCACTGCCTAAGGCTCATGATTTACACGCTACAGGATATGAAAACAGAAATATTGGGATGTATGTGGAATATCCAATAGACTAGGCCCTGGAAGAGAACACAGAAAGTTTGTGTATAGAGAGGGGTAGTATAGTCAACATCTAGTCCTGTGCCTGTGGATAGGGCAAGTACTAGTGGCACTCTAATTGTTCCTTATAGCACTGAAATTGGGGGTGTATGAGATTTGGGACCATGATGAAGCCTGAAGGCCTCTGCTCTGAAGTATAAGTTGTTTGTCTAGGCTGGGGTACTGGTGTAGATTCAGCAGGATGTGCAAAAACATTTATGATGAGTATGTTAGGGATAATTAACAGGCCTGACTCTGGAGAGGTCATGGGGAATCTGAGTACAGAGTTGGGTTGTATAGGCAGCACACAGTGTTCTGTGGCTAAGTGTTGTAACAGGAACTTCATGCAGGAACCAAGATCTTACCTATAGCAAAGAAGAACATGAAGCAAAGGATTTTGGACTTTGACAAAAGTTAGAAGTCACTACAAGGATGGGTGGTGGTGGTGCATGACTTTAATCATAGCACTTGGGAGGCAGAGGCAGGAGGATCTCTGTGAGTGTGAAGCCAACCTGTTCTACAGAGCTAGTGCAAAAATAGACTTCAAAGTTACGTAGAGAAGCCTTCTCTCGAATTAAAAATAGATAGATAGATAGACAGATAGGTAGATATAAGTAAGTCATTGCGAGGGAGAACAAGCACTATTCTAGGGATGCCACTAGATTGTCTGGACTCCACTAGTTTGGGAAAACAATTATCTCTGCAGAAGGGTGCATACCTCTATAGTCTTTGTAGTAGGATATGGACAGTCTGGGCATGTGTGCAAGAACGTTGAGTGCAGAGGGAGCCTAGCTGTTCACTAAAGCATAGTAGAAGTTGCTGGGCCTAAGCTTGTCTGCACACATTCAAACCTGTAGATGGCTAAAGCTCGCAAATGGAAGGCAAATGTGGTTCTAGTAGGTCAGGCTGCATGTGCAAAAAACAAGTATTCATGTTTGTGTTGGTTATTACTCACTAGGCTAAACCCTGGAGGCCGAGCATGTGGGATGTCTAGGGACAAAGATAGGTGGCTTAATCATTTAAATGTCACTTGTGATTGAATGAAGGTAGAATGGTTCAAGTTGAGAGTATGGAAGTTGGATATAGCACAAAGGAATAGGCTAGGACAAGGTCAGTTGGAGGAACCAGAGTCTGCAGAAGCCTAGAGCCATCAAGTACAAGGAACTCATAGCCACACTAGTCATGGTCACTGGATGTTCGACCATTCTAGTTACGCCAGAAAATAAAATGTCAGATAGGGATGTAAACACCAGGCTCACCCAGGAGGAGACCACAGGAAGTCTGTGTATTTATTGGTGTATTTTATGTGTCACAAGGCTTTCTGAAAGTAGATGTGGGTAGACAGGGCTAGGGTACATCCCTATGGGAGCATAGATGTAGGCTACAGCCAAGGACAAAATGCTTGGCATAGGCTAGGGCCAAGGAATGGGGACCTTGTTGAATTCTAGGGGTCATTACAGCAAGGCTAGGAGTCCAGACATCTGTGCCAAACTGCGTGCAGCATGGGATTTATGTTTTGCATGACATGAAAACAGAAATATTGGGTTGTGTTTGGAGTTTCAGTAACTAGACTCTGAAGGGTGGATGGGAAGTTTGTGTATAGAGTGCCATGGTATAGTGAACATCTAGTCCTATGGCCATAGATAGGACAACTATTGTAGAAAAACTAAATGTTAACTATAGCACATGAATAGATGGAGGGGCTGTGCTGGGGTGTGAGATTTTACACCCTACTGAATCCTAGAGGCACCTGTTATGTGTTATAGGTTGTCTATGTAGGCTAAAGTACTGTGATCAATTCAGCAAGTTGTAGAAAATCATGTATGATGAGTACATTTGGTGTTAGTCTACAGGCTTGACTCTGGGGAGTACATGGGTATTCTGGGAAATCTGGGTATTAAGTTGTGTTGTATAGGTAGCCTAGAGTGTCCTGTGTGTAAGTGTTGTTACAGGAGATTCATGCAGGACACTATATGTTGCATTCAGCCTAAGAGACCATGGTGGGACTTAGATGGAACAAAGGATTTGGAACCCTACCAACAGCTAGAAGTCACTACTATTGAAATCTAGGGATGACACTGGATGTTCCATCCAGTCTGGACTCCACTGGATTAGAAAAACAATGATAGGATGCAGAGCAGTGCTCTGAAATCTAGACGATGGAGGAGTATTCTGATAGTCTGGGGATAGAATGGTCATGTAGGGCAGCCACAACTCCTCTGGTTCTATGAGAGACTGATAGTCTTTGTGGGAATCTAGATGCTGTCAACAGCACAGAAAAAGTTGATGGGTCTAAGAATGCCGGAGATTGCTATGGAGGCAGCTGGAGAAGACAAGGACACTGGTTGTTGCAACTTGGGTAGATCAAGCCCTCTATGTACAAAGTACTGAGTGGGTAACTAAAGTCAACAAGTTAAAACCTGGGAAGACATAGAAAATCTGAATAAGGAATAATGTTCTATATTGTACCTAAAGTGTCCCGTGGATGTACTAGTGCGGGGTAAGTGCTAGCAAAGCCTAGATGTTCACGACAGAACAGGAGGATTCCTGAGAATAGTCTGAGCTGAGTTATTTGGGACCATACTCCCGAGAAGACCCTTGAATCAAGAGGCAAACAGCCAGATTATGCAGGGGTGCTGGCTGTTAAACTCAAGCTAGATGCAGATGGATATGGTAAACAAGTATTGGTTGGTGGCATATATAAGAAGCCAGTTCCTGGAGGAGAACATTAGGAATGTGGTGGAGTAGGGTGCTGCAGGTAACACAGAGGGTACTGTGGGAGGGTGAAGGTAGCAACTTGTCTGCTGCATGTATGTCGGCAATCGCACACGTGGAAAGCCAAGATATGGGATTTCCGAAATTATAGAAGCCTAGATATTGCTACTTAGGTGATCAAACTAAATTTGTATAATGACTTTGGGAAAGAGGCTAGATCCAGGTAGAGATAGAATATGAAATATCTGGTTGTGAGGGAGTGAGTACTTACCAGGCCATACCATGTTGGAGGACTCAGGAATACAGAATTTGGATTCGGGTAAGATAGTTAGCAAAATGAGTACTATATGTAGATTCAAGCAGCGCAGGTCCTTGTAGGACAATGTATGTTGGTTGGAGGACAGGAGTAGATGCTGGGATTCGGCCCTCGCATTTGGAACTCTGTTGAATCCTGTGAGCATTACTACAACATGCAAGAATATCAGTGGCAAAAACTAGACTTGGACACTTGTAGTGACTTATGATCTGTTTGTTGGCATATGGGAAAACGCTATCTGGTAGGGGAAATATTCTGGGCTTGGTCTTTGGGGAAGATATGGAAAGTCTGGATTGGAAATGGAGTTGTGAAAGCAGGGCAACTATTTCATGCATGGGTGTAGGTGTGTTAAATTCAGGGGAGCCTAACTGTTGACTATACCAAAGAAGGAGTTGCTGGACCTAGTCTTGGCTGAAGGCTTTGAAAACCTTCACAGGCCTAAAATTTGCAAATGCAAGGCACATGAGGCAGCTGTAAGTCAGACAGCATGTGGAAAATCAAATATTCACTTGTGTGTAGTGGGTTACTCAATTGGCTAAAGTTGGGTCCTGGTGGTTGTGGGATGTCTGGTTATATAATGAAGTGGTTTAGGCATCGGAATCATCCTGCAGATGGATTCAGGTAGGATGGTTACTGTTGGGAATGTAGATGCTGGATACAGCACAAAAGAAAGTGCTAGGACAAGGCCAGTTGGAGGGAAAGTGCCAGCAGAAGCTTAGAACTATCTATCAAAGCACGGTAGGACTAAGATGGAGCCTAGGGTTTGGAACTCAGCAAACAGCTAAAAGTCACTGTAAGTGTGAGAAAACAGCTCTTTTAGAGTTCTCACTGGATGTTTCATCAGGTCTGGACTCTACTGGAGTAGGAAAAGAATTATCTGCTCGAAAGGTGCACTTACTTCTCTTGTCATTGTAGAAGGATTTGGACAGTCTTGGCATGCTGTGATATTATGTAGTCAGCCAGAGATCCTGTGGTTTGATGAGGTTGGGGTTGTCTCAGTGGGAATGTATATGTTGTCTACAGCACAGGAGGATTTGATGGGACTAGGAATCCTCTATGCTATGAATATGTTTTATTACCATTGGTTATTCAAGAAGATGCTTTGGGCAATCGATTAGTAGAATATAGCCAGGCAGGAAATCTGAACAGAGATATAGAGAGAAAGTAGGCAGTGTCAGGGAGATGCCATGTAGCTGCTGAAGGAGAAAACCAGCAGCTACCAGTGAGAGCCTTACTGGTATGGATCATAATGATACATAGATATACAAAAGGGAATCCCACATCAATATGAGCTATGTTTGGAGGGATGTGGAAAAACAGTATTTGGAACAGGAAATATTCACTAGGTTCGAACTTTAGGAGGACACGATAACTTTTCATAAGGAGTGGGGTTATTCCATTAGCCAGTACAGGTATGATAAGTGTTGGGGAACTCTCAGTGTTGGCTACAGAATAGTAGTAGCTGGTGGGATCATGCTGTGTTTTGAGATTTGTGTCCCTAAAACATGCCACAAATCACTACTGCAGAGTGCAAGGGTCCATTCTTTGATGGGACAGGGACTATTCAATCTAGGATAAATTCCACTGAATATGGAAAACCAATTACAGAGTATGGATATCTTCACCTGGATAAATCCTGGAGGGGGACATAGGAAGTCTGGGTATGGTGTGAAGAGGTATGGGCAACTCTAAGACCCCTGTTGGTTTATCTAAATAGGATTATATCTGGCTGTAGCCCAGATGTTCTCTATAATATAGGAAAAATGTTCTAAATAGGCTGCAACATGTTGAAGCCTAAAATTCACTACTATAAGGCAAGGAGTCCAGACCAAGATTGAACATTTCTTATGGTTTCCAGGTTATACATAACAGAATGTTAAAAATCAAGTGTCTAATACTGTGTGATATTCTCAATAGGCTAGACACCAGAAGATAGGAGAACCCTGGTTATGGACTGGGCTTATGTTGGTTGTAGAAAGCCTCCTTAGGTGAGTGAGTATATTAAAGGAGGCTGTATGCTCACCACAGTAAAAGAGATATTGGGGCTAGGCTGGATCACCTGACTTGGGATAAGGTGGAAGCCTGGAGGCCATGATTTGTTGCTACACTGCCAGACAAGATATGGACACTGTTTTGCGTATATTCATTAGGTACAGAGGAATGTGGAGATGCAAGTATTCATGGGTGTGTGTGTGTGTGTTTGTGTGTGTGTATGTGTGTGTGATTGTGTGTGTGTGTGTACGGTCAACAGGCTAAGCCATGGAGTAGGAATGTTATTTGGGAATGATTTTAGGGAAGACATTCAAGATACTAGCCAAAGATTGAGGCGGACATTTTGGACTAAACCATTGACAGGGATAGTATTGTTGAAGAATTTGGAGAAGCAAATGATCTGTCATGTGTTCTACCACAACAAAGGTAGATATGTAAAAAAGGTTGAGGTGGAAAATTTGCCTTAGAGATATTAAACAAAGTCTCCATCTAAACCCAAACTCTCTTTGCCTTCTCAATATCTTCCCCCTATCATCAAAGTGTCAGGAGTGGTACAGTCCACTATTTGTTCCTTCCTTCCCCAGGCATTCTTGTGGGTCAGAACCAGGCTTTGTGATGTCAGAGCACAAGCTCACCTACTATTGGTCGAGACCTTGATGATGACTCAGGTCTGAGGGTGTGGCCTTCCCTACTCTGCCAGTTGTTCACAGCCCCTCGAGGGAGAAACAACACGGGCTCACGCGACTTGGTGATGGAGACTCTAGCAAAGGAACCTAAGGAATCACTGTCCAACATGGACCTCCCAACATCCAGTAGTGATGTTCGGATGGCAGCGAAAGGGCCAGTCCTTATGGTGAAGACAAAGGCAGCTCTAAAGCAGTATCCACCTTACATGTCGTGCGGAAAGGTGAGTTGACGAACCCTACTGGAGCTCCCTCCTCTACTCATTTACTCTTACCTAAAGTCACTACCTCTCTCCTTCCTGGCATAAATCCCTTATCAATTCTCACCTCTTCCGACAAAGTGTCCTTCACATGCCTCTCCTGACTTCTCCCTCTATTAACTAATTCTTGTGTTCACCTCTTGCCATTCCAGGCACACAAGAAAAGCAAACACCGGAAGCACTCCTCAAAGAAGAGGAACAAGAGAAAGAGGGAGGCCGAAGAGGCAGCTGCCCTCGAACGGAAGAAAATCAAAGTGAAAGCTGTTACTGCAATGCCTGAACCTAAGGAGGAGGAGCCTGAAAAGGAAGCCGAGGTGCACACTACTGGAGAAGCAAGCGTGGTCGCAGCAGCCGATGAGGGGGAGAGCCAATAAGATGGCTATCATGAAGACGGGGAATGCCCAAATATGACAAAGAAAATTGCATTGGTATAAATTTCTTAATTTGAAAATAAATTCAATTTAGTTGAAAAGCTATGTGTCTTTTACAGTGACTAAAGGCGAAACCAGGAAAGGGAAGGAAAAATGATGGTTATAGGAGAAGAGAGGGAAGATGGGTGGGTGAATGGCAATGGAGAGATTTGTTCTTCACTAGGTTTGGGACAGTCATAGTGGGTTCATGGAAAGAGGGGGAGTTTGGGTTGGTAGAAGACAAGGGAGGGATTTGGGTCTACAAAGGTTTGGGCATTAATTGTGGGTGCATAAAAGAGGCGAGTTTGTGTGGGAAGAAGACAAGGGAGGGATTAGGGTCTCCAAAATTTTGTGGCTTTAACGGTGAGAGCATGGAAAGAGAGGGAGTTTTGGTGGGTAGGAGACAAGGGAGGGATTTGTGTCTCCAAAGGTTTGGGCATCAATGGTGGGTGCATGGAAGATGGGGAGTTTGGGTGGGAAGAAGACAAGGGAGGGATTTGGGTCTCCAAAGTTTTGGGGCAGTAATGGTGAGGGCATGAAAAGAAAGGGAGTTTGGGTGGGAAGATGACAAGGGAGGGATTTGGGTCTCCAAAGAATTGGTCATCAATGGTGGGTGCATGGAAGAGGGGGAGTTAGGGTGGATAGAAGACAAGGAAGGGATTTGTGTCTCCAAAGGATTTGGGCAGTAATGGTGAGTGCATGAAAAGAAAGGGAACTTGGGTTGGTAGAAGACAAGGGAGGGATTTGTGTCTCCAAAGGTTTGGGCATCACTTGTGGGTGCATGGACGTAAGGGAGTTTGGGTGTGTAGGAGACAAGGGAGGGATTTGTGTTTTTAAAGGTTTGGGCATCAATGATGGGTGCTTGGAAGAGGGGGAGTTTGGGTGGGAAGAAGACAAGGGAGGGATTTTTGTCTCCAAACGTTTGGGCATCATTGGTGGGTGCCTGGATGAGGGGGATTTTGGGGCAGTAATGGTGAGTGCATGAAAAGAAAGGGAGCATGGGTGGGTAGAAGACAAGGGAGGGATTTGGGTCTCCAAAGGTTTGGGCATCAATGGTGGGTTCATGAAAGTGGGGATGTTTGGGTTGGAAGAAGACAAGGGTGGGATTTGGGTCTCCAAAGGTTTGGGCAACAATGGTGGGTGCATGGAAGAGGGGGAGTTCGGGAGGGAAGAAGACAAGGGAGGGATTTGGGTTTCCATATGTTTGGAGCAGTAATGGTGAGTGCATGGAAAGAGAGGGAGTTTGGGTGGGTAGAAGACAAGGGAGGGATTTGGGTCTCCAAAGGTTTGGGCATCAATTGTGGGTGCATGGAAGAGAGGGAGTTTGGGTGGGTAGGAAAAAAGGGAGGGATTTGTGTCTCCAAAAGTTTGGGCATCAATGGTGGGTGCCTTGAAGAGGGGGATTTTGTGTGGGTAGAAGACAAGGGAGGGGTTTGTGTCTCCAAAATTTTGGGGCAGTAATGGTGAGAGCTTGGAAAGAGTGGGAATATGGGTGGGTAATGCCAGGGAAGGGAGTTGGATCTCATATACTTTGGAGAGTGTAATGATTGGTAAATGATAAGAGATATTTGGGTGGGTACATGACAAGGGAAGGATTTGATTCTCAAATACTCAGGTGGCAGAAATCATGAGTATCTGTTAAGAGAGGAGTTTGGGTTATTATATGAAGGGTGGGATTAGGGTCTCAGAAAGATGGGGTCAGAAATGGTGGATATATAGGAACAGAGGGAGTATGCTGGGTAAATGACAAGGGAGGGATTTGGGTCTTATACACTTTAGGGGCAGCAATGGTGAGTATGTAGCAAGAGAAATACTTTGGATGGGCATACGACAATGGAGAGATTAGGGTCTCACAAAGCTGGTGGCAAAATGATGGGTATATGCCCAGAGAGGAGTTTGGGTAGCTGTATGACCAGGGGGTGTTTGGGTCTCTTAAGGTTTGTGGCAGAAATAATTGGTATATTTCATGAAACAGAGTTTGGGTGGGTATATGTCAAGAGAGGGGGTTTTGTTGGGCTTATAAACATGGATATATTTGGGTCTGACATGTTTGGGGGAAGAAATGGTGGTTACATCACAAGACAGGAAATTGTGTGGTTACATGAAAATAGAAGAATTTTCAGTGGGCATATGGCAAGAGAAGGATTTGGGTCACAGCAGGATGGGGGCAGACATGGTGGATATATGGCTAGCGAGGGAGTTTGGGTGAGTACATGACATGGGGCAGATTGGGCCATCACAACGTTTGGGGGAAGAAATGGTGGAAACATTATAAGAGAGAGTATTAGGTTTGGTGTATGGCTAAGGAGGAATGAGTGTCTTGGAAGGATGGGTCCAGAAATAGTGGGTACATGGCGAGAGAGGGAGTTCACTTGGTTGAATGAAAGGGAGAGATTTGTGTCTGATAAGGTTTTAGGGAAGAAATATTGGCTATATGGCAAGAGAGATAGTGTGGATAGGCAGATGACAAAGGAGGGATGTGGTCTCATAAGGATGAAGGCAGCAACAGTGGGGAGAGAGAGAGAGAGAGAGAGAGAGAGAGAGAGAGATTGGGTTGGTATATGATATGAGAGAGATTATGGTTTTACAAAGTTTGATGGCAGATAAACAATTTTCATGAATTTACGATAAAGATGGATTTGATTGCGTGTATTGTATGAACCACACCTTGAACTCAAATTTCAAGTTGAGGCCTAGAAAATTGATTTAGGTGGGTATATGACACAGAAGACTCTTTGGTGTTGAAGATGGAAAATCTGACATTTTGTATACTATAGGGATAGAGGCCAGAAAAGGAATATGGTTTGATATATAAAAAGAAAAAAATTTGGGTTAGCATATGACAAAGAAGGGACTTTGGTTCCCACAGATTTGAGGGTCATACCACACATGCACTGTAAGACTCATAGAGGTAATTATGGAGCATTGAATCCAAATTGCTACATTTATCTAATCTCATAGATACGGATGAAGAAGACTGTGCTCCACCATCCATGTATTTTGCAAGATCCGGGCAAAACTTCACAGTATGAATGTCTCAACCTATCTGAGGTGAAGTGTGTGAGTGACAGTTATCCCCACAAATAGCTGTTATGTTTCCTGTTTGGCAACTTTTTTTGAATGTTGGTTTTATACCTCACCATCCAATGTAAGTAAGGAAATCTCCCCAGGAGCAATAATCACCCAGCACACTCAAATCTACTGATCACATCTCAGTGAAAGGAATGGTAATTTGAAGTGACAGGTTTACCCTTGGTTATCCTTTATAAAAAATTTGTGTTTTAATAGGGCTTTTAGAATGGGCTGCTTACATAACAGGCCTAGCAGAAATGAGGATATACTAATGAGACAATTGTGTAGCTTGATCTATCAGAACAGTCAAATCATTGACGTCAACGTAATAAGTATTTCTACAGAAATCTCCTGCCATGTAAAGCAATGTTCTCTACCCAAAGGAAAACCTTGTCTCCTTAAAGAGATTTCACACAATTCCTACTATCAAACCACCTTGCCAGATAAGACTAACAATTAGACAATGATGGGTGAGCTAAGGGAGGGTAGATGCCACCTCCTGACCACAACTGCTTATATGTCAATACCCTGTCCCTCTAGCTAAACTCTAATCTCAGTTCAGGACTTCAAGATGCAAGAGACTTGAACGGGTCTCTGGATCTCTTTATCACTAGTTAATTGGATGCTTGCCTATAATTTTAGGATATTAATTCATGATCCTCATGTCAGGATTCAGGCAAACACGGCACTGGGCCTGTTGTTGAGTCCATACCAACTGATTCATCAGTAGTAGGTAGAGAGAGAGAGAGACGAGGCCTGATGTGGGAATGTAAACCTCAAAACCCACCCTCAGTGACATATATTATCCACAAAGGCTATATGCATTCCAGCATGGTCACACCTCCTAATTTCCCAAACAGTTGCACTTCTTGGTAACTAAGTAAGTATTCAAGTACATGAGAGCCTGTTTTTCATTCCCTTTCATTAACTGTCACATTTCTCTAGAAGCCACCAACTGTCAATAGTTTGTCAGTTAGAGGTACAGACTTCTGAGCCATCCGCCATAGTCAAAGATGCACTGTAGGAGGGCTCGAGTGTCTAACTGGCAAACTCCTGACAGTTGGTGGCTTCTAGAGAAGTGTGAGAGTTAATGTGGATGGAAACCATACTGGCATATATTTGAGTGCTTAGTCACCAAGCATACTGGAATATGACCTGGCCTCATCTTACACAGGCCTTTGCATGCAATCACGATGGCTCTGTATTTGTGAGAGCAATGACTCTGTCATGTCTTGAGATCACAATTTCACTCTTGGCATCTGCAGCCTCAGACTCATAAAATCTTTTTAAATGCTCCCTGCAATGGTACCTGAGTCTTGAAGAGAGGGCTACAAATATCCCATTGCACATACGCTCATTTTTTTTCCAGGATGACAAGTTGTGAATGTCTTTTTTAAACATAATCTACTGCACCAAGGTCTCTGAGGAGGTCTGAGAACTGCACTAATCTGTAGTTATCAAGATATGAATGTAGAGTGAAGCTTGATACTTCATTCATTTAACAAAATAATAGTATGAGGTTCAATACTGGGGCCTTGGATCTCCATAACCATATGTTCTCGAGAAAGCTTACAACAGCAGGCATGTGTTGCTTTCTATAGAGTAGACCTTAAATTCACTCTTAAGGAGCTGATTATTCCCAGAAAGTTTGTACCACTATTGCATTCATGGACATATCTTTCTAGGTTGTTCATTAATATAGTATGCAATATTCTTAGTTTGGTACGACGACTGATGATCCTCCCAGGAGCACACCATGTAGGCTAGAGCAAAGGATGAAATACTGGGACTAAACTGGGAACTAGGATTTAGGACTTTGTTGAAGTTAGAGATCATTACTGCAAGGCAAAGATTTCAGGCTAATATGGTGGCACTGCCTAAGGCTCATGATTTACACGCTACAGGATATGAAAACAGAAATATTGGGATGTATGTGGAATATCCAATAGACTAGGCCCTGGAAGAGAACACAGAAAGTTTGTGTATAGAGAGGGGTAGTGTAGTCAACATCTAGTCCTGTGCCTGTGGATAGGGCAAGTACTAGTGGCACTCTAATTGTTCCTTATAGCACTGAAATTGGGGGTGTATGAGATTTGGGACCATGATGAAGCCTGAAGGCCTCTGCTCTGAAGTATAAGTTGTTTGTCTAGGCTGGGGTACTGGTGTAGATTCAGCAGGATGTGCAAAAACATTTATGATGAGTATGTTAGGGATAATTAACAGGCCTGACTCTGGAGAGGTCATGGGGAATCTGAGTACAGAGTTGGGTTGTATAGGCAGCACACAGTGTTCTGTGGCTAAGTGTTGTAACAGGAACTTCATGCAGGAACCAAGATCTTACCTATAGCAAAGAAGAACATGGTAGTACTAGTCTGAAGCAAAGGATTTCGGACATTGACAAAAGTTAGAAGTCACTACAAGGATGGGTGGTGGTGGTGCATGACTTTAATCATAGCACTTGGGAGGCAGAGGCAGGAGGATCTCTGTAAGTGTGAAGCCAACCTGGTCTACAGAGCTAGTGCACACATAGACTTCAAAGTTACATAGAGAAGCCTTCCCTCAGATTAAAAATAGATAGATAGATAGACAGATAGGTAGATATAAGTTAGTCATTGCGAGTGAGAACAAGCACTATTCTAGGGATGCCACTAGATGGTCTGGACTCCACTAGTTTGGGAAAACAATTATCTTTGCAGAAGGGTGCATACCTCTATCGACTTTATAGGAGGATATGGACAGTCTGGGCATGTGTGCAAGAACGTTGAGTGCAGAGGGAGCCTAGCTGTTCACTAAAGCATAGTAGAAGTTGTAGGGCCTAAGCTTGTCTGCAAACATTCAATCCTGTAGATGCCTAAATCTCACAAATGGAAGGCAAGTGTGTTTCTAGTAGGTCATGCTGCATGTGGAAAAACAAGTATTCATGTTTGTGTTGGTTATTACTCACTAGGCTAAACCCTGGAGGCCGAGCATGTGGGATGTCTAGGGACAAAGATAGGTGGCTTAATCATTTAAATGTCACTTGTGATTGAATGAAGGTAGAATGGTTCAAGTTGAGAGTATGGAAGTTGGATATAGCACAAAGGAATAGGCTAGGACAAGGTCAGTTGGAGGAACCAGAGTCTGCAGAAGCCTAGAGCCATCAAGTACAAGGAACTCATAGAAACACTAGTCATGGTCACTGGATGTTCGACCATTCTAGTTACGCCAGAAAATAAAATGTCAGATAGGGATGTAAACACCAGGCTCACCCAGGAGGAGACCACAGGAAGTTTGTGTATTTATTGGTGTATTTTATGTGTCACAAGGCTTTCTGAAAGTAGATGTGGGTAGACAGGGCTAGGGTACATCCCTATGGGTGCATAGATGTAGGCTACAGCCAAGGACAAAATGCTTGGCATAGGCTAGGGCCAAGGAATGGGGACCTTGTTGAATTCTAGGGGTCATTAAAGCAAGGCTAGGAGTCCAGACATCTGTGCCAAACTGCGTGCAACATGGGATTTATGTTTTGCATGACATGAAAACAGAAATGTTGGGTTGTGTTCGGAGTTTCAGTAACTAGACTCTGGGGAGTGGATGGGAAGTTTGTGTATAGAGTGCCATGGTATAGTGAACATCTAGTCCTGTGGCCATAGATAGGACAACTATTGTAGAAATACTAAATGTTAACTATAGCACATGAATAGATGGAGGGCTGTGCTGGGGTGTGAGATTTTACACCCTACTGAATCCTAGAGGCACCTGTTATGTGTTATAGTTTGTCTATGTAGGCTAGAGTACTGTGATCAATTCAGCAAGTTGTAGAAAATCATGTATGATGAGTACATTTGGTTTTAGTCTACAGGCTCGACTCTGGGGAGTACATGGGTATTCTGGCTAATCTGGGTATTAAGTTGTGTTGTATAGGTAGCCTAGAGTGTCCTGTGTGTAAGTGTTGTTACAGGAGATTCATGCAGGACACTATATGTTGCATTCAGCCTAAGAGACCATGGTGGGACTAAGATGGAACAAAGGATTTGGAACCCTACCAACAGCTAGAAGTCACTACTATTGAAATCTAGGGATGACACTGGATGTTCCATCCAGTCTGGACTCCACTGGATTAGAAAAACGATGATAGGATGCAGAGCAGTGCTCTGAAATCTAGACGATGGAGGAGTATTCTGATAGTCTGGGGATAGAATGGTCATGTAGGGCAGCCACAACTCCTCTGGTTCTATGAGAGACTGATAGTCTTTGTGGGAATCTAGATGCTGTCAACAGCACAGAAAAAGTTGATGGGTCTAAGAATGCCGGAGATTGCTATAGAGGCAGCTGGAGAAGACCAGGACACTGGTTGTTGCAACTTGGGTAGATCAAGCCCTCTATGTACAAAGTACTGAGTGGGTAACTAAACTAAACAAGTTAAAACCTGGGAAGACATAGAAAATCTGAATAAGGAATAATGCTCTATACTGTACCTAAAGTGTCCCGTGGATGTATTAGTGCAGGGTAAGTGCTAGCAAAGACTAGATGCTCACGACAGAAAAGGAGGATTCCTGAGAATAGTCTGAGCTGAGTTATTTGGGACCATACTCCCTAGAAGACCCTTGACTCAAGAGGCAAACAGCCAGATTATGCAGGGGTGCTGGCTGTTAAACTCAAGCTAGATGCAGATGGATATGGAAAACAAGTATTGGTTGGTGGCTTATATAAGAAGCCAGTTCCTGGAGGAGAACATTAGGAATGTGGTAGAGTAGGGTGCTGCAGGTAACACAGAGGGTACTGTGGGTGGGTGAAGGTAGCAACTTGTCTGCTGCATGTATGTCGGCAATCGCACACGTGGAAGGCCAAGACATGGGATTTCCGAAATTATAGAAGCCTAGATATTGCTACTTAGGTGATCAAACTAAATTTGTATAATGTCTTTGGGAAAGAGGCTAGATCCAGATAGAGATAGAATATGAAATATCTGGTTGTGAGGGAGTGAGTACTTACCAGGCCATACCATGGTGGAGGACTCAGGAATACAGAATTTGGATTCGGGTAAGATAGTTAGCAAAATGAGTACTATATGTAGATTCAAGCAGCGCAGGTCCTTGTAGGACAATGTATGTTGGTTGGAGGACAGGAGTAGATGCTGGGATTTGGCCCACACATTTGGAACTCTGTTGAATCCTCTGAGCATTACTACAACATGCAAGAATATCAGTGGCAAAAACTAGACTTGGACACTTGTAGTGACTTATGATCTGTTTGTTGGCATATGGGGAAACGCTATCTGGTAGGGGAAATATTCTGGACTTGGTCTTTGGGGAAGATATGGAATGTCTGGATTGGAAATGGAGTTGTGAAAGCAGGGCAACTATTTCATGCATGGGTGTAGGTGTGTTAAATTCAGGGGAGCCTAACTGTTGACTATACCAAAGAAGGAGTTGCTGGACCTAGTCTTGGCTGAAGGCTTTGGAAACCTTCACAGGCCTAAAATTTGCAAATGCAAGGCACATGAGGCAGCTGTAAGTCAGACAGCATGTGGAAAATCAAATATTCACTTGTGTGTAGTGGGTTACTCAATTGGCTAAAGTTGGGTCCTGGTGGTTGTGGGATGTCTGGTTATATAATGAAGTGGTTTAGGCATCGGAATCATCCTGCAGATGGATTCAGGTAGGATGGTTACTTTTGGGAATGTAGATGCTGGATACAGCACAAAAGAATGTGCTAGGACAAGGCCAGTTGGAGGGAAAGTGCCAGCAGAAGCTTAGAACTATCTATCAAAGCACGGTAGGACTAAGATGGAGCCTAGGGTTTGGAACTCAGCAAACAGCTAAAAGTCACTGTAAGTGTGAGAAAACAGCTCTTTTAGAGTTCTCACTGGATGTTTCATCAGGTCTGGACTCTACTGGAGTAGGAAAAGAATTATCTGCTCGAAAGGTGCACTTACTTCTCTTGGCATTGTAGAAGGATTTGGACAGTCTTGGCATGCTGTGATATTATGTAGTCAGCCAGAGATCCTGTGGTTTGATGAGGTTGGGGTTGTCTCAGTGGGAATGTATATGTTGTCTACAGCACAGGAGGATTTGATGGGACTAGGAATCCTATATGCTATGAATATGTTTTATTACCATTGGTTATTCAAGAAGATGCTTTGGGCAATCGATTAGTAGAATATAGCCAGGCAGGAAATCTGAACAGAGATATAGAGAGAAAGTAGGCAGAGTCAGGGAGATGCCATGTAGCTGCTGAAGGAGAAAACCAGCAGCTACCAGTGAGAGCCTTACTGGTATGGATCATAATGATACATAGATATACATAGATATATAGATATACAGAATCCCACATCAATATGAGCTATGTTTGGAGGGATGTGGAAAAACAGTATTTGGAACAGGAAATATTCACTAGGTTCGAACTTTAGGAGGACACGATAACTTTTCATAAGGAGTGGGGTTATTCCATTAGCCAGTACAGGTATGATAAGTGTTGGGGAACTCTCAGTGTTGGCTACAGAATAGTAGTAGCTGGTGGGATCATGCTGTGTTTTGAGATTTGTGTCCCTAAAACATGCCACAAATCACTACTGCAGAGTGCAAGGGTCCATTCTTTGATGGGACAGGGACTATTCAATCTAGGATAAATTCCACTGAATATGGAAAACCAATTACAGAGTATGGATATCTTCACCTGGATAAATCCTGGAGGGGGACATAGGAAGTCTGGGTATGGTGTGAAGAGGTATGGGCAACTCTAAGACCCCTGTTGGTTTATCTAAATAGGATTATATCTGGCTGTAGCCCAGATGTTCTCTATAATATAGGAAAAATGTTCTAAATAGGCTGCAACATGTTGAAGCCTAAAATTCACTACTATAAGGCAAGGAGTCCAGACCAAGATTGAACATTTCTTATGGTTTCCAGGTTATACATAACAGAATGTTAAAAATCAAGTGTCTAATACTGTGTGATATTCTCAATAGGCTAGACACCAGAAGATAGGAGAACCCTGGTTATGGACTGGGCTTATGTTGGTTGTAGAAAGCCTCCTTAGGTGAGTGAGTATATTAAAGGAGGCTGTATGCTCACCACAGTAAAAGAGATATTGAGGCTAGGCTGGGTCACCTGACTTGGGATAAGGTGGAAGCCTGGAGGCCATGATTTGTTGCTACACAGCCAGACAAGATATGGACACTGGTTTGCGTATATTCATTAGGTACAGAGGAATGTGGAGATGCAAGTATTCGTGTGTGTGTGTGTGTGTGTGTGTGTGTGTATGTGTGTGTGAGTGTGTGTGTGTGTACGGTCAACAGGCTAAGCCATGGAGTAGGAATGTTGTTTGGGAATGATTTTAGGGAAGACATTCAAGATACTAGCCAAAGATTGAGGCGGACATTTTGGACTAAACTATTGACAGGGATAGTATTGTTGAAGAATTTGGAGAAGCAAATGATCTGTCATGTGTTCTACCACAACAAACGTAGATATGTAAAAAAGGTTGAGGTGGAAAATTTGCCTTAGAGTTATTAAACAAAGTCTCCATCTAAACCCAAACTCTCTTTGCCTTCTCAATATCTTCCCCCTATCATCAAAGTGTCAGGAGTGGTACAGTCCACTATTTGTTCCTTCCTTCCCCAGGCATTCTTGTGGGTCAGAACCAGGCTTTGTGATGTCAGAGCACAAGCTCACCTACTATTGGTCGAGACCTTGATGATGACTCAGGTCTGAGGGTGTGGCCTTCCCTACTCTGCCAGTTGTTCACAGCCCCTCGAGGGAGAAACAACAGGCGCTCACGCGACTTGGTGATGGAGAGTCTAGCAAAGGAACCTAAGGAATCACTGTCCGACATGGACCTCCCAACATCCAGTAGTGATGTTCCGATGGCAGCGAACGGGCCAGTCCTTATGGTGAAGACAAAGGCAGCTCTAAAGCAGTATCCACCTTACATGTCGTGCGGAAAGGTGAGTTGACGAACCCTACTGGAGCTCCCTCCTCTACTCATTTACTCTTACCTAAAGTCACTACCTCTCTCCTTCCTGGCATAAATCCCTTATCAATTCTCACCTCTTCTGACAAAGTGTCCTTCACATGCCTCTCCTGACTTCTCTCTCTATTAACTAATTCTTGTGTTCACCACTTGCCATTCCAGGCACACAAGAAAAGCAAACACCGGAATCACTCCTCAAAGAAGAGGAACAAGAGAAAGAGGGAGGCCGAAGAGGCAGCTGCCCTCGAACGGAAGAAAATCAAAGTGAAAGCTGTTACTGCAATGCCTGAACCTAAGGAGGAGGAGCCTGAAAAGGAAGCCGAGGTGCACACTACTGGAGAAGCAAGCGTGATCGTAGCAGCCGATGAGGGGGAGAGCCAATAAGATGGCTATCATGAAGACGGGGAATGCCCAAATATGACAAAGAAAATTGCATTGGTATAAATTTCTTAAATTGAAAATAAATTCAATTTAGTTGAAAAGCTATGTGTCTTTTACAGTGACTAAAGGCGAAACCAGGAAAGGGAAGGAAAAATGATGGTTATAGGAGAAGAGAGGGAAGATGGGTGGGTGAATGGCAATGGAGAGATTTGTTCTTCACTAGGTTTGGGACAGTCATAGTGGGTTCATGGAAAGAGGGGGAGTTTGGGTTGGTAGAAGACAAGGGAGGGATTTGGGTCTACAAAGATTTGGGCATTAATTTTGGGTGCATAAAAGAGGCGAGTTTTTGTGGGAAGAAGACAAGGGAGGGATTAGGGTCTCCAAAATTTTGTGGCTTTAACGGTGAGAGCATGGAAAGAGAGGGAGTTTTGGTGGGTAGGAGACAAGGGAGGGATTTGTGTCTCCAAAGGATTTGGGCAGTAATGGTGAGTGCATGAAAAGAAAGGGAACTTGGGTTGGTAGAAGACAAGGGAGGGATTTGTGTCTCCAAAGGATTGGGCATCACTTGTGGGTGCATGGAAGAAAGGGAGTTTGGGTGTGTAGGAGACAAGGGAGGGATTTGTGTTTTTAAAGGTTTGGGCATCAATGATGGGTGCATGGAAGAGGGGGAGTTTGGGTGGGAAGAAGACAAGGGAGGGATTTTTGTCTCCAAACGTTTGGGCATCATTGGTGGGTGCCTGGATGAGGGGGATTTTGGGGCAGTAATGGTGAGTGCATGAAAATAAAGGGGGCATGGGTGGGTAGAAGACAAGGGAGGGATTTGGGTCTCCAAAGGATTGGGCATCAATGGTGGGTGCATGAAAGTGGGGATGTTTGGGTTGGAAGAAGACAAGGGTGGGATTTGGGTCTCCAAAGGTTTGGGCAACAATGGTGGCTGCATGGAAGAGGGGGAGTTCGGGTGGGAAGAAGACAAGGGAGGGATTTGTGTTTCCATATGTTTGGAGCAGTAATGGTGAGTGCATGGAAAGAGAGGGAGTTTGGATGGGTAGAAGACAAGGGAGGGATTTGGGTCTCCAAAGGTTTGGGCATCAATTGTGGGTGCATGGAAGAGAGGGAGTTTGGGTGGGTAGGAAAAAAGGGAGGGATTTGTGTCTCCAAAAGTTTGGGCATCAATGGTGGGTGCCTTGAAGAGGGGGATTTTGTGTGGGTAGAAGACAAGGGAGGGATTTGTGTCTCCAAAATTTTGGGGCAGTAATGGTGAGAGCTTGGAAAGAGTGGGAATATGGGTGGGTAATGCCAGGGAAGGGAGTTGGATCTCATATACTTTGGAGAGTGTAATGAAGGGTAAATGATAAGAGACATTTGGGTGGGTACTTGACAAGGGAAGGATTTGATTCTCAAATACTCAGGTGGCAGAAATCATGAGTATCTGTTAAGAGAGGAGTTTGGGTTATTATATGAAGGGTGGGATTAGGGTCTCAGAAAGATGGGGTCAGAAATGGTGCATATATAGCAACAGAGGGAGTATGCTGGGTAAATGACAAGGGAGGGATTTGGGTCTTATACACTTTAGGGGCAGCAATGGTGAGTATGTAGCAGGAGAAATACTTTGGATGGGCATACGACAATGGAGAGATTAGGGTCTCACAAAGCTGGTGGCAAAATGATGGGTATATGCCCAGAGAGGAGTTTGGGTAGCTGTATGACCAGGGGGTGTTTGGGTCTCTTAAGGTTTGGGGCAGAAATAATTGGTATATTTCATGAAACAGAGTTTGGGTGGGTATATGTCAAGAGAGGGGGTTTTGTTGGGCTTATAAACATGGATATATTTGGGTCTGACATGTTTAGGGGAAGAAATGGTGGTTACATCACAAGACAGGAAATTGTGTGGTTATATGAAAATAGAAGAATTTTCAGTGGGCATATGGCAAGAGAAGGATTTGGGTCACAGCAGGATGGGGGCAGACATGGTGGATATATGGCTAGCGAGGGAGTTTGGGTGAGTACATGACATGGGGCAGATTGGGCCATCACAACGTTTGGGGAAGAAATGGTGGAAACATTATAAGAGAGAGTATTAGGTTTGGTGTATGGCTAAGGAGGAATGAGTGTCTTGGAAGGATGGGTCCAGAAATAGTGGGTACATGGCGAGAGAGGGAGTTCACTTGGTTGAATGAAAGGGAGAGATTTGTGTCTGATAAGGTTTTAGGGAAGAAATATTGGCTATATGGCAAGAGAGGTAGTGTGGATAGGCAGATGACAAAGGAGGGATGTGGTCTCATAAGGATGAAGGCAGCAACAGTGGGGAGAGAGAGAGAGAGAGAGAGAGAGAGAGAGAGAGAGAGAGAGAGATTGGGTTGGTATATGATATGAGAGAGATTATGGTTTTACAAAGTTTGATGGCAGATAAACAATTTTCATGAATTTACGATAAAGATGGATTTGATTGCGTGTATTGTATGAACCACACCTTGAACTCAAATTTCAAGTTGAGGCCTAGAAAATTGATTTAGGTGGGTATATGACACAGAAGACTCTTTGGTGTTGAAGATGGAAAATCTGACATTTTGTATACTATAGGGATAGAGGCCAGAAAAGGAATATGGTTTGATATATAAAAAGAAGAAAATTTGGGTTAGCATATGACAAAGAAGGGACTTTGGTTCCCACAGATTTGAGGGTCATACCACACATGCACTGTAAGACTCATAGAGGTAATTATGGAGCATTGAATCCAAATTGCTACATTTATCTAATCTCATAGATACCGATGAAGAAGACTGTGCTCCACCATCCATGTATTTTGCAAGATCCGGGCAAAACTTCACAGTATGAATGTCTCAACCTATCTGAGGTGAAGTGTGTGAGTGACAGTTATCCCCACAAATAGCTGTTATGTTTCCTGTTTGGCAACTTTTTTTGAATGTTGGTTTTATACCTCACCATCCAATGTAAGTAAGGAAATCTTCCCAGGAGCAATAATCAAACAGCAAACTCAAATCTACTGATCACATCTCAGTGAAAGGAATGGTAATTTGAAGTGACAGGTTTACCCTTGGTTATCCTTTATAAAAAATTTGTGTTTTAATAGGGCTTTTAGAATGGGCTGCTTACATAACAGGCCTAGCAGAAATGAGGATATACTAATGAGACAATTGTGTAGCTTGATCTATCAGAACAGTCAAATCATTGACGTCAACGTAATGAGTATTTCTACAGAAATTTCATGCCATGTAAAGCAATGTTCTCTACCCAAAGGAAAACCTTGTTTCCTTAAAGAGATTTCACACAATTCCTACTATCAAACCACCTTGCCAGATAAGACTAACAATTAGACAATGATGGGTGAGCTAAGGGAGGGTAGATGCCACCTCCTGACCACAACTGCTTATATGTCAATACCCTGTCCCTCTAGCTAAACTCTAATCTCAGTTCAGGACTTCAAGATGCAAGAGACTTGAAAGGGTCTCTGGATCTCTTTATCACTAGTTAATTGGATGCTTGCCTATAATTTTAGGAAATTAATTCATGATCCTCATGTCAGGATTCAGGCAAACACGGCACTGGGCCTGTTGTTGAGTCCATACCAACTGATTCATCAGTAGTAGGTAGAGAGAGAGAGAGACGAGGCCTGATGTGGGAATGTAAACCTCAAAACCCACCCTCAGTGACATATATTATCCACAAAGGCTATATGCATTCCAGCATGGTCACACCTCCTAATTTCCCAAACAGTTGCACTTCTTGGTAACTAAGTAAGTATTCAAGTACATGAGAGCCTGTTTTTCATTCCCTTTCATTAACTGTCACATTTCTCTAGAAGCCACCAACTGTCAGTAGTTTGTCAGTTAGAGGTACAGACTTCTGAGCCATCCCCCATAGTCAAAGATGCACTGTAGGAGGGCTCCAGAGTCTAACTGGCAAACTCCTGACAGTTGGTGGCTTCTAGAGAAGTGTGAGAGTTAATGTGGATGGAAACCATACTGGCATATATTTGAGTGCTTAGTCACCAAGCATACTGGAATATGACCTGGCCTCATCTTACACAGGCCTTTGCATGCAATCACGACGGCTCTGTATTTGTGAGAGCAATGACTCTGTCATGTCTTGAGATCACAATTTCACTCTTGGCATCTGCAGCCTCAGACTCATAAAATCTCTTTAAATGCTCCCTGCAATGGTACCTGAGTCTTGAAGAGAGGGCTACAAATATCCCATTGCACATACTCTCATTTTTTTTCCAGGATGACCAGTTGTGAATGTCTTTTTTAAACATAATCTACTGCACCAAGGTCTCTGAGGAGGTCTGAGAACTGCACTAATCTGTAGTTATCGAGGTATGAATGTAGAGTGAAGCTTGATACTTCATTCATTTAACAAAATAATAGTATGAGGTTCAATACTGGGGCCTTGGAACTCCATAACCATATGTTCTCGACAAAGCTTACAGCAGCAGGCATGTGTTGCTTTCTGTAGAGTAGACCTTAAATTCACTCTTTAGGAGCTGATTATTCCCAGAAAGTTTGTACCACTATTGCATTCATGGACATATCTTTCTAGGTTGTTCATTAATATAGTATGCAATATTCTTAGTTTGGTACGATAACTGATGATCCTCCCAGGAGCACACCATGTAGGCTAGAGCAAAGGATGAAATACTGGGACTAAACTGGGAACTAGGATTTAGGACTTTGTTGAAGTTAGAGATCATTACTGCAAGGCAAAGATTTCAGGCTACTATGGTGGCACTGCCTAAGGCTCATGATTTACACGCTACAGGATATGAAAACAGAAATATTGGGATGTATGTGGAATATCCAATAGACTAGGCCCTGGAAGAGAACACAGAAAGTTTGTGTATAGAGAGGGGTAGTATAGTCAACATCTAGTCCTGTGCCTGTGGATAGGGCCAGTACTTGTGGCACTCTAATTGTTCCTTATAGCACTGAAATTGGGGGTGTATGAGATTTGGGACCATGATGAAGCCTGAAGGCCTCTGCTCTGAAGTATAAGTTGTTTGTCTAGGCTGGGGTACTGGTATAGATTTAGCAGGATGTGCAAAAACATTTATGATGAGTATGTTAGGGATAATTAACAGGCCTGACTCTGGAGAGGTCATGGGGAATCTGAGTACAGAGTTGGGTTGTATAGGCAGCACACAGTGTTCTGTGGCTAAGTGTTGTAACAGGAACTTCATGCAGGAACCAAGATCTTACCTATAGCAAAGAAGAACATGGTAGTACTAGTCTGAAGCAAAGGATTTCGGACATTGACAAAAGTTAGAAGTCACTACAAGGATGGGTGGTGGTGGTGCATGACTTTAATCATAGCACTTGGGAGGCAGAGGCAGGAGGATCTCTGTAAGTGTGAAGACAACCTGGTCTACAGAGCTAGTGCAAAATTAGACTTCAAAGTTACATAGAGAAGCCTTCCCTCAGATTAAAAATAGATAGATAAATAGACAGATAGGTAGATATAAGTAAGTCATTGTGAGTGAGAACAAGCACTATTCTAGGGATGCCACTAGATGGTCTGGACTCCACTAGTTTGGGAAAACAATTATCTTTGCAGAAGGGTGCATACCTCTATCGACTTTATAGGAGGATATGGACAGTCTGGGCATGTGTGCAAGAACGTTGAGTGCAGAGGGTGCCTAGCTGTTCACTAAAGCATAGTAGAAGTTGTAGGGCCTAAGCTTGTCTGCACACATTCAATCCTGTAGATGCCTAAAGCTCACAAATCGAAGGCAAGTGTGTTTCTAGTAGGTCAGGCTGCATGTGGAAAAACAAGTATTCATGTTTGTGTTGGTTATTACTCACTAGGCTAAACCCTGGAGGCCGAGCATGTGGGATGTCTAGGGACAAAGATAGGTGGCTTAATCATTTAAATGTCACTTGTGATTGAATGAAGGTAGAATGGTTCAAGTTGAGAGTATGGAAGTTGGATATAGCACAAAGGAATAGGCTAGGACAAGGTCAGTTGGAGGAACCAGAGTCTGCAGAAGCCTAGAGCCATCAAGTACAAGGAACTCATAGAAACACTAGTCATGGTCACTGGATGTTCGACCATTCTAGTTACGCCAGAAAATAAAATGTCAGATAGGGATGTAAACACCAGGCTCACCCAGGAGGAGACCACAGGAAGTTTGTGTATTTATTGGTGTATTTTATTTGTCACAAGGCTTTCTGAAAGTAGATTTGGGTAGACAGGGCTAGGGTACATCCCTATGGGTGCATAGATGTAGGCTACAGCCAAGGACAAAATGCTTGGCATAGGCTAGGGCCAAGGAATGGGGACCTTGTTGAATTCTAGGGGTCATTACAGCAAGGCTAGGAGTCCAGACATCTGTGCCAAACTGCATGCAGCATGGGATTTATGTTATGCATGACATGAAAACAGAAATATTGGGTTGTGTTCGGAGTTTCAGTAACTAGACTCTGGGGAGTGGATGGGAAGTTTGTGTATAGAGTGCCATGGTATAGTGAACATCTAGTCCTGTGGCCATAGATAGGACAACTATTGTAGAAATACTAAATGTTAACTATAGCACATGAATAGATGGAGGGCTGTGCTGGGGTGTGAGATTTTACACCCTACTGAATCCTAGAGGCACCTGTTATGTGTTATAGTTTGTCTATGTAGGCTAGAGTACTGTGATCAATTCAGCAAGTTGTAGAAAATCATGTATGATGAGTACATTTGGAGTTAGTCTACAGGCTTGACTCTGGGGAGTACATGGGTATTCTGGCTAATCTGGGTATTAAGTTGTGTTGTATAGGTAGCCTAGAGTGTCCTGTGTGTAAGTGTTGTTTCAGGAGATTCATGCAGGACACTATATGTTGCATTCAGCCTAAGAGACCATGGTGGGACTAAGATGGAACAAAGGATTTGGAATCCTACCAACAGCTAGAAGTCACTACTATTGAAATCTAGGGATGACACTGGATGTTCCATCCAGTCTGGACTCCACTGGATTAGAAAAACGATGATAGGCTGCAGAGCAGTGCTCTGAAATCTAGACGATGGAGGAGTATTCTGATAGTCTGGGGATAGAATGGTCATGTAGGGCAGCCACAACTCCTCTGGTTCTATGAGAGACTGATAGTCTTTGTGGGAATCTAGATGCTGTCAACAGCACAGAAAAAGTTGATGGGTCTAAGAATGCCGGAGATTGCTATAGAGGCAGCTGGAAAAGAACAGGACAATAGCTGTTGCAACTTGGGTAGATCAAACCCTCTATGTACAAAGTACTGAGTGGGTAACTAAACTAAACAAGTTAAAACCTGGGAAGACATAGAAAATCTGAATAAGGAATAATGCTCTATACTGTACCTAAAGTGTCCCATGGATGTATTAGTGCAGGGTAAGTGCTAGCAAAGACTAGATGTTCACGACAGAAAAGGAGGATTCCTGAGAATAGTCTGAGCTGAGTTATTTGGGAGCATACTCCCTAGAAGAAACTTGACTCAAGAGGCAAACAGCCAGATTATGCAGGGGTGCTGGCTGTTAAACTCAAGCTAGATGCAGATGGATATGGAAAACAAGTATTGGTTGGTGGCTTATATAAGAAGCCAGTTCCTGGAGGAGAACATTAGGAATGTGGTAGAGTAGGGTGCTGCAGGTAACACAGAGGGTACTGTGGGTGGGTGAAGGTAGCAACGTGTCTGCTGCATGTATGTCGGCAATCGCACACGTGGAAGGCCAAGATATGGGATTTCCGAAATTATAGAAGCCTAGATATTGCTACTTAGGTGATCAAACTAAATTTGTATAATGACTTTGGGAAAGAGGCTAGATCCAGGTAGAGATAGAATATGAAATATCTGGTTGTGAGGGAGTGAGTACTTACCAGGCCATACCATGGTGGAGGACTCAGGAATACAGAATTTGGATTTGGGTAAGATAGTTAGCAAAATGAGTACTATATGTAGATTCAGGCAGCGCAGGTCCTTGTAGGACAATGTATGTTGGTTGGAGGACAGGAGTAGATGCTGGGATTCGGCCCTCGCATTTGGAACTCTGTTGAATCCTGTGAGCATACTACAACATGCAAGAATATCAGTGGCAAAAACTAGACTTGGACACTTGTAGTGACTTATGATCTGTTTGTTGGCATATGGGGAAACGCTATCTGGTAGGGGAAATATTCTGGGCTTGGTCTTTGGGGAAGATATGGAAAGTCTGGATTGGAAATGGAGTTGTGAAAGCAGGGCAACTATTTCATGCATGGATGTAGGTGTGTTAAATTCAGGGGAGCCTAACTGTTGACTATACCAAAGAAGGAGTTGCTGGACCTAGTCTTGGCTGAAGGCTTTGAAAACCTTCACAGGCCTAAAATTTGCAAATGCAAGGCACATGAGGCAGCTGTAAGTCAGACAGCAAGTGGAAAATCAAATATTCACTTGTGTGTAGTGGGTTACTCAATTGGCTAAAGTTGGGTCCTGGTGGTTGTGGGATGTCTGGTTATATAATGAAGTGGTTTAGGCATCGGAATCATCCTGCAGATGGATTCAGGTAGGATGGTTACTGTTGGGAATGTAGATGCTGGATACAGCACAAAAGAATGTGCTAGGACAAGGCCAGTTGGAGGGAAAGTGCCAGCAGAAGCTTAGAACTATCTATCAAAGCACGGTAGGACTAAGATGGAGCCTAGGGTTTGGAACTCAGCAAACAGCTAAAAGTCACTGTAAGTGTGAGAAAACAGCTCTTTTAGAGTTCTCACTGGATGTTTCATCAGGTCTGGACTCTACTGGAGTAGGAAAAGAATTATCTGCTCGAAAGGTGCACTTAATTCTCTTGGCAGTGTAGAAGGATTTGGACAGTCTTGGCATGCTGTGATATTATGTAGTCAGCCAGAGATCCTGTGGTTTGATGAGGTTGGGGTTGTCTCAGTGGGAATGTATATGTTGTCTACAGCACAGGAGGATTTGATGGGACTAGGAATCCTATATGCTATGAATATGTTTTATTACCATTGGTTATTCAAGAAGATGCTTTGGGCAATCGATTAGTAGAATATAGCCAGGCAGGAAATCTGAACAGAGATATAGAGAGAAAGTAGGCAGAGTCAGGGAGATGCCATGTAGCTGCTGAAGGAGAAAACCAGCAGCTACCAGTGAGAGCCTTACTGGAATGGATCATAATGATACATGGATATACAAAAGGGAATCCCACATCAATATGAGCTATGTTTGGAGGGATGTGGAAAAACAGTATTTGGAACAGGGAATATTCACTAGGTTCGAACTTTAGGAGGACACGATAACTTTTCATAAGGAGTGGGGTTATTCCATTAGCCAGTACAGGTATGATAAGTGTTGGGGAACTCTCAGTGTTGGCTACAGAATAGTAGTAGCTGGTGGGATCATGCTGTGTTTTGAGATTTGTGTCCCTAAAAAAGGCCACAAATCACTACTGCAGAGTGCAAGGGTCCATTCTTTGATGGGACAGGGACTATTCAATCTAGGATAAATTCCACTGAATATGAAAAACCAATTACAGAGTATGGATATCTTCACCTGGATAAATCCTGGAGGGGGACATAGGAAGTCTGGGTATGGTGTGAAGAGGTATGGGCAACTCTAAGACCCCTGTTGGTTTATCTAAATAGGATTATATCTGGCTGTAGCCCAGATGTTCTCTATAATATAGGAAAAATGTTCTAAATAGGCTGCAACATGTTGAAGCCTAAAATTCACTACTATAAGGCAAGGAGTCCAGACCAAGATTGAACATTTCTTATGGTTTCCAGGTTATACATAACAGAATGTTAAAAATCAAGTGTCTAATACTGTGTGATATTCTCAATAGGCTAGACACCAGAAGATAGGAGAAACCTGGTTATGGACTGGGCTTATGTTGGTTGTAGAAAGCCTCCTTAGGTGAGTGAGTATATTAAAGGAGGCTGTATGCTCACCACAGTAAAAGAGATATTGAGGCTAGGCTGGGTCACCTGACTTGGGATAAGGTGGAAGCCTGGAGGCCATGATTTGTTGCTACACAGCCAGACAAGATATGGACACTGGTTTGCGTATATTCATTAGGTACAGAGGAATGTGGAGATGCAAGTATTCGTGTGTGTGTGTGTGTGTTTGTGGGGGGGGGGGTGTATGTGTGTGTGAGTGTGTGTGTGTGTGTACGGTCAACAGGCTAAGCCATGGAGTAGTAATGTTGTTTGGGAATGATTTTAGGGAAGACATTCAAGATACTAGCCAAAGATTGAGGCGGACATTTTGGACTAAACCATTGACAGGGATAGTATTGTTGAAGAATTTGGAGAAGCAAATGATCTGTCATGTGTTCTACCACAACAAAGGTAGATATGTAAAAAAGGTTGAGGTGGAAAATTTGCCTTAGAGTTATTAAACAAAGTCTCCATCTAAACCCAAACTCTCTTTGCCTTCTCAATATCTTCCCCCTATCATCAAAGTGTCAGGAGTGGTACAGTCCACTATTTGTTCCTTCCTTCCCCAGGCATTCTTGTGGGTCAGAACCAGGCTTTGTGATGTCAGAGCACAAGCTCACCTACTATTGGTCGAGACCTTGATGATGACTCAGGTCTGAGGGTGTGGCCTTCCCTACTCTGCCAGTTGTTCACAGCCCCTCGAGGGAGAAACAACACGCGCTCACGCGACTTGGTGATGGAGAGTCTAGCAAAGGAACCTAAGGAATCACTGTCCGACATGGATCTCCCAACATCCAGTAGTGATGTTCCGATGGCAGCAAACGGGCCAGTCCTTATGGTGAAGACAAAGGCAGCTCTAAAGCAGTATCCACCTTACATGTCGTGCGGAAAGGTGAGTTGACGAACCATACTGGAGCTCCCTCCTCTACTCATTTACTCTTACCTAAAGTCACTACCTCTCTCCTTCCTGGCATAAATCCCTTATCAATTCTCACCTCTTCCGACAAAGTGTCCTTCACATGCCTCTCCTGACTTCTCCCTCTATTAACTAATTCTTGTGTTCACCTCTTGCCATTCCAGGCACACAAGAAAAGCAAACACCGGAAGCACTCCTCAAAGAAGAGGAACAAGAGAAAGAGGGAGGCCGAAGAGGCAGCTGCCCTCGAACGGAAGAAAATCAAAGTGAAAGCTGTTACTGCAATGCCTGAACCTAAGGAGGAGGAGCCTGAAAAGGAAGCCAAGGTGCACACTACTGGAGAAGCAAGCGTGGTCGCAGCAGCCGATGAGGGGGAGAGCCAATAAGATGGCTATCATGAAGACGGGGAATGCCCAAATATGACAAAGAAAATTGCATTGGTATAAATTTCTTAAATTGAAAATAAATTCAATTTAGTTGAAAAGCTATGTGTCTTTTACAGTGACTAAAGGTGAAACCAGGAAAGGGAAGGAAAAATGATGGTTATAGGAGAAGAGAGGGAAGATGGGTGGGTGAATGGCAATGGAGAGATTTGTTCTTCACTAGGTTTGGGACAGTCATAGTGGGTTCATGGAAAGAGGGGGAGTTTGGGTTGGTAGAAGACAAGGGAGGGATTTGGGTCTACAAAGGTTTGGGCATTAATTGTGGGTGCATAAAAGAGGCGAGTTTGTGTGGGAAGAAGACAAGGGACGGATTAGGGTCTCCAAAATTTTGTGGCTTTAACGGTGAGAGCATGGAAAGAGAGGGAGTTTTGGTGGGTAGGAGACAAGGGAGGGATTTGTGTCTCCAAAGGTTTGGGCATCAATGGTGGGTGCATGGAAGACGGGGAGTTTGGGTCGGAAGAAGACAAGGGAGGGATTTGGGTCTCCAAAGTTTTGGGGCAGTAATGGTGAGGGCATGAAAAGAAAGGGAGTTTGGGTGGGAAGATGACAAGGGAGGGAATTGGGTCTCCAAAGAATTGGTCATCAATGGTGGGTGCATGGAAGAGGGGGAGTTAGGGTGGATAGAAGACAAGGAAGGGATTTGTGTCTCCAAAGGATTTGGGCAGTAATGGTGAGCGCATGAAAAGAAAGGGAACTTGGGTTGGTAGAAGACAAGGGAGGGATTTGTGTCTCCAAAGGTTTGGGCATCACTTGTGGGTGCATGGAAGAAAGGGAGTTTGGGTGTGTAGGAGACAAGGGAGGGATTTGTTTTTTTAAAGGTTTGGGCATCAATGATGGGTGCATGGAAGAGGGGGAGTTTGGGTGGGAAGAAGACAAGGGAGGGATTTTTGTCTCCAAAAGTTTGGGCATCATTGGTGGGTGCCTGGACAAGGGGGATTTTGGGGCAGTAATGGTGAGTGCATGAAAAGAAAGGGAGCATGGGTGGGTAGAAGACAAGGGAGGGATTTGGGTCTCCAAAGGTTTGGGCAACAATGGTGGGTGCATGGAAGAGGGGGAGTTCGGGTGGGAAGAAGACAAGGTTGGGATTTGGGTCTCCAAAGGTTTGGGCAACAATGGTGGGTGCATGGAAGAGGGGAAGTTTGGGTGGGAAGAAGACAAGGGAGGGATTTGTGTTTCCATATGTTTGGAGCAGTAATGGTGAGTGCATGGAAAGAGAGGGAGTTTGGGTGGATAGAAGACACCGGAGGGATTTGGGTCTCCAAAGGTTTGGGCATCAATTGTGGGTGCATGGAAGAGAGGGAGTTTGGGTGGGTAGGAAAAAAGGGATTGATTTGTGTCTCCAAAAGTTTGGGCATTAATGGTGGGTGCCTTGAAGAGGGGGATTTTGTGTGGGTAGAAGACATGGGAGGGATTTGTGTCTCCAAAATTTTGGGGCAGTAATGGTGAGAGCTTGGAAAGAGTGGGAATATGGGTGGGTAATGCCAGGCAAGGGAGCTGGATCTCATATACTTTGGAGAGTGTAATGATGGGTAAATGATAAGAGACATTTGGGTGGGTACATGACAAGGGAAGGATTTGATTCTCAAATACTCAGGTGGCAGAAATCATGAGTATCTGTTAAGAGAGGAATTTGGGTTATAATATGAAGGGTGGGATTAGGGTCTCAGAAAGATGGGGTCAGAAATGGTGGATATATAGCAACAGAGGGAGTATGCTGGGTAAATGACAAGGGAGGGATTTGGGTCTTATACATTTAGGGGCAGCAATGCTGAGTATGTAGCAAGAGAAATACTTTGGATGGGCATACGACAATGGAGAGATTAGGGTCTCACAAAGCTGGTGGCAAAATGATGGGTATATGCCCAGAGAGGAGTTTGGGTAGCTGTATGACCAGGGGGTGTTTGGGTCTCTTAAGGTTTGGGGCAGAAATAATTGGTATATTTCATGAAACAGAGTTTGGGTGGGTATATGTCAAGAGAGGGGGTTTTGTTGGGCTTATAAACATGGATATATTTGGGTCTGACATGTTTGGGGGAAGAAATGGTGGTTACATCACAAGACAGGAAATTGTGTGGTTACATGAAAATAGAAGAATTTTCAGTGGGCATATGGCAAGAGAAGGATTTGGGTCACAGCAGGATGGGGGCAGACATGGTGGATATATGGCTAGCGAGGGAGTTTGGGTGAGTACATGACATGGGGCAGATTGGGCCATCACAAAGTTTGGGGGAAGAAATGGTGGAAACATTATAAGAGAGAGTATTAGGTTTGGTGTATGGCTAAGGAGGAATGAGTGTCTTGGAAGGATGGGTCCAGAAATAGTGGGTACATGGCGAGAGAGGGAGTTCACTTGGTTGAATGAAAGGGAGAGATTTGTGTCTGATAAAGTTTTAGGGAAGAAATATTGGCTATATGGCAAGAGAGGTAGTGTGGATAGGCAGATGACAAAGGAGGGATGTGGTCTCATAAGGATGAAGGCAGCAACAGTGGGGAGAGAGAGAGAGAGAGAGAGAGAGAGAGAGAGAGAGAGAGAGAGATTTGGTTGGTATATGATATGAGAGAGATTATGGTTTTACAAAGTTTGATGGCAGATAAACAATTTTCATGAATTTACGATAAAGATGGATTTGATTGCGTGTATTGTGTGAACCACACCTTGAACTCAAATTTCAAGTTGAGGCCTAGAAAATTGATTTAGGTGGGTATATGACACAGAAGACTCTTTGGTTTTGAGGATGGAAAATCTGACATTTTGTATACTATAGGGATAGAGGCCAGAAAAGAAATATGGTTTGATATATAAAAAGAAGAAAATTTGGGTTAGCATATGACAAAGAAGGGACTTTGGTTCCCACAGATTTGAGGGTCATACCACACATGCACTGTAAGTCTCATAGAGGTAATTATGGAGCATTGAATCCAAATTGCTACATTTATCTAATCTCATAGATACGGATGAAGAAGACTGTGCTCCACCATCCATGTATTTTGCAAGATCCGGGCAAAACTTCACAGTATGAATGTCTCAACCTATCTGAGGTGAAGTGTGTGAGTGACAGTTATCCCCACAAATAGCTGTTATGTTTCCTGTTTGGCAACTTTTTTTGAATGTTGGTTTTATACCTCACCATCCAATGTAAATAAGGAAATCTCCCCAGGAGCAATAATCACCCAGCAAACTCAAATTTACTGATCACATCTCAGTGAAAGGAATGGTAATTTGAAGTGACAGGTTTACCCTTGGTTATCCTTTATAAAAAATTTGTGTTTTAATAGGGCTTTTAGAATGGGCTGCTTACATAACAGGCCTAGCAGAAATGAGGATATACTAATGAGACAATTGTGTAGCTTGATCTATCAGAACAGTCAAATCATTGACGTCAACGTAATGAGTATTTCTACAGAAATCTCATGCCATGTAAAGCAATGTTCTCTACCCAAAGGAAAACCTTGTCTTCTTAAAGAGATTTCACACAATTCCTACTATCAAACCACCTTGCCAGATAAGACTAACAATTAGACAATGATGGGTGAGCTAAGGGAGGGTAGATGCCACCTCCTGACCACAACTGCTTATATGTCAATACCCTGTCCCTCTAGCTAAACTCTAATCTCAGTTCAGGACTTCAAGATGCAAGAGACTTGAAAGGGTCTCTGGATCTCTTTATCACTAGTTAATTGGATGCTTGCCTATAATTTTAGGAAATTAATTCATGATCATCATGTCAGGATTCAGGCAAACACGGCACTGGGCCTGTTGTTGAGTCCATACCAACTGATTCATCAGTAGTAGGTAGAGAGAGAGAGAGACGAGGCCTGATGTGGGAATGTAAACCTCAAAACCCACCCTCAGTGACATATATTATCCACAAAGGCTATATGCATTCCAGCATGGTCACACCTCCTAGTTTTCCAAACAGTTGCACTTCTTGGTAACTAAGTAAGTATTCAAGTACATGAGAGCCTGTTTTTCATTCCCTTTCATTAACTGTCACATTTCTCTAGAAGCCACCAACTGTCAGTAGTTTGTCATTTAGAGGTACAGACTTCTGAGCCATCCCCCATAGTCAAAGATGCACTGTAGGAGGGCTCGAGAGTCTAACTGGCAAACTCCTGACAGTTGGTGGCTTCTAGAGAAGTGTGAAAGTTAATGTGGATGGAAAACATACTGGCATATATTTGAGTGCTTAGTCACCAAGCATACTGGAATATGACCTGGCCTCATCTTACACAGGCCTTTGCATGCAATCATGATGGCTCTGTATTTGTGAGAGTAATGAGTCTGTCATGTCTTGAGATCACAATTTCACTCTTGGCATCTGCAGCCTCAGACTCATAAAATCTTTTTAAATGCTCCCTGCAATGGTACCCGAGTCTTGAAGAGAGGGCTACAAATATCCCATTGCACATACTCTCATTTTTTTTTCCAGGATGACCAGTTGTGAATGTCTTTTTTAAACATAATCTACTGCACCAAGGTCTCTGAGGAGGTCTGAGAACTGCACTAATCTGTAGTTATCGAGATATGAATGTAGAGTGAAGCTTGATACTTCATTCATTTAACAAAATAATAGTATGAGGTTCAATACTGGGGCCTTGGATCTCATAACCATAAGTCCTCGACAAAGCTTACAGCAGCAGGCATGTGTTGCTTTCTATAGAGTAGACCTTAAATTCACTCTTAAGGAGCTGATTATTCCCAGAAAGTTTGTACCACTATTGCATTCATGGACATATCTTTCTAGGTTGTTCATTAATATAGTATGCAATATTCTTAGTTTGGTACGACGACTGATGATCCTCCCAGGAGCACACCATGTAGGCTAGAGCAAAAGATGAAATACTGGGACTAAACTGGGAACTAGGATTTAGGACTTTTTTGAAGTTAGAGATCATTACTGCAAGGCAAAGATTTCAGGCTACTATGGTGGCACTGCCTAAGGCTCATGATTTACACGCTACAGGATACGAAAACAGAAATATTGGGATGTATGTGGAATATCCAATAGACTAGGCCCTGGAAGAGAACACAGAAAGTTTGTGTATAGAGAGGGGTAGTATAGTCAACATCTAGTCCTGTGCCTGTGGATAGGGCAAGTACTAGTGGCACTCTAATTGTTCCTTATAGCACTGAAATTGGGGGTGTATGAGATTTGGGACCATGATGAAGCCTGAAGGCCTCTGCTCTGAAGTATAAGTTGTTTGTCTAGGCTGGGGTACTGGTATGGATTCAGCAGGATGTGCAAAAACATTTATGATGAGTATGTTAGGGATAATTAACAGGCCTGACTCTGGAGAGGTCATGGGGAATCTGAGTACAGAGTTGGGTTGTATAGGCAGCACACAGTGTTCTGTGGCTAAGTGTTGTAACAGGAACTTCATGCAGGAACCAAGATCTTACCTATAGCAAAGAAGAACATGAAGCAAAGGATTTCGGACATTGACAAAAGTTAGAAGTCACTACAAGGATGGGTGGTGGTGGTGTATGACTTTAATCATAGCACTTGGGAGGCAGAGGCAGGAGGATCTCTGTGAGTGTGAAGCCAACCTGGTCTACAGAGCTAGTGCAAAAATAGACTTCAAAGTTACGTAGAGAAGCCTTCTCTCGAATTAAAAATAGATAGATAGATAGACAGATAGGTAGATATAAGTAAGTCATTGCGAGGGAGAACAAGCACTATTCTAGGGATGCCACTAGATTGTCTGGACTCCACTAGTTTGGGAAAACCATTATCTCTGCAGAAGGGTGCATACCTCTATAGTCTTTGTAGTAGGATATGGAGAGTCTGCGCATGTGTGCAAGAACGTTTCGTGCAGAGGGAGCCTAGCTGTTCATACAGCATAGTAGAAGTTGTAGGGCCTAAGCTTGTCTGCACACATTCAAACCTGTAGATGCCTAAAGCTCGCAAATGGAAGGCAAATGTGGTTCTAGTAGGTCAGGCTGCATGTGGAAAAACAAGTATTCATGTTTGTGTTGGTTATTACTCACTAGGCTAAACCCTGGAGTCCGAGCATGTGGGATGTCTAGGGACAAAGATAGGTGTCTTAATCATTTAAATGTCACTTGTGATTGAATGAAGGTAGAATGGTTCAAGTTGAGAGTATGGAAGTTGGATATAGCACAAAGGAATAGGCTAGGACAAGGTCAGTTGGAGGAACCAGAGTCTGCAGAAGCCTAGAGCCATCAAGTACAAGGAACTCATAGAAACACTAGTCATGGTCACTGGATGTTCGACCATTCTAGTTACGCCAGAAAATAAAATGTCAGATAGGGATGTAAACACCAGGCTCACCCAGGAGGAGACCACAGGAAGTCTGTGTATTTATTGGTGTATTTTATGTGTCACAAGGCTTTCTGAAAGTAGATGTGGGTAGACAGGGCTAGGGTACATCCCTATGGGAGCATAGATGTAGGCTACAGCCAAGGACAAAATGCTTGGCATAGGCTAGGGCCAAGGAATGGGGACCTTGTTGAATTCTAGGGGTCATTACAGCAAGGCTAGGAGTCCAGACATCTGTGCCAAACTGCATGCAGCATGGGATTTATGTTTTGCATGACATGAAAACAGAAATATTGGGTTGTGTTTGGAGTTTCAGTAACTAGACTCTGGGGAGTGGATGGGAAGTTTGTGTATAGAGTGCCATGGTATAGTGAACATCTAGTCGTGTGGCCATAGATAGGACAACTATTGTAGAAAAACTAAATGTTAACTATAGCACATGAATAGATGGAGGGGCTGTGCTGGGGTGCGAGTTTTTACACCCTACTGAATCCTAGAAGCACCTGTTATGTGTTATAGGTTGTCTATGTAGGCTAAAGTACTGTGATCAATTCAGCAAGTTGTAGAAAATCATGTATGATGAGTACATTTGGTGTTAGTCTACAGGCTTGACTCTGGGGAGTACATGGGTATTCTGGGAAATCTGGGTATTAAGTTGTGTTGTATAGGTAGCCTAGAGTGTCCTGTGTGTAAGTGTTGTTACAGGAGATTCATGCAGGACACTATATGTTGCATTCAGCCTAAGAGACCATGGTGGGACTAAGATGGAACAAAGGATTTGGAACCCTACCAACAGCTAGAAGTCACTACTATTGAAATCTAGGGATGACACTGGATGTTCCATCCAGTCTGGACTCCACTGGATTAGAAAAACAATGATAGGATGCAGAGCAGTGCTCTGAAATCTAGACGATGGAGGAGTATTCTGATAGTCTGGGGATAGAATGGTCATGTAGGGCAGCCACAACTCCTCTGGTTCTATGAGAGATTTATAGTCTTTGTGGGAATCTAGATGCTGTCAACAGCACAGAAAAAGTTGATGGGTCTAAGAATGCCGGAGATTGCTATGGAGGCAGCTGGAGAAGACAAGGACACTGGTTGTTGCAACTTGGGTAGATCAAGCCCTCTATGTACAAAGTACTGAGTGGGTAACTAAACTAAACAAGTTAAAACCTGGGAAGACATAGAAAATCTGAATAAGGAATAATGCTCTATACTGTACCTAAAGTGTCCCGTGGATGTATTAGTGCTGGGTAAGTGCTAGCAAAGCCTAGATGTTCACGACAGAAAAGGAGGATTCCTGAGAATAGTCTGAGCTGAGTTATTTGGGACCATACTCCCGAGAAGACCCTTGAATCAAGAGGCAAACAGCCAGATTATGCAGGGGTGCTGGCTGTTAAACTCAAGCTAGATGCAGATGGATATGGAAAACAAGTATTGGTTGGTGGCTTATATAAGAAGCCAGTTCCTGGAGGAGAACATTAGGAATGTGGTAGAGTAGGGTGCTGCAGGTAACACAGAGGGTACTGTGGGTGGGTGAAGGTAGCAACTTGTCTGCTGCATGTATGTCGGCAATCACACACGTGGAAGGCCAAGACATGGGATTTCCGAAATTATAGAAGCCTAGATATTGCTACTTAGGTGATCAAACTAAATTTGTATAATGACTTTGGGAAAGAGGCTAGATCCAGATAGAGATAGAATATGAAATATCTGGTTGTGAGGGAGTGAGTACTTACCAGGCCATACCATGGTGGAGGACTCAGGAATACAGAATTTGGATTCGGGTAAGATAGTTAGCAAAATGAGTACTATATGTAGATTCAAGCAGCGCAGGTCCTTGTAGGACAATGTATGTTGGTTGGAGGACAGGAGTAGATGCTGGGATTCGGCCCTCACATTTGGAACTCTGTTGAATCCTGTGAGCATTACTACAACATGCAAGAATATCAGTGGCAAAAACTAGACTTGGACACTTGTAGTGACTTATGATCTGTTTGTTGGCATATGGGGAAACGCTATCTGGTAGGGGAAATATTCTGGGCTTGGTCTTTGGGGAAGATATGGAAAGTCTGGATTGGAAATGGAGTTGTGAAAGCAGGGCAACTATTTCATGCATGGGTGTACCTGTGTTAAATTCAGGGGAGCCTAACTGTTGACTATACCAAAGAAGGAGTTGCTGGACCTAGTCTTGGCTGAAGGCTTTGAAAACCTTCACAGGCCTAAAATTTGCAAATGCAAGGCACATGAGGCAGCAGTAAGTCAGACAGCATGTGGAAAATCAAATATTCATTTGTGTGTAGTGGGTTACTCAATTGGCTAAAGTTGGGTCCTGGTGGTTGTGGGATGTCTGGTTATATAATGAAGTGGTTTAGGCATGGGAATCATCCTGCAGACGGATTCAGGTAGGATGGTTACTGTTGGGAATGTAGATGCTGGATACAGCACAAAAGAATGTGCTAGGACAAGGCCAGTTGGAGGGAAAGTGCCAGCAGAAGCTTAGAACTATCTATCAAAGCACGGTAGGACTAAGATGGAGCCTAGGGTATGGAACTCAGCAAACAGCTAAAAGTCACTGTAAGTGTGAGAAAACAGCTCTTTTAGAGTTCTCACTTGATGTTTCATCAGGTCTGGACTCTACTGGAGTAGGAAAAGAATTATCTGCTCGAAAGGTGCACTTACTTCTCTTGGCATTGTAGAAGGATTTGGACAGTCTTGGCATGCTGTGATATTATGTAGTCAGCCAGAGATCCTGTGGTTTGATGAGGTTGGGGTTGTCTCAGTGGGAATGTATATGTTGTCTACAGCACAGGAGGATTTGATGGGACTAGGAATCCTATATGCTATGAAAATGTTTTATTACCATTGGTTATTCAAGAAGATGCTTTGGGCAATCGATTAGTAGAATATAGCCAGGCAGGAAATCTGAACAGAGATATAGAGAGAAAGTAGGCAGATTCAGGGAGATGCCATGTAGCTGCTGAAGGAGAAAACCAGCAGTTACCAGTGAGAGCCTTACTGGTATGGATCATAATGATACATATATATACAAAAGGGAATCCCACATCAATATGAGCTATGTTTGGAGGGATGTGGAAAAACAGTATTTGGAACAGGAAATATTCACTAGGTTCGAACTTTAGGAGGACACGATAACTTTTCATAAGGAGTGGGGTTATTCCATTAGCCAGTACAGGTATGATAAGTGTTGGGGAACTCTCAGTGTTGGCTGCAGAATAGTAGTAGCTGGTGGGATCATGCTGTGTTTTGAGATTTGTATCCCTAAAACATGCCACAAATCACTACTGCAGAGTGCAAGGGTCCATTCTTTGATGGGACAGGGACTATTCAATCTAGGATAAATTCCACTGAATATGGAAAACCAATTACAGAGTATGGATATCTTCACCTGGATAAATCCTGGAGGGGGACATAGGAAGTCTGGGTATGGTGTGAAGAGGTATGGGCAACTCTAAGACCCCTGTTGGTTTATCTAAATAGGATTATATCTGGCTGTAGCCCAGATGTTCTCTATAATATAGGAAAAATGTTCTAAATAGGCTGCAACATGTTGAAGCCTAAAATTCACTACTATAAGGCAAGGAGTCCAGACCAAGATTGAACATTTCTTATAGTTTCCAGGTTATACATAACAGAATGTTAAAAATCAAGTGTCTAATACTGTGTGATATTCTCAATAGGCTAGACACCAGAAGATAGGAGAACCCTGGTTATGGACTGGGCTTAGGTTGGTTGTAGAAAGCCTCCTTAGGTGAGTGAGTATATTAAAGGAGGCTGTATGCTCACCACAGTAAAAGAGATATTGAGGCTAGGCTGGGTCACCTGACTTGGGATAAGGTGGAAGCCTGGAGGCCATGATTTGTTGCTACACAGCCAGACAAGATATGGACACTGGTTTGCGTATATTCATTAGGTACAGAGGAATGTGGAGATGCAAGTATTCGTGTGTGTGTGTGTGTGTGTGTGTATGTGTGTGTGAGTGTGTGTGTGTGTGTACGGTCAACAGGCTAAGCCATGGAGTAGGAATGTTATTTGGGAATGATTTTAGGGAAGACATTCAAGATACTAGCCAAAGATTGAGGCGGACATTTTGGACTAAACCATTGACAGGGATAGTATTGTTGAAGAATTTGGAGAAGCAAATGATCTGTCATGTGTTCTACCACAACAAAGGTAGATATGTAAAAAAGGTTGAGGTGGAAAATTTGCCTTGGAGTTATTAAACAAAGTCTCCATCTAAACCCAAACTCTCTTTGCCTTCTCAATATCTTCCCCCTATCATCAAAGTGTCAGGGGTGGTACAGTCCACTATTTGTTCCTTCCTTCCCCAGGCATTCTTGTGGGTCAGAACCAGGCTTTGTGATGTCAGAGCACAAGTTCACCTACTACTGTTCGAGACCTTGATGATGACTCAGGTCTGAGGGTGTGGCCTTCCCTACTCTGCCAGTTGTTCACAGCCCCTCGAGGGAGAAACAACACGCGCTCACGCGACTTGGTGATGGAGACTCTAGCAAAGGAACCTAAGGAATCACTGTCCGACATGGACCTCCCAACATCCAGTAGTGATGTTCCGATGGCAGCGAACGGGCCAGTCCTTATGGTGAAGATAAAGGCAGCTCTAAAGCAGTATCCACCTTACATGTTGTGCGTAAAGGTGAGTTGACGAACCCTACTGGATCTCCCTCCTCTACTCATTTACTCTTACCTAAAGTCACTACCTCTCTCCTTCCTGGCATAAATCCCTTATCAATTCTCACCTCTTCCGACAAAGTGTCCTTCACATGCCTCTCCTGACTTCTCCCTCTATTAACTAATTCTTGTGTTCACCTCTTGCCATTCCAGGCACACAAGAAAAGCAAACACCGGAAGCACTCCTCAAAGAAGAGGAACAAGAGAAAGAGGGAGGCCAAAGAGGCAGCTGCCCTCAAACGGAAGAAAATGAAAGTGAAAGCTGTTACTGCAATGCCTGAACCTAAGGAGGAGGAGCCTGAAAAGGAAGCCGAGGTGCTCACTACTGGAGAAGCAAGCATGGTCGGAGCAGGCGATGAGGGGGAGAGCCAATAAGATGGCCATCATGAAGACGGGGAATGCCCAAATATGACAAAGAAAATTGCATTGGTATAAATTTCTTAAATTGAAAATATATTCAATTTAGTTGAAAAGCTATGTGTCTTTTACAGTGACTAAAGGCGAAACCAGGAAAGTGAAGGAAAAATGATGGCTTTAGGAGAAGAGAGGGAAGATGGGTGGGAGAATGGCAATGGAGAGATTTGTTCTTCACTAGGTTTGGGACAGTCATAGTGGGTTCATGGAAAGAGGGGGAGTTTGGGTTGGTAGAAGACAAGGGAGGGATTTGGGTCTACAAAGGTTTGGGCATTAATTGTTAGTGCATAAAAGAGTCGAGTTTGTGTGGGAAGAAGACAAGAGAGGGATTAGGGTCTCCAAAATTTTGTGGCTTTAACGGTGAGAGCATGGAAAGAGAGGGAGTTTTGGTGGGTAGGAGACAAGGGAGGGATTTGTGTCTCCAAAGGTTTGGGCATCAATGGTGGGTGCATGGAAGACGGGGAGTTTGGGTGGGAAGAAGACAAGGGAGGGATTTGGGTCTCCAAAGTTTTGGGGCAGTAATGGTAAGGGCATGAAAAGAAAGGGAGTTTGGGTGGGAAGATGACAAGGGAGGGATTTGGGTCTCCAAAGAATTGGTCATCAATGGTGGGTGCATGGAAGAGGGGGAGTTAGAGTGGATAGAAGACAAGGAAGTGATTTGTGTCTCCAAAGGATTTGGGCAGTAATGGTGAGTGCATGAAAAGAAAGGGAACTTGGGTTGGTAGAAGACAAGGGAGGGATTTGTGTCTCCAAAGGTTTGGGCATCACTTGTGGGTGCATGGAAGAAAGGGAGTTTGGGTGTGTAGGAGACAAGGGAGGGATTTGTGTTTTTAAAGGTTTGGGCATCAATGATGGGTGCATGGAAGACGGGGAGTTTGGGTGGGAAGAAGACAAGGGAGGGATTTTTGTCTCCAAACGTTTGGGCAACATTGGTGGGTGCCTGGATGAGGGGGATTTTGGGGCAGTAATGGTGAGTGCATGAAAAGAAAGGGAGCATGGGTGGGTAGAATACAAGGGAGGGATTTGGGTCTCCAAAGGTTTGGGCATCAATGGTGGGTGCATGAAAGTGGGGATGTTTGGGTTGGAAGAAGACAAGGGTGGGATTTGTGTCTCCAAAGGTTTGGGCAACAATGGTGGGTGCATGGAAGAGGGTGAGTTCGGGTGGGAAGAAGACAAGGGAGGGATTTGAGTTTCCATATGTTTGGAGCAGTAATGGTGAGTGCATGGAAAGAGAGGGAGTTTGGGTGGGAAGAAGACACGGGAGGGATTTGGGTCTCCAAAGGTTTGGGAAACAATGGTGAGTGCATGGAAAGAGAGGGAGTTTGGGTGGGTAGAAGACAAGGGAGGGATTTGGGTCTCCAAAATTTTGGGGCACTAATGGTGAGAGCTTGGAAAGAGTGGGAATATGGGTGGGTAATGCCAGGGAAGGGAGTTGGATCTCATATACTTTGGAGAGTGTAATGATGGGTAAATTATAAGAGACATTTGGGTGGGTACTTGACAAGGGAAGGATTTGATTCTCAAATACTCAGGTGGCAGAAATCATGAGTATCTATTAAGGGAGGAGTTTGGGTTATTATATGAAGGGTGGGATTAGGGTCTCAGAAAGATGGGGTCAGAAATGGTGGATATATAGCAACAGAGGGAGTATGCTGGGTAAATGACAAGGGAGGGATTTGGGTCTTATACACTTTAGGGGCAGCAATGGTGAGTATGTAGCAAGAGAAATACTTTGGATGGGCATACGACAATGGAGAGATTAGGGTCTCACAAAGCTGGTGGCAAAATGATGGGTATATGCCCAGAGAGGAGTTTGGGTAGCTGTATGACCAGGGGGTGTTTGGGTCTCTTAAGGTTTGGGGCAGAAATAATTGGTATATTTCATGAAACAGAGTTTGGGTGGGTATATGTCAAGAGAGGGGGTTTTGTTGGGCTTATAAACATGGATATATTTGGGTCTGACATGTTTGGGGGAAGAAATGGTGGTTACATCACAAGACAGGAAATTGTGTGGTTACATGAAAATAGAAGAATTTTCAGTGGGCATATGGCAAGAGAAGGATTTGGGTCACAGCAGGATGGGGGCAGACATGGTGGATATATGGCTAGCGAGGGAGTTTGGGTGAGTACATGACATGGGGCAGATTGGGCTATCACAACGTTTGGGGGAAGAAATGGTGGAAACATTATAAGAGAGAGTATTAGGTTTGGTGTATGGCTAAGGAGGAATGAGTGCCTTGGAAGGATGGGTCCAGAAATAGTGGGTACATGGCGAGAGAGGGAGTTCACTTGGTTGAATGAAAGGGAGAGATTTGTGTCTGATAAGGTTTTAGGGAAGAAATATTGGCTATATGGCAAGAGAGGTAGTGTGGATAGGCAGATGGCAAAGGAGGGATGTGGTCTCATAAGGATGAAGGCAGCAACAGTGGGGAGAGAGAGAGAGAGAGAGAGAGAGATTGGGTTGGTATATGATATGGGAGAGATTATGGTTTTTCAATGTTTGATGGCAAATAAACAATTTTCATGAATTTACGATAAAGATGGATTTGATTGCGTGTATTGTATGAACCACACCTTGAACTCAACTTTCAAGTTGAGGCCTAGAAAATTGATTTAGGTGGGTATATGACACAGAAGACTCTTTGGTGTTGAAGATGGAAAATCTGACATTTTGTATACTATAGGGATAGAGGCCAGAAAAGGAATATGGTTTGATATATAAAAAGAAGAAAATTTGGGTTAGCATATGACAAAGAAGGGACTTTGGTTCCCACAGATTTGAGGGTCATACCACACATGCACTGTAAGACCCATAGAGGTAATTATGGAGCATTGAATCCAAATTGCTACATTTATCTAATCTCATAGATACGGATGAAGAAGACTGTGCTCCACCATCCATGTATTTTGCAAGATCCGGGCAAAACTTCACAGTATGAATGTCTCAACCTATCTGAGGTGAAGTGTGTGAGTGACATTTATCCCCACAAATAGCTGTTATGTTTCCTGTTTGGCAACTTTTTTTGAATGTTGGCTTTATACCTCACCATCCAATGTAAGTAAGGAAATCTCCCCAGGAGCAATAATCACCCAGAAAACTCAAATCTACTGATCACATCTCAGTGAAAGGAATGGTAATTTGAAGTGACAGGTTTACCCTTGGTTATCCTTTATAAAAGATTTGTTTTTTAATAGGGCTTTTAGAATGGGCTGCTTACATAACAGGCCTAGCAGAAATGAGGATATACTAATGAGACAATTGTGTAGCTTGATCTATCAGAACAGTCAAATCATTGACGTCAACGTAATGAGTATTTCTACAGAAATCTCATGCCAGGTAAAGCAATGTTCTCTACCCAAAGGAAAACCTTGTTTCCTTAAAGAGATTTCACACAATTCCTACTATCAAACCACCTTGCCAGATAAGACTAACAATTAGACAATGATGGGTGAGCTAAGGGAGGGTAGATGCCACCTCCTGACCACAACTGCTTATATGTCAATACCCTGTCCCTCTAGCTAAACTCTAATCTCAGTTCAGGACTTCAAGATGCAAGGGACTTGAAAGGGTCTCTGGATCTCTTTATCACTAGTTAATTGGATGCTTGCCTATAATTTTAGGAAATTAATTCATGATCATCATGTCAGGATTCAGGCAAACACGGCACTGGGCCTGTTGTTGAGTCCATACCAACTGATTCATCAGTAGTAGGTAGAGAGAGAGAGAGACGAGGCCTGATGTGGGAATGTAAACCTCAAAACCCACCCTCAGTGACATATATTATCCACAAAGTAGTTTGTCAGTTAGAGGTACAGACTTCTGAGCCATCCCCCATAGTCAAAGATGCACTGTAGGAGGGCTCGAGAGTCTAATTGGCAAACTCCTGACAGTTGGTGGCTTCTAGAGAAGTGTGAGAGTTAATGTGGATGGAAACCATACTGACATATATTTGAGTGCTTTGTCACCAAGCATACTGGAATATGACCTGGCCTCATCTTACACAGGCCTTTGCATGCAATCACGATGGCTCTGTATTTGTGAGAGCAATGACTCTGTCATGTCTTGAGATCACAATTTCACTCTTGGCATCTGCAGCCTCAGACTCATAAAATCTTTTTAAATGCTCCCTGCAATGGTACCTGAGTCTTGAAGAGAGGGCTACAAATATCCCATTGCACATACTCTCATTTTTTTTCCAGGATGACCAGTTTTGAATGTCTTTTTTAAACATAATCTACTGCACCAAGGTCTCTGAGGAGGTCTGAGAACTGCACTAATCTGTAGTTATCGAGATATGAATGTAGAGTGAAGCTTGATACTTCATTCATTTAACAAAATAATAGTATGAGGTTCAATACTGGGGCCTTGGATCTCCATAACCATATGTTCTCGACAAAGCTTACAGCAACAGGCATGTGTTGCTTTCTATAGAGTAGACCTTAAATTCACTCTTAAGGAGCTGATTATTCCCAGAAAGTTTGTACCACTATTGCATTCATGGACATATCTTTCTAGGTTGTTCATTAATATAGTATGCAATATTCTTAGTTTGGTACGACGACTGATGATCCTCCCAGGAGCACACCATGTAGGCTAGAGCAAAGGATGAAATACTGGGACTAAAGTGGGAACTAGGATTTAGGACTTTGTTGAAGTTAGAGATCATTACCGCAAGGCAAAGATTTCAGGCTACTATGGTGGCACTGCCTAAGGCTCATGATATACACGCTACAGGATATGAAAACAGAAATATTGGGATGTATGTAGAATATCCAATAGACTAGGCCCTGGAAGAGAACACAGAAAGTTTGTGTATAGAGAGGGGTAGTATAGTCAACATCTAGTCCTGTGCCTGTGGATAGGGCAAGTACTAGTGGCACTCAAATTTTTCCTTATAGCACTGAAATTGGGGGTGTATGAGATTTGGGACCATGATGAAGCCTGAAGGCCTCTGCTCTGAAGTATAAGTTGTTTGTCTAGGCTGGGGTACTGGTATAGATTCAGCAGGATGTGCAAAAACATTTATGATGAGTACGTTAGGGATAATTAACAGGCCTGACTCTGGAGAGGTCATGGGGAATCTGAGTACAGAGTTGGGTTGTATAGGCAGCACACAGTGTTCTGTGGCTAAGTGTTGTAACAGGAACTTCATGCAGGAACCAAGATCTTACCTATAGCAAAGAAGAACATGAAGCAAAGGATTTCGGACATTGACAAAAGTTAGAAGTCACTACAAGGATGGGTGGTGGTGGTGCATGACTTTAATCATAGCACTTGGGAGGCAGAGGCAGGAGGATCTCTGTGAGTGTGAAGCCAACCTGGTCTACAGAGCTAGTGCAAAAACAGACTTCAAAGTTACGTAGAGAAGCCTTCTCTCGAATTAAAAATAGATAGATAGATAGACAGATAGGTAGATATACGTAAGTCATTGAGAGTGAGAACAAGCACTATTCTAGGGATGCCACTAGATTGTCTGGACTCCACTAGTTTGGGAAAACAATTATCTCTGAAGAAGGGTGCATACCTCTATAGTCTTTGTAGGAGGATATGGACAGTCTGCGCATGTGTGCAAGAACGTTTCGTGCAGAGGGAGCCTAGCTGTTCACTAAAGCATAGTAGAAGTTGCTGGGCCTAAGCTTGTCTGCACACATTCAAACCTGTAGATGCCTAAAGCTCGCAAATGGAAGGCAAATGTGGTTCTAGTAGGTCAGGCTGCATGTGGAAAAACAAGTATTCATGTTTGTGTTGGTTATTACTCACTAGGCTAAACCCTGGAGGCCGAGCATGTGGGATGTCTAGGGACAAAGATAGGTGGCTTAATCATTTAAATGTCACTTGTGATTGAATGAAGGTAGAATGGTTCAAGTTGAGAGTATGGAAGTTGGATATAGCACAAAGGAATAGGCTAGGACAAGGTCAGTTGGAGGAACCAGAGTCTGCAGAAGCCTAGAGCCATCAAGTACAAGGAAATCATAGCCACACTAGTCATGGTCACTGGCTGTTCGACCATTCTAGTTACGCCAGAAAATAAAATGTCAGATAGGGATGTAAACACCAGGCTCACCCAGGAGGAGACCACAGGAAGTCTGTGTATTTATTGGTGTATTTTATGTGTCACAAGGCTTTCTGAAAGTAGATGTGGGTAGACAGGGCTAGGGTACATCCCTATGGGAGCATAGATGTAGGCTACAGCCAAGGACAAAATGCTTGGCATAGGCTAGGGCCAAGGAATGGGGACCTTGTTGAATTCTAGGGGTCATTACAGCAAGGCTAGGAGTCCAGACATCTGTGCCAAACTGCATGCAGCATGGGATTTATGTTTTGCATGACATGAAAACAGAAATATTGGGTTGTGTTTGGAGTTTCAGGAACTAGACTCTGGGGAGTGGATGGGAAGTTTGTGTATAGAGTGCCAAGGTATAGTGAACATCTAGTCCTGTGGCCATAGATAGGACAACTATTGTAGAAAAACTAAATGTTAACTATAGCACATGAATAGATGGAGGGGCTGTGATGGGGTGTGAGATTTTACACCCTACTGAATCCTAGAGGCACCTGTTATGTGTTATAGTTTGTCTATGTAGGCTAAAGTACTGTGATCCATTCAGCAAGTTGTAGAAAATCATGTATGATGAGTACATTTGGTGTTAGTCTACAGGCTTGACTCTGGGGAGTACATGGGTATTCTGGGAAATCTGGGTATTAAGTTGTGTTGTATAGGTAGCCTAGAGTGTCCTGTGTGTAAGTGTTGTTACAGGAGATTCATGCAGGACACTATATGTTGCATTCAGCCTAAGAGACCATGGTGGGACTAAGATGGAACAAAGGATTTGGAACCCTACCAACAGCTAGAAGTCACTACTATTGAAATCTAGGGATGACACTGGATGTTCCATCCAGTCTGGACTCCACTGGATTAGAAAAACAATGATAGGATGCAGAGCAGTGCTCTGAAATCTAGACGATGGAGGAGTATTCTGATAGTCTGGGGATAGAATGGTCATGTAGGGCAGCCACAACTCCTCTGGTTCTATGAGAGATTGATAGTCTTTGTGGGAATCTAGATGCTGTCAACAGCACAGAAAAAGTTGATGGGTCTAAGAATGCCGGAGATTGCTATGGAGGCAGCTGGAGAAGACCAGGACACTGGTTGTTGCAACTTGGGTAGATCAAGCCCTCTATGTACAAAGTACTGAGTGGGTAACTAAACTAAACAAGTTAAAACCTGGGAAGACATAGAAAATCTGAATAAGGAATAATGCTCTATATTGTACCTAAAGTGTCCCGTGGATGTACTAGTGCAGGGTAAGTGCTAGCAAAGCCTAGACGTTCACGACAGAAAAGGAGGATTCCTGAGAATAGTCTGAGCTGAGTTATTTGGGACCATACTCCCTAGAAGACCCTTGACTCAAGAGGCAAACAGCCAGATTATGCAGGGGTGCTGGCTGTTAAACTCAAGCTAGATGCAGATGGATATGGAAAACAAGTATTGGTTGGTGGCTTATATAAGAAGCCAGTTCCTGGAGGAGAACATTAGGAATGTGGTAGAGTAGGGTGCTGCAGGTAACACAGAGGGTACTGTGGGTGGGTGAAGGTAGCAACTTGTCTGCTGCATGTATGTCGGCAATCGCACACGTGGAAGGCCAAGACATGGGATTTCCGAAATTATAGAAGCCTAGATATTGCTACTTAGGTGATCAAACTAAATTTGTATAATGTCTTTGGGAAAGAGGCTAGATCCAGATAGAGATAGAATATGAAATATCTGGTTGTGAGGGAGTGAGTACTTACCAGGCCATACCATGGTGGAGGACTCAGGAATACAGAATTTGGATTCGGGTAAGATAGTTAGCAAAATGAGTACTATATGTAGATTCAAGCAGCGCAGGTCCTTGTAGGACAATGTATGTTGGTTGGAGGACAGGAGTAGATGCTGGGATTTGGCCCTCACATTTGGAACTCTGTTGAATCCTCTGAGCATTACTACAACATGCAAGAATATCAGTGGCAAAAACTAGACTTGGACACTTGTAGTGACTTATGATCTGTTTGTTGGCATATGGGGAAACGCTATCTGGTAGGGGAAATATTCTGGACTTGGTCTTTGGGGAAGATATGGAATGTCTGGATTGGAAATGGAGTTGTGAAAGCAGGGCAACTATTTCATGCATGGGTGTAGGTGTGTTAAATTCAGGGGAGCCTAACTGTTGACTATACCAAAGAAGGAGTTGCTGGACCTAGTCTTGGCTGAAGGCTTTGGAAACCTTCACAGGCCTAAAATTTGCAAATGCAAGGCACATGAGGCAGCTGTAAGTCAGACAGCATGTGGAAAATCAAATATTCACTTGTGTGTAGTGGGTTACTCAATTGGCTAAAGTTGGGTCCTGGTGGTTGTGGGATGTCTGGTTATATAATGAAGTGGTTTAGGCATCGGAATCATCCTGCAGATGGATTCAGGTAGGATGGTTACTTTTGGGAATGTAGATGCTGGATACAGCACAAAAGAATGTGCTAGGACAAGGCCAGTTGGAGGGAAAGTGCCAGCAGAAGCTTAGAACTATCTATCAAAGCACGGTAGGACTAAGATGGAGCCTAGGGTTTGGAACTCAGCAAACAGCTAAAAGTCACTGTAAGTGTGAGAAAACAGCTCTTTTAGAGTTCTCACTGGATGTTTCATCAGGTCTGGACTCTACTGGAGTAGGAAAAGAATTATCTGCTCGAAAGGTGCACTTACTTCTCTTGGCATTGTAGAAGGATTTGGACAGTCTTGGCATGCTGTGATATTATGTAGTCAGCCAGAGATCCTGTGGTTTGATGAGGTTGGGGTTGTCTCAGTGGGAATGTATATGTTGTCTACAGCACAGGAGGATTTGATGGGACTAGGAATCCTATATGCTATGAATATGTTTTATTACCATTGGTTATTCAAGAAGATGCTTTGGGCAATCGATTAGTAGAATATAGCCAGGCAGGAAATCTGAACAGAGATATAGAGAGAAAGTAGGCAGAGTCAGGGAGATGCCATGTAGCTGCTGAAGGAGAAAACCAGCAGCTACCAGTGAGAGCCTTACTGGTATGGATCATAATGATACATAGATATACAAAAGGGAATCCCACATCAATATGAGCTATGTTTGGAGGGATGTGGAAAAACAGTATTTGGAACAGGAAATATTCACTAGGTTCGAACTTTAGGAGGACACGATAACTTTTCATAAGGAGTGGGGTTATTCCATTAGCCAGTACAGGTATGATAAGTGTTGGGGAACTCTCAGTGTTGGCTACAGAATAGTAGTAGCTGGTGGGATCATGCTGTGTTTTGAGATTTGTGTCCCTAAAACATGCCACAAATCACTACTGCAGAGTGCAAGGGTCCATTCTTTGATGGGACAGGGACTATTCAATCTAGGATAAATTCCACTGAATATGGAAAACCAATTACAGAGTATGGATATCTTCACCTGGATAAATCCTGGAGGGGGACATAGGAAGTCTGGGTATGGTGTGAAGAGGTATGGGCAACTCTAAGACCCCTGTTGGTTTATCTAAATAGGATTATATCTGGCTGTAGCCCAGATGTTCTCTATAATATAGGAAAAATGTTCTAAATAGGCTGCAACATGTTGAAGCCTAAAATTCACTACTATAAGGCAAGGAGTCCAGACCAAGATTGAACATTTCTTATGGTTTCCAGGTTATACATAACAGAATGTTAAAAATCAAGTGTCTAATACTGTGTGATATTCTCAATAGGCTAGACACCAGAAGATAGGAGAACCCTGGTTATGGACTGGGCTTATGTTGGTTGTAGAAAGCCTCCTTAGGTGAGTGAGTATATTAAAGGAGGCTGTATGCTCACCACAGTAAAAGAGATATTGAGGCTAGGCTGGGTCACCTGACTTGGGATAAGGTGGAAGCCTGGAGGCCATGATTTGTTGCTACACAGCCAGAGAAGATATGGACACTGGTTTGCGTATATTCATTAGGTACAGAGGAATGTGGAGATGCAAGTATTCGTGTGTGTGTGTGTGTGTGTGTGTGTGTGTGTGTGTATGTGTGTGTGAGTGTGTGTGTGTGTACGGTCAACAGGCTAAGCCATGGAGTAGGAATGATATTTGGGAATGATTTTAGGGAAGACATTCAAGATACTAGCCAAAGATTGAGGCGGACATTTTGGACTAAACCATTGACAGGGATAGCATTGTTGAAGAATTTGGAGAAGCAAATGATCTGTCATGTGTTCTACCACAACAAAGGTAGATATGTAAAAAAGGTTGAGGTGGAAAATTTGCCTTAGAGTTATTAAACAAAGTCTCCATCTAAACCCAAACTCTCTTTGCCTTCTCAATATCTTCCCCCTATCATCAAAGTGTCAGGAGTGGTACAGTCCACTATTTGTTCCTTCCTTCCCCAGGCATTCTTGTGGGTCAGAACCAGGCTTTGTGATGTCAGAGCACAAGCTCACCTACTATTGGTCGAGACCTTGATGATGACTCAGGTCTGAGGGTGTGGCCTTCCCTACTCTGCCAGTTGTTCACAGCCCCTCGAGGGAGAAACAACACGCGCTCACGCGACTTGGTGATGGAGAGTCTAGCAAAGGAACCTAAGGAATCACTGTCCGACATGGACCACCCAACATCCAGTAGTGATGTTCCGATGGCAGCGAACGGGCCAGTCCTTATGGTGAAGACAAAGGCAGCTCTAAAGCAGTATCCACCTTACATGTCGTGCGGAAAGGTGAGTTGACAAACCCTACTGGAGCTCCCTCCTCTACCCATTTACTCTTACCTAAGTTCACTACCTCTCTCCTTCCTTGCATAAATCCCTTATCAATTCTCACCTCTTCCGACAAAGTGTCCTTCACATGGCTCTCCTGACTTCTCCCTCTATTAACTAATTCTTGTGTTCACCTCTTGCCATTCCAGGCACACAAGAAAAGCAAACACCGGAAGCACTCCTCAAAGAAGAGGAACAAGAGAAAGAGGGAGGCCAAAGAGGCAACTGCCCTGAAACGGAAGAAAATCAAAGTGAAAGCTGTTACTGCAATGCCTGAACCTAAGGAGGAGGAGCCTGAAAAGGAAGCCGAGGTGCACACTACTGGAGAAGCAAGCGTGGTCGCAGCAGCCGATGAGGGGGAGAGCCAATAAGATGGCTATCATGAAGACGGGGAATGCCCAAATATGACAAAGAAAATTGCATTCGTATAAATTTCTTAAATTGAAAATAAATTCAATTTAGTTGAAAAGCTATGTGTCTTTTACAGTGACTAAAGGCGAAACCAGGAAAGGGAAGGAAAAATGATGGTTATAGGAGAAGAGAGGGAAGATGGGTGGGTGAATGGCAATGGAGAGATTTGTTCTTCACTAGGTTTGGGACAGTCATAATGGGTTCATGGAAAGAGGGGGAGTTTGGGTTGGTAGAAGACAAGGGAGGGATTTGGGTCTACAAAGGTTTGGGCATTAATTGTGGGTGCATAAAAGAGGCGAGTTTGTGTGGGAAGAAGACAAGGGAGGGATTAGGGTCTCCAAAATTTTGTGGCTTTAACGGTGAGAGCATGGAAAGAGAGGGAGTTTTGGTGGGTAGGAGACAAGGGAGGGATTTGTGTCTCCAAAGGTTTGGGCATCAATGGTGGGTGCATGGAAGACGGGGAGTTTGGGTGGGAAGAAGACAAGGGAGGGATTTGGGTCTCCAAAGTTTTGGGGCATTAATGGTGAGGGCATGAAAAGAAAGGGAGTTTGGGTGGGAAGATGACAAGGGAGGGATTTGGGTCTCCAAGGAATTGGTCATCAATGGTGGGTGCATGGAAGAGGGGGAGTTAGGGTGGATAGAAGACAAGGAAGGGATTTGTGTCTCCAAAGGATTTGGGCAGTAATGGTGAGTGCATGAAAAGAGAGGGAACTTGGGTTGGTAGAAGACAAGGGAGGGATTTGTGTCTCCAAAGGTTTGGGCATCACTTGTGGGTGCATGGAAGAAAGGGAGTTTGGGTGTGTTGGAGACAAGGGAGGGATTTGTGTTTTTAAAGGTTTGGGCATCAATGATGGGTGCATGGAAGAGGGTGAGTTTGGGTGGGAAGAAGACAAGGGAGGGATTTTTGTCTCCAAACGTTTGGGCATCATTGGTGGGTGCCTGGATGAGGGGGATTTTTGGGCAGTAATGGTGAGTGCATGAAAAGAAAGGGAGCATGGGTGGGTAGAAGACAAGGGAGGGATTTGGGTCTCCAAAGGTTTGGGCATCAATGGTGGGTGCATGAAAGTGGGGATGTTTGGGTTGGAAGAAGACAAGGGTGGGATTTGGGTCTCCAAAGGTTTGGGCAACAATGGTGGGTGCATGGAAGAGGGGGAGTTCGGGTGGGAAGAAGACAAGTTTGGGATTTGGGTCTCCAAAATGTTGCGAAACAATGGTGCGTTCATGGAAGAACTGGAGTGTGGGTGGGAAGAAGACAAGGGAGGGATTTGGGTCTCCATATGTTTGGAGCAGTAATGGTGAGTGCATGGAAAGAGAGGGAGTTTGGGTGGGTAGAAGACACGGGAGGAATTCGGGTCTCCAAAGGTTTGGGCATCAATTGTGGGTGCATGGAAGAGAGGGAGTTTGGGTGGGTAGGAAAAATGGGAGGGATTTGTGTCTCCAAAAGTTTGGGCATCAATGGTGGGTGCCTTGAAGAGGGGGATTTTGTGTGGGTAGAAGACAAGGGAGGGGTTTGTGTCTCCAAAATTTTGGAGCAGTAATGGTGAGAGCTTGGAAAGAGTGGGAATATGGGTGGGTAATGCCAGGGAAGGGAGTTGGATCTCATATACTTTGGAGAGTGTAATGATCGGTAAATGATAAGAGACATTTGGGTGGGTACATGACAAGGGAAGGATTTGATTCTCAAATACTCAGGTGGCAGAAATCATGAGTATCTGTTAAGAGAGGAGTTTGGGTTATTATATGAAGGGTGGGATTAGGGTCTCAGAAAGATGGGGTCAGAAATGGTGGATATATAGCAACAGAGGGAGTATGCTGGGTAAATGACAAGGGAGTGATTTGGGTCTTATACACTTTAGGTGCAGCAATGGTGAGTATGTAGCAATAGAAATACTTTGGATGGGCATACGACAATGGAGAGATTAGGGTCTCACAAAGCTGGTGGCAAAATGATGGGTATATGCCCAGAGAGGAGTTTGGGTAGCTGTATGACCAGTGGGTGTTTGGGTCTCTTAAGGTTTGGGGCAGAAATAATTGGTATATTTCATGAAACAGAGTTTGGGTGGGTATATGTCAAGAGAGGGGGTTTGTTGGGCTTATAAACATGGATATATTTGGGTCTGACATGTTTCGGGGTAGAAATGGTGGTTACATCACAAGACAGGAAATTGTGTGGTTACATGAAAATAGAAGAATTTTCAGTGGGCATATGGCAAGAGAAGGATTTGGGTCACAGCAGGATGGGGGCAGACATGGTGGATATATGGCTAGCGAGGGAGTTTGGGTGAGTACATGACATGGGGCAGATTGGGCCATCACAACGTTTGGGGGAAGAATTGGTGGAAACATTATAAGAGAGAGTATTAGGTTTGGTGTATGGCTAAGGAGGAATGAGTGTCTTGGAAGGATGGGTCCAGAAATAGTGGGTACATGGCAAGAGAGGGAGTTCACTTGGTTGAATGAAAGGGAGAGATTTGTGTCTGATAAGGTTTTAGGGAAGAAATATTGGCTATATGGCAAGAGAGGTAGTGTGGATAGGCAGATGACAAAGGAGGGATGTGGTCTCATAAGGATGAAGGCAGCAACAGTGTGGAGAGAGAGAGAGAGAGAGAGAGAGAGAGAGAGAGAGAGGGAGAGAGAGAGATTGGGTTGGTATATGATATGGGAGAGATTATGGTTTTTCAAAGTTTGATGGCAGATAAACAATTTTCATGAATTTACGATAAAGATGGATTTGATTGCGTGTATTGTATGAACCACACCTTGAACTCAAATTTCAAGTTGAGGCCTAGAAAATTGATTTAGGTGGGTATATGACACAGAAGACTCTTTGGTGTTGAAGATGGCAAATCTGACATTTTGTATACTATAGTAATAGAGGCCAGAAATGGAATATGGTTTGATATATAAAAAGAAGAAAATTTGGGTTAGCATATGACAAAGAAGGGACTTTGGTTCCCACAGATTTGAGGGTCATACCACACATGCACTGTAAGACTCATAGTGGTAATTATGGAGCATTGAATCCAAATTGCTACATTTATCTAATCTCATAGATACGGATGAAGAAGACTGTGCTCCACCATCCATGTATTTTGCAAGATCCGGGCAAAACTTCACAGTATGAATGTCTCAACCTATCTGAGGTGAAGTGTGTGAGTGACAGTTATTCCCACAAATAGCTGTTATGTTTCCTGTTTGGCAACTTTTTTTGAATGTTGGTTTTATACCTCACCATCCAATGTAAGTAAGGAAATCTCCCCAGGAGCAATAATCACCCAGCAAACTCAAATCTACTGATCACATCTCAGTGAAAGGAATGGTAATTTGAAGTGACAGGTTTACCCTTGGTTATGCTTTATAAAAAATTTGTGTTTTAATAGGGCTTTTAGAATGGGCTGCTTACATAACAGGCCTAGCAGAAATGAGGATATACTAATGAGACAATTGTGTAGCTTGATCTATCAGAACAGTCAAATCATTGACGTCAACGTAATGAGTATTTCTACAGAAATCTCATGCCATGTAAAGCAATGTTCTCTACCCAAAGGAAAACCTTGTCTCCTTAAAGAGATTTCACACAATTCCTACTATCAAACCACCTTGCCATATAAGACTAACAATTAGACAATGATGGGTGAGCTAAGGGAGGGTAGATACCACCTCCTGACCACAACTGCTTATATGTCAATACCCTGTCCCTCTAGCTAAACTCTAATCTCAGTTCAGGACTTCAAGATGCAAGAGACTTGAAAGGGTCTCTGGATCTCTTTATCACTAGTTAATTGGATGCTTGCCTATAATTTTAGGAAATTAATTCATGATCATCATGTCAGGATTCAGGCAAACACGGCACTGGGCCTGTTGTTGAGTCCATACCAACTGATTCATCAGTAGTAGGTAGAGAGAGAGAGAGACGAGGCCTGATGTGGGAATATAAACCTCAAAACCCACCCTCAGTGACATATATTATCCACAGAGGCTATATGCATTCCAGCATGGTCACACCTCCTAATTTCCCAAACAGTTGCACTTCTTGGTAACTAAGTAAGTATTCAAGTACATGAGAGCCTGTTTTTCATTCCCTTTCATTAACTGTCACATTTCTCTAGAAGCCACCAACTGTCAGTAGTTTGTCAGTTAGAGGTACAGACTTCTGAGCCATCCCCCATAGTCAAAGATGCACTGTAGGAGGGCTCCAGAGTCTAACTGGCAAACTCCTGACAGTTGGTGGCTTCTAGAGAAGTGTGAGTGTTAATGTGGATGGAAACCATACTGGCATATATTTGAGTGCTTAGTCACCAAGCATACTGGAATATGACCTGGCCTCATCTTACACAGGCCTTTGCATGCAATCACGACGGCTCTGTATTTGTGAGAGCAATGACTCTGTCATGTCTTGAGATCACAATTTCACTCTTGGCATCTGCAGCCTCAGACTCATAAAATCTTTTTAAATGCTCCCTGCAATGGTACCTGAGTCTTGAAGAGAGGGCTACAAATATCCCATTGCACATACTCTCATTTTTTTTCCAGGATGACCAGTTTTGAATGTCTTTTTTAAACATAATCTACTGCACCAAGGTCTCTGAGGAGGTCAGAGAACTGTACTTATCTGTAGTTATCGAGGTATGAATGTAGAGTGAAGCTTGATACTTCATTCATTTAACAAAATAATAGTATGAGGTTCAATACTGGGGCCTTGGAACTCCATAACCATGTGTTCTCGACAAAGCTTACAGCAGCAGGCATGTGTTGCTTTCTGTAGAGTAGACCTTAAATTCACTCTTAAGGAGCTGATTATTCCCAGAAAGTTTGTACCACTATTGCATTCATGGACATATCTTTCTAGGTTGTTCATTAATATAGTATGCAATATTCTTAGTTTGGTACGACGACTGATGATCCTCCCAGGAGCACACCATGTAGGCTAGAGCAAAGGATGAAATACTGGGACTAAACTGGGAACTAGGATTTAGGACTTTGTTGAAGTTAGAGATCATTACTGCAAGGCAAAGATTTCAGGCTACTATGGTGGCACTGCCTAAGGCTCATGATTTACACGCTACAGGATATGAAAACAGAAATATTGGGATGTATGTGGAATATCCAATAGACTAGGCCCTGGAAGAGAACACAGAAAGTTTGTGTATAGAGAGGGGTAGTATAGTCAACATCTAGTCCTGTGCCTGTGGATAGGGCAAGTACTAGTGGCACTCTAATTGTTCCTTATAGCACTGAAATTGGGGGTGTATGAGATTTGGGACCATGATGAAGCCTGAAGGCCTCTGCTCTGAAGTATAAGTTGTTTGTCTAGGCTGGGGTACTGGTATAGATTCAGCAGGATGTGCAAAAACATTTATGATGAGTATGTTAGGGATAATTAACAGGCCTGACTCTGGAGAGGTCATGGGGAATCTGAGTACAGAGTTGGGTTGTATAGGCAGCACACAGTGTTCTGTGGCTAAGTGTTGTAACAGGAACTTCATGCAGGAACCAAGATCTTACCTATAGCAAAGAAGAACATGAAGCAAAGGATTTCGGACATTGACAAAAGTTAGAAGTCACTACAAGGATGGGTGGTGGTGGTGCATGATTTTAATCATAGCACTTGGGAGGCAGAGGCAGGAGGATCTCTGTGAGTGTGAAGCCAACCTGGTCTACAGAGCTAGTGCAAAAATAGACTTCAAAGTTACGTAGAGAAGCCTTCTCTCGAATTAAAAATAGATAGATAGATAGAGAGATAGGTAGATATAAGTAAGTCATTGCGAGTGAGAACAAGCACTATTCTAGGGATGCCCCTAGATTGTCTGGACTCCACTAGTTTGGGAAAACAATTATCTCTGCAGAAGGGTGCATACCTCTATAGTCTTTGTAGGAGGATATGGACAGTCTGGGCATGTGTCCAAGAACGTTTAGTGCAGAGGGAGCCTAGCTGTTCACTAAAGCATAGTAGAAGTTGCTGGGCCTAAGCTTGTCTGCAAACATTCAAACCTGTAGATGCCTAAAGCTCGCAAATGGAAGGCAAATGTGGTTCTAGTAGGTCAGGCTGCATGTGGAAAAACAAGTATTCATGTTTGTGTTGGTTATTACTCACTAGGCTAAACCCTGGAGGCCGAGCATGTGGGATGTCTAGGGACCAAGATAGGTGTCTTAATCATTTAAATGTCACTTGTGATTGAATGAAGGTAGAATGGTTCAAGTTGAGAGTATGGAAGTTGGATATAGCACAAAGGAATAGGCTAGGACAAGGTCAGTTGGAGGAACCAGAGTCTGCAGAAGCCTAGAGCCATCAAGTACAAGGAACTCATAGCCACACTAGTCATGGTCACTGGATGTTCGACCATTCTAGTTACGCCAGAAAATAAAATGTCAGATAGGGATGTAAACACCAGGCTCACCCAGGAGGAGACCACAGGAAGTCTGTGTATTTATTGGTGTATTTTATGTGTCACAAGGCTTTCTGAAAGTAGATGTGGGTAGACAGGGCTAGGGTACATCCCTATGGGAGCATAGATGTAGGCTACAGCCAAGGACAAAATGCTTGGCATAGGCTAGGGCCAAGGAATGGGGACCTTGTTGAATTCTAGGGGTCATTACAGCAAGGCTAGGAGTCCAGACATCTGTGCCAAACTGCATGCAGCATGGGATTTATGTTTTGCATGACATGAAAACAGAAATATTGGGTTGTGTTTGGAGTTTCAGGAACTAGACTCTGGGGAGTGGATGGGAAGTTTGTGTATAGAGTGCCATGGTATAGTGAACATCTAGTCCTGTGGCCATACATAGGACAACTATTGTAGAAAAACTAAATGTTAACTATAGCACATGAATAGATGGAGGGGCTGTGCTGGGGTGTGTGATTTTACACCCTACTGAATCCTAGAGGCACCTGTTATGTGTTATAGGTTGTCTATGTAGGCTAAAGTACTGTGATCAATTCAGCAAGTTGTAGAAAATCATGTATGATGAGTACATTTGGTGTTAGTCTACAGGCTTGACTCTGGGGAGTACATGGGTATTCTGGGAAATCTGGGTATTAAGTTGTGTTGTATAGGTAGCCTAGAGTGTCCTGTGTGTAAGTGTTGTTACAGGAGATTCATGCAGGACACTATATGTTGCATTCAGCCTAAGAGACCATGGTGGGACTAAGATGGAACAAAGGATTTGGAACCCTACCAACAGCTAGAAGTCACTACTATTGAAATCTAGGGATGACACTGGATGTTCCATCCAGTCTGGACTCCACTGGATTAGAAAAACAATGATATTATGCAGAGCAGTGCTCTGAAATCTAGACGATGGAGGAGTATTCTGATAGTCTGGGGATAGAATGGTCATGTAGGGCAGCCACAACTCCTCTGGTTCTATGAGAGACTGATAGTCTTTGTGGGAATCTAGATGCTGTCAACAGCACAGAAAAAGTTGATGGGTCTAAGAATGCCGGAGATTGCTATAGAGGCAGCTGGAGAAGACCAGGACACTGGCTGTTGCAACTTAGGTAGATCAAGCCCTCTTTGTACAAAGTACTGAGTGGGTAACTAAACTAAACAAGTTAAATCCTGGGAAGACATAGAAAATCTGAATAAGGATTAATGCTCTATACTGTACCTAAAGTGTCCCGTGGATGTATTAGTGCAGGGTAAGTGGTAGCAAAGACTAGATGTTCACGACAGAAAAGGAGGATTCCTGAGAATAGTCTGATCTGAGTTATTTGGGACCATACTCCCGAGAAGACCCTTGACTCAAGAGGCAAACAGCCAGATTATGCAGGGGTGCTGGCTGTTAAACTCAAGCTAGATGCAGATGGATATGGAAAACAAGTATTGGTTGGTGGCTTATATAAGAAGCCAGTTCCTGGAGGAGAACATTAGGAATGTGGTAGAGTAGGGTGCTGCAGGTAACACAGAGGGTACTGTGGGTGGGTGAAGGTAGCAACTTGTCTGCTGCATGTATGTCGGCAATCGCACACGTGGAAGGCCAAGACATGGGATTTCCGAAATTATAGAAGCCTAGATATTGCTACTTAGGTGATCAAACTAAATTTGTATAATGTCTTTGGGAAAGAGGCTAGATCCAGATAGAGATAGAATATGAAATATCTGGTTGTGAGGGAGTGAGTACTTACCAGGCCATACCATGGTGGAGGACTCAGGAATACAGAATTTGGATTCGGGTAAGATAGTTAGCAAAATGAGTACTATATGTAGATTCAAGCAGCGCAGGTCCTTGTAGGACAATGTATGTTGGTTGGAGGACAGGAGTAGATGCTGGGATTTGGCCCTCACATTTGGAACTCTGTTGAATCCTCTGAGCATTACTACAACATGCAAGAATATCAGTGGCAAAAACTAGACTTGGACACTTGTAGTGACTTATGATCTGTTTGTTGGCATATGGGGAAACGCTATCTGGTAGGGGAAATATTCTGGACTTGGTCTTTGGGGAAGATATGGAATGTCTGGATTGGAAATGGAGTTGTGAAAGCAGGGCAACTATTTCATGCATGGGTGTAGGTGTGTTAAATTCAGGGGAGCCTAACTGTTGACTATACCAAAGAAGGAGTTGCTGGACCTAGTCTTGGCTGAAGGCTTTGGAAACCTTCACAGGCCTAAAATTTGCAAATGCAAGGCACATGAGGCAGCTGTAAGTCAGACAGCATGTGGAAAATCAAATATTCACTTGTGTGTAGTGGGTTACTCAATTGGCTAAAGTTGGGTCCTGGTGGTTGTGGGATGTCTGGTTATATAATGAAGTGGTTTAGGCATCGGAATCATCCTGCAGATGGATTCAGGTAGGATGGTTACTTTTGGGAATGTAGATGCTGGATACAGCACAAAAGAATGTGCTAGGACAAGGCCAGTTGGAGGGAAAGTGCCAGCAGAAGCTTAGAACTATCTATCAAAGCACGGTAGGACTAAGATGGAGCCTAGGGTTTGGAACTCAGCAAACAGCTAAAAGTCACTGTAAGTGTGAGAAAACAGCTCTTTTAGAGTTCTCACTGGATGTTTCATCAGGTCTGGACTCTACTGGAGTAGGAAAAGAATTATCTGCTCGAAAGGTGCACTTACTTCTCTTGGCATTGTAGAAGGATTTGGACAGTCTTGGCATGCTGTGATATTATGTAGTCAGCCAGAGATCCTGTGGTTTGATGAGGTTGGGGTTGTCTCAGTGGGAATGTATATGTTGTCTACAGCACAGGAGGATTTGATGGGACTAGGAATCCTATATGCTATGAATATGTTTTATTACCATTGGTTATTCAAGAAGATGCTTTGGGCAATCGATTAGTAGAATATAGCCAGGCAGGAAATCTGAACAGAGATATAGAGAGAAAGTAGGCAGAGTCAGGGAGATGCCATGTAGCTGCTGAAGGAGAAAACCAGCAGCTACCAGTGAGAGCCTTACTGGTATGGATCATAATGATACATAGATATACAAAAGGGAATCCCACATCAATATGAGCTATGTTTGGAGGGATGTGGAAAAACAGTATTTGGAACAGGAAATATTCACTAGGTTCGAACTTTAGGAGGACACGATAACTTTTCATAAGGAGTGGGGTTATTCCATTAGCCAGTACAGGTATGATAAGTGTTGGGGAACTCTCAGTGTTGGCTACAGAATAGTAGTAGCTGGTGGGATCATGCTGTGTTTTGAGATTTGTGTCCCTAAAACATGCCACAAATCACTACTGCAGAGTGCAAGGGTCCATTCTTTGATGGGACAGGGACTATTCAATCTAGGATAAATTCCACTGAATATGGAAAACCAATTACAGAGTATGGATATCTTCACCTGGATAAATCCTGGAGGGGGACATAGGAAGTCTGGGTATGGTGTGAAGAGGTATGGGCAACTCTAAGACCCCTGTTGGTTTATCTAAATAGGATTATATCTGGCTGTAGCCCAGATGTTCTCTATAATATAGGAAAAATGTTCTAAATAGGCTGCAACATGTTGAAGCCTAAAATTCACTACTATAAGGCAAGGAGTCCAGACCAAGATTGAACATTTCTTATGGTTTCCAGGTTATACATAACAGAATGTTAAAAATCAAGTGTCTAATACTGTGTGATATTCTCAATAGGCTAGACACCAGAAGATAGGAGAACCCTGGTTATGGACTGGGCTTATGTTGGTTGTAGAAAGCCTCCTTAGGTGAGTGAGTATATTAAAGGAGGCTGTATGCTCACCACAGTAAAAGAGATATTGAGGCTAGGCTGGGTCACCTGACTTGGGATAAGGTGGAAGCCTGGAGGCCATGATTTGTTGCTACACAGCCAGAGAAGATATGGACACTGGTTTGCGTATATTCATTAGGTACAGAGGAATGTGGAGATGCAAGTATTCGTGTGTGTGTGTGTGTGTGTGTGTGTGTGTATGTGTGTGTGAGTGTGTGTGTGTGTACGGTCAACAGGCTAAGCCATGGAGTAGGAATGTTATTTGGGAATGATTTTAGGGAAGACATTCAAGATACTAGCCAAAGATTGAGGCGGACATTTTGGACTAAACCATTGACAGGGATAGCATTGTTGAAGAATTTGGAGAAGCAAATGATCTGTCATGTGTTCTACCACAACAAAGGTAGATATGTAAAAAAGGTTGAGGTGGAAAATTTGCCTTAGAGTTATTAAACAAAGTCTCCATCTAAACCCAAACTCTCTTTGCCTTCTCAATATCTTCCCCCTATCATCAAAGTGTCAGGAGTGGTACAGTCCACTATTTGTTCCTTCCTTCCCCAGGCATTCTTGTGGGTCAGAACCAGGCTTTGTGATGTCAGAGCACAAGCTCACCTACTATTGGTCGAGACCTTGATGATGACTCAGGTCTGAGGGTGTGGCCTTCCCTACTCTGCCAGTTGTTCACAGCCCCTCGAGGGAGAAACAACACGCGCTCACGCGACTTGGTGATGGAGAGTCTAGCAAAGGAACCTAAGGAATCACTGTCCGACATGGACCACCCAACATCCAGTAGTGATGTTCCGATGGCAGCGAACGGGCCAGTCCTTATGGTGAAGACAAAGGCAGCTCTAAAGCAGTATCCACCTTACATGTCGTGCGGAAAGGTGAGTTGACAAACCCTACTGGAGCTCCCTCCTCTACCCATTTACTCTTACCTAAGTTCACTACCTCTCTCCTTCCTTGCATAAATCCCTTATCAATTCTCACCTCTTCCGACAAAGTGTCCTTCACATGGCTCTCCTGACTTCTCCCTCTATTAACTAATTCTTGTGTTCACCTCTTGCCATTCCAGGCACACAAGAAAAGCAAACACCGGAAGCACTCCTCAAAGAAGAGGAACAAGAGAAAGAGGGAGGCCAAAGAGGCAACTGCCCTGAAACGGAAGAAAATCAAAGTGAAAGCTGTTACTGCAATGCCTGAACCTAAGGAGGAGGAGCCTGAAAAGGAAGCCGAGGTGCACACTACTGGAGAAGCAAGCGTGGTCGCAGCAGCCGATGAGGGGGAGAGCCAATAAGATGGCTATCATGAAGACGGGGAATGCCCAAATATGACAAAGAAAATTGCATTCGTATAAATTTCTTAAATTGAAAATAAATTCAATTTAGTTGAAAAGCTATGTGTCTTTTACAGTGACTAAAGGCGAAACCAGGAAAGGGAAGGAAAAATGATGGTTATAGGAGAAGAGAGGGAAGATGGGTGGGTGAATGGCAATGGAGAGATTTGTTCTTCACTAGGTTTGGGACAGTCATAATGGGTTCATGGAAAGAGGGGGAGTTTGGGTTGGTAGAAGACAAGGGAGGGATTTGGGTCTACAAAGGTTTGGGCATTAATTGTGGGTGCATAAAAGAGGCGAGTTTGTGTGGGAAGAAGACAAGGGAGGGATTAGGGTCTCCAAAATTTTGTGGCTTTAACGGTGAGAGCATGGAAAGAGAGGGAGTTTTGGTGGGTAGGAGACAAGGGAGGGATTTGTGTCTCCAAAGGTTTGGGCATCAATGGTGGGTGCATGGAAGACGGGGAGTTTGGGTGGGAAGAAGACAAGGGAGGGATTTGGGTCTCCAAAGTTTTGGGGCATTAATGGTGAGGGCATGAAAAGAAAGGGAGTTTGGGTGGGAAGATGACAAGGGAGGGATTTGGGTCTCCAAGGAATTGGTCATCAATGGTGGGTGCATGGAAGAGGGGGAGTTAGGGTGGATAGAAGACAAGGAAGGGATTTGTGTCTCCAAAGGATTTGGGCAGTAATGGTGAGTGCATGAAAAGAGAGGGAACTTGGGTTGGTAGAAGACAAGGGAGGGATTTGTGTCTCCAAAGGTTTGGGCATCACTTGTGGGTGCATGGAAGAAAGGGAGTTTGGGTGTGTTGGAGACAAGGGAGGGATTTGTGTTTTTAAAGGTTTGGGCATCAATGATGGGTGCATGGAAGAGGGTGAGTTTGGGTGGGAAGAAGACAAGGGAGGGATTTTTGTCTCCAAACGTTTGGGCATCATTGGTGGGTGCCTGGATGAGGGGGATTTTTGGGCAGTAATGGTGAGTGCATGAAAAGAAAGGGAGCATGGGTGGGTAGAAGACAAGGGAGGGATTTGGGTCTCCAAAGGTTTGGGCATCAATGGTGGGTGCATGAAAGTGGGGATGTTTGGGTTGGAAGAAGACAAGGGTGGGATTTGGGTCTCCAAAGGTTTGGGCAACAATGGTGGGTGCATGGAAGAGGGGGAGTTCGGGTGGGAAGAAGACAAGTTTGGGATTTGGGTCTCCAAAATGTTGCGAAACAATGGTGCGTTCATGGAAGAACTGGAGTGTGGGTGGGAAGAAGACAAGGGAGGGATTTGGGTCTCCATATGTTTGGAGCAGTAATGGTGAGTGCATGGAAAGAGAGGGAGTTTGGGTGGGTAGAAGACACGGGAGGAATTCGGGTCTCCAAAGGTTTGGGCATCAATTGTGGGTGCATGGAAGAGAGGGAGTTTGGGTGGGTAGGAAAAATGGGAGGGATTTGTGTCTCCAAAAGTTTGGGCATCAATGGTGGGTGCCTTGAAGAGGGGGATTTTGTGTGGGTAGAAGACAAGGGAGGGGTTTGTGTCTCCAAAATTTTGGAGCAGTAATGGTGAGAGCTTGGAAAGAGTGGGAATATGGGTGGGTAATGCCAGGGAAGGGAGTTGGATCTCATATACTTTGGAGAGTGTAATGATCGGTAAATGATAAGAGACATTTGGGTGGGTACATGACAAGGGAAGGATTTGATTCTCAAATACTCAGGTGGCAGAAATCATGAGTATCTGTTAAGAGAGGAGTTTGGGTTATTATATGAAGGGTGGGATTAGGGTCTCAGAAAGATGGGGTCAGAAATGGTGGATATATAGCAACAGAGGGAGTATGCTGGGTAAATGACAAGGGAGTGATTTGGGTCTTATACACTTTAGGTGCAGCAATGGTGAGTATGTAGCAATAGAAATACTTTGGATGGGCATACGACAATGGAGAGATTAGGGTCTCACAAAGCTGGTGGCAAAATGATGGGTATATGCCCAGAGAGGAGTTTGGGTAGCTGTATGACCAGTGGGTGTTTGGGTCTCTTAAGGTTTGGGGCAGAAATAATTGGTATATTTCATGAAACAGAGTTTGGGTGGGTATATGTCAAGAGAGGGGGTTTGTTGGGCTTATAAACATGGATATATTTGGGTCTGACATGTTTCGGGGAAGAAATGGTGGTTACATCACAAGACAGGAAATTGTGTGGTTACATGAAAATAGAAGAATTTTCAGTGGGCATATGGCAAGAGAAGGATTTGGGTCACAGCAGGATGGGGGCAGACATGGTGGATATATGGCTAGCGAGGGAGTTTGGGTGAGTACATGACATGGGGCAGATTGGGCCATCACAACGTTTGGGGGAAGAATTGGTGGAAACATTATAAGAGAGAGTATTAGGTTTGGTGTATGGCTAAGGAGGAATGAGTGTCTTGGAAGGATGGGTCCAGAAATAGTGGGTACATGGCAAGAGAGGGAGTTCACTTGGTTGAATGAAAGGGAGAGATTTGTGTCTGATAAGGTTTTAGGGAAGAAATATTGGCTATATGGCAAGAGAGGTAGTGTGGATAGGCAGATGACAAAGGAGGGATGTGGTCTCATAAGGATGAAGGCAGCAACAGTGTGGAGAGAGAGAGAGAGAGAGAGAGAGAGAGAGAGAGAGGGAGAGAGAGAGATTGGGTTGGTATATGATATGGGAGAGATTATGGTTTTTCAAAGTTTGATGGCAGATAAACAATTTTCATGAATTTACGATAAAGATGGATTTGATTGCGTGTATTGTATGAACCACACCTTGAACTCAAATTTCAAGTTGAGGCCTAGAAAATTGATTTAGGTGGGTATATGACACAGAAGACTCTTTGGTGTTGAAGATGGCAAATCTGACATTTTGTATACTATAGTAATAGAGGCCAGAAATGGAATATGGTTTGATATATAAAAAGAAGAAAATTTGGGTTAGCATATGACAAAGAAGGGACTTTGGTTCCCACAGATTTGAGGGTCATACCACACATGCACTGTAAGACTCATAGTGGTAATTATGGAGCATTGAATCCAAATTGCTACATTTATCTAATCTCATAGATACGGATGAAGAAGACTGTGCTCCACCATCCATGTATTTTGCAAGATCCGGGCAAAACTTCACAGTATGAATGTCTCAACCTATCTGAGGTGAAGTGTGTGAGTGACAGTTATTCCCACAAATAGCTGTTATGTTTCCTGTTTGGCAACTTTTTTTGAATGTTGGTTTTATACCTCACCATCCAATGTAAGTAAGGAAATCTCCCCAGGAGCAATAATCACCCAGCAAACTCAAATCTACTGATCACATCTCAGTGAAAGGAATGGTAATTTGAAGTGACAGGTTTACCCTTGGTTATGCTTTATAAAAAATTTGTGTTTTAATAGGGCTTTTAGAATGGGCTGCTTACATAACAGGCCTAGCAGAAATGAGGATATACTAATGAGACAATTGTGTAGCTTGATCTATCAGAACAGTCAAATCATTGACGTCAACGTAATGAGTATTTCTACAGAAATCTCATGCCATGTAAAGCAATGTTCTCTACCCAAAGGAAAACCTTGTCTCCTTAAAGAGATTTCACACAATTCCTACTATCAAACCACCTTGCCATATAAGACTAACAATTAGACAATGATGGGTGAGCTAAGGGAGGGTAGATACCACCTCCTGACCACAACTGCTTATATGTCAATACCCTGTCCCTCTAGCTAAACTCTAATCTCAGTTCAGGACTTCAAGATGCAAGAGACTTGAAAGGGTCTCTGGATCTCTTTATCACTAGTTAATTGGATGCTTGCCTATAATTTTAGGAAATTAATTCATGATCATCATGTCAGGATTCAGGCAAACACGGCACTGGGCCTGTTGTTGAGTCCATACCAACTGATTCATCAGTAGTAGGTAGAGAGAGAGAGAGACGAGGCCTGATGTGGGAATATAAACCTCAAAACCCACCCTCAGTGACATATATTATCCACAGAGGCTATATGCATTCCAGCATGGTCACACCTCCTAATTTCCCAAACAGTTGCACTTCTTGGTAACTAAGTAAGTATTCAAGTACATGAGAGCCTGTTTTTCATTCCCTTTCATTAACTGTCACATTTCTCTAGAAGCCACCAACTGTCAGTAGTTTGTCAGTTAGAGGTACAGACTTCTGAGCCATCCCCCATAGTCAAAGATGCACTGTAGGAGGGCTCCAGAGTCTAACTGGCAAACTCCTGACAGTTGGTGGCTTCTAGAGAAGTGTGAGTGTTAATGTGGATGGAAACCATACTGGCATATATTTGAGTGCTTAGTCACCAAGCATACTGGAATATGACCTGGCCTCATCTTACACAGGCCTTTGCATGCAATCACGACGGCTCTGTATTTGTGAGAGCAATGACTCTGTCATGTCTTGAGATCACAATTTCACTCTTGGCATCTGCAGCCTCAGACTCATAAAATCTTTTTAAATGCTCCCTGCAATGGTACCTGAGTCTTGAAGAGAGGGCTACAAATATCCCATTGCACATACTCTCATTTTTTTTCCAGGATGACCAGTTTTGAATGTCTTTTTTAAACATAATCTACTGCACCAAGGTCTCTGAGGAGGTCAGAGAACTGCACTTATCTGTAGTTATCGAGGTATGAATGTAGAGTGAAGCTTGATACTTCATTCATTTAACAAAATAATAGTATGAGGTTCAATACTGGGGCCTTGGAACTCCATAACCATGTGTTCTCGACAAAGCTTACAGCAGCAGGCATGTGTTGCTTTCTGTAGAGTAGACCTTAAATTCACTCTTAAGGAGCTGATTATTCCCAGAAAGTTTGTACCACTATTGCATTCATGGACATATCTTTCTAGGTTGTTCATTAATATAGTATGCAATATTCTTAGTTTGGTACGACGACTGATGATCCTCCCAGGAGCACACCATGTAGGCTAGAGCAAATGATGAAATACTGGGACTAAACAGGGAACTAGGATTTAGGACTTTGTTGAAGTTAGAGATCATTACTGCAAGGCAAAGATTTCAGGCTACTATGGTGGCACTGCCTAAGGCTCATGATTTACACGCTACAGGATATGAAAACAGAAATATTGGGATGTATGTGGAATATCCAATAGACTAGGCCCTGGAAGAGAACACAGAAAGTTTGTGTATAGAGAGGGGTAGTATAGTCAACATCTAGTCCTGTGCCTGTGGATAGGGCAAGTACTAGTGGCACTCTAATTGTTCCTTATAGCACTGAAATTGGGGGTGTATGAGATTTGGGACCATGATGAAGCCTGAAGGCCTCTGCTCTGAAGTATAAGTTGTTTGTCTAGGCTGGGGTACTGGTATAGATTCAGCAGGATGTGCAAAAACATTTATGATGAGTATGTTAGGGATAATTAACAGGCCTGACTCTGGAGAGGTCATGGGGAATCTGAGTACAGAGTTGGGTTGTATAGGCAGCACACAGTGTTCTGTGGCTAAGTGTTGTAACAGGAACTTCATGCAGGAACCAAGATCTTACCTATAGCAAAGAAGAACATGAAGCAAAGGATTTCGGACATTGACAAAAGTTAGAAGTCACTACAAGGATGGGTGGTGGTGGTGCATGATTTTAATCATAGCACTTGGGAGGCAGAGGCAGGAGGATCTCTGTGAGTGTGAAGCCAACCTGGTCTACAGAGCTAGTGCAAAAATAGACTTCAAAGTTACGTAGAGAAGCCTTCTCTCGAATTAAAAATAGATAGATAGATAGAGAGATAGGTAGATATAAGTAAGTCATTGCGAGTGAGAACAAGCACTATTCTAGGGATGCCCCTAGATTGTCTGGACTCCACTAGTTTGGGAAAACAATTATCTCTGCAGAAGGGTGCATACCTCTATAGTCTTTGTAGGAGGATATGGACAGTCTGGGCATGTGTCCAAGAACGTTTAGTGCAGAGGGAGCCTAGCTGTTCACTAAAGCATAGTAGAAGTTGCTGGGCCTAAGCTTGTCTGCAAACATTCAAACCTGTAGATGCCTAAAGCTCGCAAATGGAAGGCAAATGTGGTTCTAGTAGGTCAGGCTGCATGTGGAAAAACAAGTATTCATGTTTGTGTTGGTTATTACTCACTAGGCTAAACCCTGGAGGCCGAGCATGTGGGATGTCTAGGGACCAAGATAGGTGTCTTAATCATTTAAATGTCACTTGTGATTGAATGAAGGTAGAATGGTTCAAGTTGAGAGTATGGAAGTTGGATATAGCACAAAGGAATAGGCTAGGACAAGGTCAGTTGGAGGAACCAGAGTCTGCAGAAGCCTAGAGCCATCAAGTACAAGGAACTCATAGCCACACTAGTCATGGTCACTGGATGTTCGACCATTCTAGTTACGCCAGAAAATAAAATGTCAGATAGGGATGTAAACACCAGGCTCACCCAGGAGGAGACCACAGGAAGTCTGTGTATTTATTGGTGTATTTTATGTGTCACAAGGCTTTCTGAAAGTAGATGTGGGTAGACAGGGCTAGGGTACATCCCTATGGGAGCATAGATGTAGGCTACAGCCAAGGACAAAATGCTTGGCATAGGCTAGGGCCAAGGAATGGGGACCTTGTTGAATTCTAGGGGTCATTACAGCAAGGCTAGGAGTCCAGACATCTGTGCCAAACTGCATGCAGCATGGGATTTATGTTTTGCATGACATGAAAACAGAAATATTGGGTTGTGTTTGGAGTTTCAGGAACTAGACTCTGGGGAGTGGATGGGAAGTTTGTGTATAGAGTGCCATGGTATAGTGAACATCTAGTCCTGTGGCCATACATAGGACAACTATTGTAGAAAAACTAAATGTTAACTATAGCACATGAATAGATGGAGGGGCTGTGCTGGGGTGTGTGATTTTACACCCTACTGAATCCTAGAGGCACCTGTTATGTGTTATAGGTTGTCTATGTAGGCTAAAGTACTGTGATCAATTCAGCAAGTTGTAGAAAATCATGTATGATGAGTACATTTGGTGTTAGTCTACAGGCTTGACTCTGGGGAGTACATGGGTATTCTGGGAAATCTGGGTATTAAGTTGTGTTGTATAGGTAGCCTAGAGTGTCCTGTGTGTAAGTGTTGTTACAGGAGATTCATGCAGGACACTATATGTTGCATTCAGCCTAAGAGACCATGGTGGGACTAAGATGGAACAAAGGATTTGGAACCCTACCAACAGCTAGAAGTCACTACTATTGAAATCTAGGGATGACACTGGATGTTCCATCCAGTCTGGACTCCACTGGATTAGAAAAACAATGATATTATGCAGAGCAGTGCTCTGAAATCTAGACGATGGAGGAGTATTCTGATAGTCTGGGGATAGAATGGTCATGTAGGGCAGCCACAACTCCTCTGGTTCTATGAGAGACTGATAGTCTTTGTGGGAATCTAGATGCTGTCAACAGCACAGAAAAAGTTGATGGGTCTAAGAATGCCGGAGATTGCTATAGAGGCAGCTGGAGAAGACCAGGACACTGGCTGTTGCAACTTAGGTAGATCAAGCCCTCTTTGTACAAAGTACTGAGTGGGTAACTAAACTAAACAAGTTAAATCCTGGGAAGACATAGAAAATCTGAATAAGGATTAATGCTCTATACTGTACCTAAAGTGTCCCGTGGATGTATTAGTGCAGGGTAAGTGGTAGCAAAGACTAGATGTTCACGACAGAAAAGGAGGATTCCTGAGAATAGTCTGATCTGAGTTATTTGGGACCATACTCCCGAGAAGACCCTTGACTCAAGAGGCAAACAGCCAGATTATGCAGGGGTGCTGGCTGTTAAACTCAAGCTAGATGCAGATGGATATGGAAAACAAGTATTGGTTGGTGGCTTATATAAGAAGCCAGTTCCTGGAGGAGAACATTAGGAATGTGGTAGAGTAGGGTGCTGCAGGTAACACAGAGGGTACTGTGGGTGGGTGAAGGTAGCAACTTGTCTGCTGCATGTATGTCGGCAATCGCACACGTGGAAGGCCAAGACATGGGATTTCCGAAATTATAGAAGCCTAGATATTGCTACTTAGGTGATCAAACTAAATTTGTATAATGACTTTGGGAAAGAGGCTAGATCCAGGTAGAGATAGAATATGAAATATCTGGTTGTGAGGTAGTGAGTACTTACCAGGCCATACCATGGTGGAGGACTCAGGAATACAGAATTTGGATTCGGGTAAGATAGTTAGCAAAATGAGTACTATATGTAGATTCAAGCAGCGCAGGTCCTTGTAGGACAATGTATGTTGGTTGGAGGAAAGGAGTAGATGCTGGGATTCGGCCCTCGCATTTGGAACTCTGTTGAATCCTGTGAGCATTACTACAACATGCAAGAATATCAGTGGCAAAAACTAGACTTGGACACTTGTACTGACTTATGATCTGTTTGTTGGCATATGGGGAAACGCTATCTGGTTGGGGAAATATTCTGGGCTTGGTCTTTGGGGAAGATATGGAAAGTCTGGATTGGAAATGGAGTTGTGAAAGCAGGGCAACTATTTCATGCATGGGTGTAGGTGTGTTAAATTCAGGGGAGCCTAACTGTTGACTATACCAAAGAAGGAGTTGCTGGACCTAGTCTTGGCTGAAGGCTTTGAAAACCTTCACAGGCCTAAAATTTGCAAATGCAAGGCACATGAGGCAGCTGTAAGTCAGACAGCATGTGGAAAATCAAATATTCATTTGTGTGTGGTGGGTTACTCAATTGGCTAAAGTTGGGTCCTGGTGGTTGTGGGATGTCTGGTTATATAATGAAGTGGTTTAGGCATCGGAATCATCCTGCAGATGGATTCAGGTAGGATGGTTACTGTTGGGAATGTAGATGCTGGATACAGCACAAAAGAATGTGCTAGGACAAGGCCAGTTGGAGGGAAAGTGCCAGCAGAAGCTTAGAACTATCTATCAAAGCACGGTAGGACTAAGATGGAGCCTAGGGTTTGGAACTCAGCAAACAGCTAAAAGTCACTATAAGTGTGAGAAAACAGCTCTTTTAGAGTTCTCACTGGATGTTTCATCAGGTCTGGACTCTACTGGAGTAGGAAAAGAATTATCTGCTCGAAAGGTGCACTTACTTCTCTTGGCATTGTAGAAGGATTTGGACAGTCTTGGCATGCTGTGATATTATGTAGTCAGCCAGAGATCCTGTGGTTTGATGAGGTTGGGGTTGTCTCAGTGGGAATGTATATGTTGTCTACAGCACAGGAGGATTTGATGGGACTAGGAATCCTATATGCTATGAATATGTTTTATTACCATTGGTTATTCAAGAAGATGCTTTGGGCAATCGATTAGTAGAATATAGCCAGGCAGGAAATCTGAACAGAGATATAGAGAGAAAGTAGGCAGAGTCAGGGAGATGCCATGTAGCTGCTGAAGGAGAAAACCAGCAGCTACCAGTGAGAGCCTTACTGGTATGGATCATAATGATACATAGATATACAAAAGGGAATCCCACATCAATATGAGCTATGTTTGGAGGGATGTGGAAAAACAGTATTTGGAACAGGAAATATTCACTAGGTTCGAACTTTAGGAGGACACGATAACTTTTCATAAGGAGTGGGGTTATTCCATTAGCCAGTACAGGTATGATAAGTGTTGGGGAACTCTCAGTGTTGGCTACAGAATAGTAGTAGCTGGTGGGATCATGCTGTGTTTTGAGATTTGTGTCCCTAAAACATGCCAAAAATCACTACTGCAGAGTGCAAGGGTCCATTCTTTGATGGGACAGGGACTATTCAATCTAGGATAAATTCCACTGAATATGGAAAACCAATTACAGAGTATGGATATCTTCACCTGGATAAATCCTGGAGGGGGACATAGGAAGTCTGGGTATGGTGTGAAGAGGTATGGGCAACTCTAAGACCCCTGTTGGTTTATCTAAATAGGATTATATCTGGCTGTAGCCCAGATGTTCTCTATAATATAGGAAAAATATTCTAAATAGGCTGCAACATGTTGAAGCCTAAAATTCACTACTATAAGGCAAGGAGTCCAGACCAAGATTGAACATTTCTTATGGTTTCCAGGTTATACATAACAGAATGTTAAAAATCAAGTGTCTAATACTGTGTGATATTCTCAATAGGCTAGACACCAGAAGATAGGAGAACCCTGGTTATGGACTGGGCTTATGTTGGTTGTAGAAAGCCTCCTTAGGTGAGTGAGTATATTAAAGGAGGCTGTATGCTCACCACAGTAAAAGAGATATTGAGGCTAGGCTGGGTCACCTGACTTGGAATAAGGTGGAAGCCTGGAGGCCATGATTTGTTGCTACACAGCCAGACAAGATATGGACACTGGTTTGCGTATATTCATTAGGTACAGAGGAATGTGGAGATGCAAGTATTCGTGTGTGTGTGTGTGTGTGTGTGTGTGTGTGTGTATGTGTGTGTGAGTGTGTGTGTGTGTACGGTCAACAGGCTAAGCCATGGAGTAGGAATGTTATTTGGGAATGATTTTAGGGAAGACATTCAAGATACTAGCCAAAGATTGAGGCGGACATTTTGGACTAAACCATTGACAGGGATAGTATTGTTGAAGAATTTGGAGAAGCAAATGATCTGTCATGTGTTCTACCACAACAAAGGTAGATATGTAAAAAAGTTTGAGGTGGAAAATTTGCCTTAGAGTTATTAAACAAAGTCTCCATCTAAACCCAAACTCTCTTTGCCTTCTCAATATCTTCCCCCTATCATCAAAGTGTCAGGAGTGGTACAGTCCACTATTTGTTCCTTCCTTCCCCAGGCATTCTTGTGGGTCAGAACCAGGCTTTGTGGTGTCAGAGCACAAGCTCACCTACTATTGGTCGAGACCTTGATGATGACTCAGGTCTGAGGGTGTGGCCTTCCCTACTCTGCCAGTTGTTCACAGCCCCTCGAGGGAGAAACAACAGGCACTCACGCGACTTGGTGATGGAGAGTCTAGCAAAGGAACCTAAGGAATCACTGTCCGACATGGACCTCCCAACATCCAGTAGTGATGTTCCGATGGCAGCGAACGGGCCAGTCCTTATGGTGAAGACAAAGGCAGCTCTAAAGCAGTATCCACCTTACATGTCGTGCGGAAAGGTGAGTTGACGAACCCTACTGGAGCTCCCTCCTCTACTCATTTACTCTTACCTAAAGTCACTACCTCTCTCCTTCCTGGCATAAATCCCTTATCAATTCTCACCTCTTCCGACAAAGTGTCCTTCACATGCCTCTCCTGACTTCTCCCTCTATTAACTAATTCTTGTGTTCACCTCTTGCCATTCCAGGCACACAAGAAAAGCAAACACCGGAAGCACTCCTCAAAGAAGAGGAACAAGAGAAAGAGGGAGGCCGAAGAGGCAGCTGCCCTCAAACGGAAGAAAATCAAAGTGAAAGCTGTTACTGCAATGCCTGAACCTAAGGAGGAGGAGCCTGAAAAGGAAGCCGAGGTGCACACTACTGGAGAAGCAAGCGTGGTCGCAGCAGCCGATGAGGGGGAGAGCCAATAAGATGGCTATCATGAAGACGGGGAATGCCCAAATATGACAAAGAAAATTGCATTCGTATAAATTTCTTAAATTGAAAATAAATTCAATTTAGTTGAAAAGCTATGTGTCTTTTACAGTGACTAAAAGCGAAACCAGGAAAGGGAAGGAAAAATGATGGTTATAGGAGAAGAGAGGGAAGATGGGTGGGTGAATGGCAATGGAGAGATTTGTTCTTCACTAGGTTTGGGACAGTCATAGTGGGTTCATGGAAAGAGGGGGAGTTTGGGTTGGTAGAAGACAAGGGAGGGATTTGGGTCTACAAAGGTTTGGGCATTAATTGTGGGTGCATAAAAGAGGCGAGTTTGTGTGGGAAGAAGACAAGGGAGGGATTAGGGTCTCCAAAATTTTGTGGCTTTAACGGTGAGAGCATGGAAAGAGAGGGAGTTTTGGTGGGTAGGAGACAAGGGAGGGATTTGTGTCTCCAAAGGTTTGGGCATCAATGGTGGGTGCATGGAAGACGGGGAGTTTGGGTGGGAAGAAGACAAGGGAGGGATTTGGGTCTCCAAAGTTTTGGGGCAGTAATGGTGATGGCATGAAAAGAAAGGGAGTTTGGGTGGGAAGATGACAAGGGAGGGATTTGGGTCTCCAAAGAATTGGTCATCAATGGTGGGTGCATGGAAGAGGGGGAGTTAGGGTGGATAGAAGACAAGGAAGGGATTTGTGTCTCCAAAGGTTTTGGGCAGTAAAGGTGAGTGCATGAAAAGAAAGGGAACTGGGTTGGTAGATGACAAGGGAGGGATTTGTGTCCCAAAGGTTTGGGCATCACTTGTGGGTGCATGGAAGAAAGGGAGTTTGGGTGTGTAGGAGACAAGGGAGGGATTTGTGTTTGTAAAGGTTTGGGCATGAATGATGGGTGCATGGAAGAGGGGGAGTTTGGGTGGGAAGAAGAGAAGGGAGGGATTTTTGTCTCCAAACGTTTGGGCATCATTGGTGGGTGCCTGGATGAGGGGGATTTTGGGGCAGTAATGGTGAGTGCATGAAAAGAAAGGGAGCATGGGTGGGTAGAAGACAAGGGAGGGATTTGGGTCTCCAAAGGTTTGGGCATCAATGGTGGGTGCATGAAAGTGGGGATGTTTGGGTTGGAAGAAGACAAGGGTGGGATTTGGGTCTCCAAAGGTTTGGGCAACAATGGTGGGTGCATGGAAGAGGGGGAGTTCGGGTGGGAAGAAGACAAGTTTGGGATTTGGGTCTCCAAAGGTGTGGGAAACAATGGTGGGTGCATGGAAGAGGGGGAGTTTGGGGGGAAGAAGACAAGGGAGGGATTTGGGTCTCCATATGTTTGGAGCAGTAATGGTGAGTGCATGGAAAGAGAGGGAGTTTGGGTGGGTAGAAGACACGGGAGGGATTTGGGTCTCCAAAGGTTTGGGCATCAATTGTGGGTGCATGGAAGAGAGGGAGTTTGGGTGGGTAGGAAAAAAGGGAGGGATTTGTGTCTCCAAAAGTTTGGGCATCAATGGTGGGTGCCTTGAAGAGGGGGATTTTTTGTGGGTAGAAGACATGGGAGGGGTTTGTGTCTCCAAAATTTTGGGGCAGTAATGGTGAGAGCTTGGAAATTGTGGGAATATGGGTGGGTAATGCCAGGGAAGGGAGTTGGATCTCATATACTTTGGAGAGTGTAATTATGGGTAAATGATAAGAGACATTTGGGTGGGTACATGACAAGGGAAGGATTTGATTCTCAAATACTCAGGTGGCAGAAATCATGAGTATCTGTTAAGAGAGGAGTTTGGGTTATTATATGAAGGGTGGGATTAGGGTCTCAGAAAGATGGGGTCAGAAATGGTGGATATATAGGAACAGAGGGAGTATGCTGGGTAAATGACAAGGGAGGGATTTGGGTCTTATACACTTTAGGGGCAGCAATGGTGAGTATGTAGCAAGAGAAATACTTTGGATGGGCATACGACAATGGAGAGATTAGGGTCTCACAATGCCGGTGGCAAAATGATGGGTATATGCCCAGAGAGGAGTTTGGGTAGCTGTATGACCAGGGGGTGTTTGGGTCTCTTAAGGTTTGGGGCAGAAATAATTGGTATATTTCATGAAACAGAGTTTGGGTGGGTATATGTCAAGAGAGGGGGTTTTGTTGGGCTTATAAACATGGATATATTTGGGTCTGACATGTTTGGGGGAAGAAATGGTGGTTACATCACAAGACAGGAAATTGTGTGGTTACATGAAAATAGAAGAATTTTCAGTGGGCATATGGCAAGAGAAGGATTTGGGTCACAGCAGGATGGGGGCAGACATGGTGGATATATGGCTAGCGAGGGAGTTTGGGTGAGTACATGACATGGGGCAGATTGGGCCATCACAACGTTTGGGGGAAGAAATGGTGGAAACATTATAAGAGAGAGTATTAGGTTTGGTGTATGGCTAAGGAGGAATGAGTGTCTTGGAAGGATGGGTCCAGAAATAGTGGGTACATGGCGAGAGAGGGAGTTCACTTGGTTGAATGAAAGGGAGAGATTTGTGTCTGATAAGGTTTTAGGGAAGAAATATTGGCTATATGGCAAGAGAGGTAGTGTGGATAGGCAGATGACAAAGGAGGGATGTGGTCTCATAAGGATGAAGGCAGCAACAGTGGGGAGAGAGAGAGAGAGAGAGAGAGAGAGAGAGAGAGAGAGAGAGAGATTGGGTTGGTATATGATATGGGAGAGATTATGGTTTTTCAAAGTTTGATGGCAGATAAACAATTTTCATGAATTTATGATAAAGATGGATTTGATTGCGTGTATTGTATGAACCACACCTTGAACTCAAATTTCAAGTTGAGGCCTAGAAAATTGATTTAGGTGGGTATATGACACAGAAGACTCTTTGGTGTTGAAGATGGAAAATCTGACATTTTGTATACTATAGGGATAGAGGCCAGAAAAGGAATATGGTTTGATATATAAAAAGAAGAAAATTTGGGTTAGCATATGACAAAGAAGGGACTTTGGTTCCCACAGATTTGAGGGTCATACCACACATGCACTGTAAGACTCATAGAGGTAATTATGGAGCATTGAATCCAAATTGCTACATTTATCTAATCTCATAGATACGGATGAAGAAGACTGTGCTCCACCATCCATGTATTTTGCAAGATCCGGGCAAAACTTCACAGTATGAATGTCTCAACCTATCTGAGGTGAAGTGTGTGAGTGACAGTTATCCCCACAAATAGCTGTTATGTTTCCTGTTTGGCAACTTTTTTTGAATGTTGGTTTTATACCTCACCATCCAATGTAAGTAAGGAAATCTCCCCAGGAGCAATAATCACCCAGAAAACTCAAATCTACTGATCACATCTCAGTGAAAAAATGGTAATTTGAAGTGACAGGTTTACCCTTGGTTATCCTTTATAAAAAATTTGTGTTTTAATAGGGCTTTTAGAATGGGCTGCTTACATAACAGGCCTAGCAGAAATGAGGATATACTAATGAGACAATTGTGTAGCTTGATCTATCAGAACAGTCAAATCATTGACGTCAACGTAATGAGTATTTCTACAGAAATCTCATGCCAGGTAAAGCAATGTTCTCTACCCAAAGGAAAACCTTGTCTCCTTAAAGAGATTTCACACAATTCCTACTATCAAACCACCTTGCCAGATAAGACTAACAATTAGACAATGATGGGTGAGCTAAGGGAGGGTAGATGCCACCTCCTGACCACAACTGCTTATATGTCAATACCCTGTCCCTCTAGCTAAACTCTAATCTCAGTTCAGGATTTCAAGATGCAAGAGACTTGAAAGGGTCTCTGGATCTATTGATCACTAGTTAATTGGATGCTTGCCTATAATTTTAGGAAATTAATTCATGATCATCATGTCAGGATTCAGGCAAACACGGCACTGGGCCTGTTGTTGAGTCCATACCAACTGATTCATCAGTAGTAGGTAGAGAGAGAGAGAGAGAGAGACGTGGCCTGATGTGGGAATGTAAACCTCAAAACCCACCCTCAGTGACATATATTATCCACAAAGGCTATATGCATTCCAGCATGGTCACACCTCCTAATTTCCCAAACAGTTGCACTTCTTGGTAACTAAGTAAGTATTCAAGTACATGAGAGCCTGTTTTTCATTCCCTTTCATTAACTGTCACATTTCTCTAGAAGCCACCAACTGTCAGTAGTTTGTCAGTTAGCGGTACAGACTTCTGAGCCATCCCCCTTAGTCAAAAATGCACTGTAGGAGGGCTCCAGAGTCTAACTGGCAAACTCCTGACAGTTGGTGGCTTCTAGAGAAGTGTGAGAGTTAATGTGGATGGAAACCATACTGGCATATATTTGAGTGCTTAGTCACCAAGCATACTGGAATATGACCTGGCCTCATCTTACACAGGCCTTTGCATGCAATCACGACGGCTCTGTATTTGTGAGAGCAATGACTCTGTCATGTCTTGAGATCACAATTTCACTCTTGGCATCTGCAGCCTCAGACTCATAAAATCTTTTTAAATGCTCCCTGCAATGGTACCTGAGTCTTGAAGAGAGGGCTACAAATATCCCATTGCACATACTCTCATTTTTTTTCCAGGATGACCAGTTTTGAATGTCTTTTTTAAACATAATCTACTGCACCAAGGTCTCTGAGGAGGTCTGAGAACTGCACTAATCTGTAGTTATCGAGGTATGAATGTAGAGTGAAGCTTGATACTTCATTCATTTAACAAAATAATAGTATGAGGTTCAATACTGGGGTCTTGGAACTCCATAACCATGTGTTCTCGACAAAGCTTACAGCAGCAGGCATGTGATGCTTTCTGTAGAGTAGACCTTAAATTCACTCTTAAGGAGCTGATTATTCCCAGAAAGTTTGTACCACTATTGCATTCATGGACATATCTTTCTAGGTTGTTCATTAATATAGTATGCAATATTCTTAGTTTGGTACGACGACTGATGATCCTCCCAGGAGCACACCATGTAGGCTAGAGCAAAGGATGAAATACTGGGACTAAACTGGGAACTAGGATTTAGGACTTTGTTGAAGTTAGAGATCATTACTGCAAGGCAAAGATTTCAGGCTACTATGGTGGCACTGCCTAAGGCTCATGATTTACACGCTACAGGATATGAAAACAGAAATATTGGGATGTATGTGGAATATCCAATAGACTAGGCCCTGGAAGAGAACACAGAAAGTTTGTGTATAGAGAGGGGTAGTATAGTCAACATCTAGTCCTGTGCCTGTGGATAGGGCAAGTACTAGTGGCACTCTAATTGTTCCTTATAGCACTGAAATTGGGGGTGTATGAGATTTGGGACCATGATGAAGCCTGAAGGCCTCTGCTCTGAAGTATAAGTTGTTTGTCTAGGCTGGGGTACTGGTATAGATTCAGCAGGATGTGCAAAAACATTTATGATGAGTATGTTAGGGATAATTAACAGGCCTGACTCTGGAGAGGTCATGGGGAATCTGAGTACAGAGTTGGGTTGTATAGGCAGCACACAGTGTTCTGTGGCTAAGTGTTGTAACAGGAACTTCATGCAGGAACCAAGATCTTACCTATAGCAAAGAAGAACATGGTAGTACTAGTCTGAAGCAAAGGATTTCGGACATTGACAAAAGTTAGAAGTCACTACAAGGATCGGTGGAGGTGGTGCATGACTTTAATCATAGCACTTGGGAGGCAGAGGCAGGAGGATCTCTGTAAGTGTGAAGCCAACCTGGTCTACAGAGCTAGTGCACACATAGACTTCAAAGTTACATAGAAAAGCCTTCCCTCAGATTAAAAATAGATAGATAGATAGACAGATAGGTAGATATAAGTAAGTCATTGCGAGTGAGAACAAGCACTATTCTAGGGATGCCACTAGATGGTCTGGACTCCACTAGTTTGGGAAAACAATTATCTTTGCAGAAGGGTGCATACCTCTATCGACTTTATAGGAGGATATGGACAGTCTGGGCATGTGTGCAAGAACGTTGAGTGCAGAGGGAGCCTAGCTGTTCACTAAAGCATAGTAGAAGTTGTAGGGCCTAAGCTTGTCTGCACACATTCAATCCTGTAGATGCCTAAAGCTCACAAATGGAAGGCAAGTGTGTTTCTAGAAGGTCAGACTGCATGTGGAAAAACAAGTATTCATGTTTGTGTTGGTTATTACTCACTAGGCTAAACCCTGGAGGCCAAGCATGTGGGATGTCTAGGGACAAAGATAGGTGGCTTAATCATTTAAATGTCACTTGTGATTGAATGAAGGTAGAATGGTTCAAGTTGAGAGTATGGAAGTTGGATATAGCACAAAGGAATAGGCTAGGAAAAGGTCAGTTGGAGGAACCAGAGTCTGCAGAAGCCTAGAGCCATCAAGTACAAGGAACTTATAGCCACACTAGTCATGGTCACTGGATGTTCGACCATTCTAGTTACGCCAGAAAATAAAATGTCAGATAGGGATGTAAACACCAGGCTCACCCAGGAGGAGACCACAGGAAGTCTGTGTATTTATTGGTGTATTTTATGTGTCACAAGGCTTTCTGAAAGTAGATGTGGGTAGACAGGGCTAGGGTACATCCCTATGGGAGCATAGATGTAGGCTACAGCCAAGGACAAAATGCTTGGCATAGGCTAGGGCCAAGGAATGGGGACCTTGTTGAATTCTAGGGGTCATTACAGCAAGGCTAGGAGTCCAGACATCTGTGCCAAACTGCATGCAGCATGGGATTTATGTTTTGCATGACATGAAAACAGAAATATTGGGTTGTGTTTGGAGTTTCAGGAACTAGACTCTGGGGAGTGGATGGGAAGTTTGTGTATAGAGTGCCATGGTATAGTGAACATCTAGTCCTGTGGCCATAGATAGGACAACTATTGTAGAAATACTAAATGTTAACTATAGCACATGAATAGATGGAGGGGCTGTGCTGGGGTGTGAGATTTTACACCCTACTGAATCCTAGAGGCACCTGTTATGTGTTATAGTTTGTCTATGTAGGCTAGAGTACTGTGATCAATTCAGCAAGTTGTAGAAAATCATATATGATGAGTACATTTGGTGTTAGTCTACAGGCTTGACTCTGGGGAGTACATGGGTATTCTGGGTAATCTGGGTATTAAGTTGTGTTGTATAGGTAGCCTAGAGTGTCCTGTGTGTAAGTGTTGTTTCAGGAGATTCATGCAGGACACTATATGTTGCATTCAGCCTAAGAGACCATGGTGGGACTAAGATGGAACAAAGGATTTGGAACCCTACCAACAGCTAGAAGTCACTACTATTGAAATCTAGGGATGACACTGGATGTTCCATCCAGTCTGGACTCCACTGTATTAGAAAAACGATGATAGGATGCAGAGCAGTGCTCTGAAATCTAGACAATGGAGGAGTATTCTGATAGTCTGGGGATAGAATGGTCATGTAGGGCAGCCACAACTCCTCTGGTTCTATGAGAGACTGATAGTCTTTGTGGGAATCTAGATGCTGTCAATAGCATAGAAAAAGTTGATGGGTCTAAGAATGCCGGAGATTGCTATAGAAGCAGCTGGAGAAGACCAGGACACTGGCTGTTGCAACTTGGGTAGATCAAGCCCTCTATGTACAAAGTACTGAGTGGGTAACTAAACTAAACAAGTTAAACCCTGGGAAGACATAGAAAATCTGAATGAGGATTAATGCTCTATACTGTACCTAAAGTGTCCCGTGGATGTATTAGTGCAGGGTAAGTGCTAGCAAAGACTATATGTTCACGACAGAAAAGGAGGATTCCTGAGAATAGTCTGAGCTGAGTTATTTGGCACCATACTCCCTAGAAGACCCTTGACTCAAGAGGCAAACAGCCAGATTATGCAGGGGTGCTGGCTGTTAAACTCAAGCTAGATGCAGATGGATATGGAAAACAAGTATTGGTTGGTGGCTTATATAAGAAACCAGTTCCTGGAAGAGAACATTAGGAATGTGGTAGAGTAGGGTGCTGCAGGTAACACAGAGGGTACTGTGGGTGGGTGAAGGTAGCAACTTGTCTGCTGCATGTATGTCGGCAATTGCACACGTGGAAGGCCAAGACATGGGATTTCCGAAATTATATTGCTACTTAGGTGATCAAACTAAATTTGTATAATGACTTTGGGAAAGAGGCTAGATCCAGATAGAGATAGAATATGAAATATCTGGTTGTGAGGGAGTGAGTACTTACCAGGCCATACCATGGTGGAGGACTCAGGAATACAGAATTTGGATTCGGGTAAGATAGTTAGCAAAATGAGTACTATATGTAGATTCAAGCAGCGCAGGTCCTTGTAGGACAATGTATGTTGGTTGGAGGACAGGAGTAGATGCTGGGATTCGGCCCTCACATTTGGAACTCTGTTGAATCCTGTGAGCATTACTACAACATGCAAGAATATCAGTGGCAAAAACTAGACTTGGACACTTGTAGTGACTTATGATCTGTTTGTTGGCATATGGGGAAACGCTATCTGGTCGGGGAAATATTCTGGGCTTGGCCTTTGGGGAAGATATGGAAAGTCTGGATTGGAAATGGCGTTGTGAAAGCAGGGCAACTATTTCATGCATGGGTGTAGGTGTGTTAAATTCAGGGGAGCCTAACTGTTGACTATACCAAAGAAGGAGTTGCTGGACCTAGTCTTGGCTGAAGGCTTTGAAAACCTTCACAGGCCTAAAATTTGCAAATGCAAGGCACATGAGGCAGCTGTAAGTCAGACAGCAAGTGGAAAATCAAATATTCATTTTTGTGTAGTGGGTTACTCAATTGGCTAAAGTTGGGTCCTGGTGGTTGTGGGATGTCTGGTTATATAATGAAGTGGTTTAGGCATCGGAATCATCCTGCAGATGGATTCAGGTAGGATGGTTACTGTTGGGAATGTAGATGCTGGATACAGCACAAAAGAATGTGCTAGGACAAGGCCAGTTGGAGGGAAAGTGCCAGCAGAAGCTTAGAACTATCTATCAAAGCACGGTAGGACTAAGATGGAGCCTAGGGTTTGGAACTCAGCAAACAGCTAAAAGTCACTATAAGTGTGAGAAAACAGCTCTTTTAGAGTTCTCACTGGATGTTTCATCAGGTCTGGACTCTACTGGAGTAGGAAAAGAATTATCTGCTCGAAAGGTGCACTTACTTCTCTTGGCATTGTAGAAGGAGTTGGACAGTCTTGGCATGCTGTGATATTATGTAGTCAGCCAGAGATCCTGTGGTTTGATAAGGTTGGGGTTGTCTCAGTGGGAATGTATATGTTGTCTACTGCACAGGAGGATTTGATGGGACTAGGAATCCTATATGCTATGAATATGTTTTATTACCATTGGTTATTCAAGAAGATGCTTTGGGCAATCGATTAGTAGAATATAGCCAGGCAGGAAATCTGAACAGAGATATAGAGAGAAAGTAGGCAGAGTCAGGGAGATGCCATGTAGCTGCTGAAGGAGAAAACCAGCAGCTACCAGTGAGAGCCTTACTGGTATGGATCATAATGATACATAGATATACAAAAGGGAATCCCACATCAATATGAGCTATGTTTGGAGGGATGTGGAAAAACAGTATTTGGAACAGGAAATATTCACTAGGTTCGAACTTTAGGAGGACACGATAACATTTCATAAGGAGTGGGGTTATTCCATTAGCCAGTACAGGTATGATAAGTGTTGGGGAACTCCCAGTGTTGGCTACAGAATAGTAGTAGCTGGTGGGATCATGCTGTGTTTTGAGATTTGTGTCCCTAAAACATGCCACAAATCACTACTGCAGAGTGCAAGGGTCCATTCTTTGATGGGACAGGGACTATTCAATCTAGGATAAATTCCACTGAATATGGAAAACCAATTACAGAGTATGGATATCTTCACCTGGATAAATCCTGGAGGGGGACATAGGAAGTCTGGGTATGGTGTGAAGAGGTATGGGCAACTCTAAGACCCCTGTTGGTTTATCTAAATAGGATTATATCTGGCTGTAGCCCAGATGTTCTCTATAATATAGGAAAAATGTTCTAAATGGGCTGCAACATGTTGAAGCCTAAAATTCACTACTATAAGGCAAGGAGTCCAGACCAAGATTGAACATTTCTTATGGTTTCCAGGTTATACATAACAGAATGTTAAAAATCAAGTGTCTAATACTGTGTGATATTCTCAATAGGCTAGACACCAGAAGATAGGAGAACCCTGGTTATGGACTGGGCTTATGTTGGTTGTAGAAAGCCTCCTTAGGTGAGTGAGTATATTAAAGGAGGCTGTATGCTCACCACAGTAAAAGAGATATTGAGGCTAGGCTGGGTCACCTGACTTGGGATAAGGTGGAAGCCTGGAGGCCATGATTTGTTGCTACACAGCCAGACAAGATATGGACACTGGTTTGCGTATATTCATTAGGTACAGAGGAATGTGGAGATGCAAGTATTCGTGTGTGTGTGTGTGTGTGTGTGTGTGTGTGTGTGTATGTGTGTGTGAGTGTGTGTGTGTACGGTCAACAGGCTAAGCCATGGAGTAGGAATGTTATTTGGGAATGATTTTAGGGAAGACATTCAAGATGCTAACCAAAGATTGAGGCGGACATTTTGGACTAAACCATTGACAGGGATTGTATTGTTGAAGGATTTGGAGAAGCAAATGATCTGTCATATGTTCTACCACAACAAAGGTAGATATGTAAAAAAAGGTTGAGGTGGAAAATTTGCCTTAGAGTTATTAAACAAAGTCTCCATCTAAACCCAAACTCTCTTTGCCTTCTCAATATCTTCCCCCTATCATCAAAGTGTCAGGAGTGGTACAGTCCACTATTTGTTCCTTCCTTCCCCAGGCATTCTTGTGGGTCAGAACCAGGCTTTGTGATGTCAGAGCACAAGCTCACCTACTATTGGTCGAGACCTTGATGATGACTCAGGTCTGAGGGTGTGGCCTTCCCTACCCTGCCAGTTGTTCACAGCCCCTCGAGGGAGAAACAACACGCGCTCATGCGACTTGGTGATGGAGAGTCTAGCAAAGGAATCTAAGGAATCACTGTCCGACATGGACCTCCCAACATCCTGTAGTGATGTTCCAATGGCAGCGAATGGGCCAGTCCTTATGATGAAGACAAAGGCAGCTCTAAAGCAGTATCCACCTTACATGTCGTGCGGAAAGGTGAGTTGACGAACCCTACTGGAGCTCCCTCCTCTACTCATTTACTCTTACCTAAAGTCACTACCTCTCTCCTTCCTGGCATAAATCCCTTATCAATTCTCACCTCTTCCGACAAAGTGTCCTTCACATGCCTCTCCTGACTTCTCCCTCTATTAACTAATTCTTGTGTTCACCTCTTGCCATTCCAGGCACACAAGAAAAGCAAACACAGGAAGAAGAAGAACAAGAGGAAGAGGGAGGCCGAAGAGGCAGCTGCCCTCGAACGGAAGAAAATCAAAGTGAATGCTCTTACTGCAATGCCTGAACCTAAGGAGAAAGAGCCTGAAAAGGAAGCCGAGGTGCACACTACTGGAGAAGCAAGCATGGTCGCAGCAGCCGATGAGGGGGAGAGCCAATAAGATGGCTATCATGAAGACGGGGAATGCCCAAATATGACAAAGAAAATTGCATTGGTATAAATTTCTTAAATTGAAAATAAATTCAATTTAGTTGAAAAGCTATGTGTCTTTTACAGTGACTAAAGGTGAAACCAGGAAAGGGAAGGAAAAATGATGGTTATAAGAGAAGAGAGGGAAGATGGGTGGGTGAATGGCAACGGAGAGATTTGTTCTTCACTAGGTTAGGAACAGTCATAGTGGGTGCATGGAAGAGGGGGAGTTTGGGTTGGTAGAAGACAAGGGAGGGATTTGGGTCTCCAAATGTTTGGGCATCAATGATGGGTGCATGAAAGATTGGGAGTTTGTGTGGGAAGAAGACAAGGAAGGGATTTGGGTCTCCAAACGTTTGGGGCAGTAATGGTGAGTGTGTGAAAAAAGAGGGAGTTTGGGTGGGTAGAAGTCAAGGGAGGGATTTGTGTCTCCAAAGGTTTGGGCATCAATTGTGGGTGCATGGAAGAGAGGGAGTTTGTATGGGTAGCTGACAAGGGAGGGATTTGGGTCTCCAAAGTTTGGGCATCAATGGTGGGTGCATGGAAGAGGGGGAGTTTGGGTGGGAAGAAGAAAAGGGAGGGATTTGGGTCTCCAAAAGTTTGGGCATCAATGGTGGGTGCATGGAAGAGGGGGAGTTTGGGTGGGAAGAAGACAAGGGAGGGATTTGTGTCTCCATAGGTTTGTCATACAGATAAAGTTACGAATGTACTAGGATGTCCTGCATATAAGTCTGTCCTACAGAAGGGGTTTTTAGGGAAGTAGGGCCTGTCTCACAGAATCAGTGTTTTGATAACCTTCATCTGTCTCATGAAAAATATTAGAAATGAACTAATATGCCTTTCAGATAAGTTATATATGTGAAAGGTTCTTGGGAGGAGCTAGTCTCTCTCTCTCTCTCTCTTCTTCTTCTTCTTCTTCTTCTTCTTCTTCTTCTTCTTCTTCTCTCTTTCTCTCCCTCTACCTTTCTACCTATATCACTTTCTCCTTCTCTGCCTTTCTTTGCCTTTCTTTCCTCCTCTCACTCATAATCTATGTTGTTTTAACCTCAATCTGTCCTATAGTTAGGATGAACTTGTATATCCATCCTCGTTCTGTTCTACTGGGGAGGCTATGATGGATTTAGTGTGTGTCTCTAAAATGCAGTTGTTTTTTTTTTTAAATCTGTGATCTATCCTACAGCTAAAAATAGAATTTACACAGTTCTTTATACCTAAGTACATCCTATGGAAAAGAGATGAAGGGAGCTAATATTGTCTCTCACAGTGAATGCAGTTCAAACACAGTCTGTACAACAAAGGATATGAGGAGTAAAGTAGTGTGCTATCCAGTCCAGCCTATCCTAAGATTGAAGATTGGAGGAAGCTAGCAACTGTCTCTCAGAATCCATAATTCATGCTGTTTTGTTGTCTTTCAAGCTAAGGAAATGTTAGGAATAAATTGGTATTGTTCTCCAGTCTAGTCTACCCAAATAAGGCCGACAAGAGGAAACCAGGGATGGAGTCTCAAAATCCCATTTTTCTGACTTGATACGTCCTGTGGAGGAGTTCAGAAAAGAACTAACATGTTCTCCAGCTATTGTTCAGAGTAGGGTTTAAGGGAGATACTGTCTGTCTCTGAGAATCCATATTGTTCAACTGTGGGACAATGGTCTTGTAACCTATAAAGATTTGTCACTTGTATTGGTTTCATAAAATTCTGATTGACCAGTAGTCAGGTAGGAAGTATATGCAAGGTGACAAGATAGAATTCTGGGAAGAGGAAAGGCTCAGTCTGCAGTTGTCACCCAGATGCAGAGGAAGCAATATGAGAATGCCTCACTGATAAAAAGTACCAAGCCACGTGGCTAACACAGACTAGAATTATGGGATAATTTAAGATATAAAAGTTAGTTAATAAGAAGGCTGAGATAATAGGTCAAACATTTTATAATTAATGTAGGCCTCTGTGTGTTTCTTTGGGACTGAATAGCTGTGGGACCGGGCAGGACAGAAACTTCTGTCAACATTGTCCTAACCTTGATCTGTCCTACACAGGAGGATAGTAGCGAATGAGTGTGCTCTCCAACTCAGACTGCTGTATGAATGAGCCTTAGAGGAAGCTAGTGTCTGTTTCTCAGAATCCATGTTGTCAATTTGCTCTGTGTTTCAGTCTATCAGATGGAGGATTGAAGGAAACTAATGTCTATTAGAATTCTCGAACATGGTCAGTTCCAGATAGGGGGTTAGGAGTTATATAATGTATTCTTCTTGTCACTGTATCCAATGGAGGAGGCTTGGAGTAAGCTAGGCTCTGACTCTCAGAATCAATGTCATCATAACTTAATCTGCCCTATGGAGGAGTTAAAGAGGGAAGTTGGAGGATCTCCAACCCAGTCCAGTTTACTAAAGAGGATTGTAGGGAGGTAATCCTTCTCTTTCAGAACCCAAGATTTAATACCCATGACCTATCTAATGGATAAGGACAGAGGTGACCTAGTGTGCACTACCTTTCACTCAGTACATCCTATGGAAAAGATGGGTGGACCTAGTGTCAGTTTCTCAGAATGCATGCAGTTCAAACTTGGTCTCTACAAGAGAGGAAGTTGGTTATGAGGTGTGATCTATAGTGTTCTCCCCTCTAGTCTCTCCTAATGAGGAAGGTTTGAGCAAACTTGAGTTTGTCTCTCAAAAGCCATGTCATTCTACCTCTGTCTGTTCAGCAAATGAGATAAACCGTAAACCAGTATGTTTTCCACCTCCATCTTATAGTTGAGGAGGCTTGGTGCAAGCTAGTGTTGAATTCTCAGAATCTATGATTTTTAACTTGATATGTCCTAAGAGTTGAGAAGGGAACTAATGCAGTTTCCGCCTCAGCCTATAGGTTTTAAGGAAACTAGTTCTGTCTGTCAGAATCCATGTTGTCCTAACCATGATAATTTGAGAATGCACTAGTGCACTCTCTATTTCAGCCTGCCCTAAAGGATATATTTGTGGGGGAGGAAGGACTAGTCCTTTTGCTGAGAACTCATGTCATGTTCTCCTTGACCAGTCATGTAGAAATGGATTGGAGTGTTCTCCATTCCAGATTGTCCTAATGAGGAGGCTTGTAGGAAGCTTGGAGCTGTCTCTCAGAATCTATGTAACTGTAACTTGATCTGTCTTGTAGAGGATTTAATGAGAGGAGCTGTGTGTTCTGTCCCTAAGACCATTCCACTGCTGAGGTTTCGAGGGTAGTAGTGTCTGTCTCTCATAATCCATATTCTATATTCCTTGACCCGTCATATAGAGTAAGTAATGAACTAGTATGTTCTCCAAATCAGTCTGTCATATAAGAGAAGTTTGTAATGAATTAGTGTGTTTCTCACAGAACCCATGTTTTACTAATACTCATCTTTCATATGGATAAAGTTAGGAGGGAAAGAGTGTGCTCTCTAGATCAATCTGACATATAAAAGGGGGCTTGAAGAGAGATGTTATCTCTCTCTTTCTACATTTGTCTTTACCTCTCTCATCCTCACTCTCTTACTCCCTTGCTCTTCTCCCAGAATGCCCTTTGTGTATCCTATGGATCGAGTGATGGATGAAATTGCTGACTCACAGTGTCAGCTTGCTCAGCTGAGGATGCTGGTAGAGAACCATTCTGTCTGCATCTCAGAACCCCTGTTCTATTAACCATGATCAATACTTCAGATAAGGCTAGAATGAAAACTGCTCTACATCATAGTGTATCCCTTGGAAAACATTTGGAGGGAGCTTATTTCTCAGAATGTATGTAGCCACACCCAACATATACAACAGTGGAGACTAAGGTTGGACTAGTGTGCTGTTCACTCCTGTCTTCCTAATGAAGAAGATTAGAAGAAGCTGAAGTCTGTCTCTCAGACTTCACATAGTTCTAATTCTGTATGTTAAAGAAAGGAGGTGAAAGAGTAAACTAATGTGTTTTCCACCTTAGTCTGTACATGGAGGTGGCTTTGTAGAATCTAGTGACTATCTCTCAGGATCCAAGTTGTCCTATCCTGATATGCCAAATGTAATATTTTTGAAAGGAACCAATAAAGTATTTTCTTCCTCCTTCTGTTCTGCAAAGGATACTTGAAAGAGGATGGTTAATGTTTGTATCTCAGAATCCACATCATCCTTTTTTATCACTCCAATGGAACAAGTTGAGGGTTGAATAGTGTGCTTTACTCCTCACTCCATCATAAAGATGATGTTTGTAGGGTGCTAATATCTGTCACCCAGAATTCATTTTGTGCTAACCTCAATCTATACTTATGGAATGCAGAATATGGGTTATGAGAGACAGATATTATTTCCCTCCAAGCCTCACTAGTGGAAAGGTCTTAGGGACAGAACACACAATTTCTATCAGCAAATCCTCTATAGGACAGATCAACAACAAACGACTGTCCCTCAGAATCTATGTTGTGTTAACTTTGCTCTGTCCTGTAGAAGAGATTAGAAGTAAAATTATGTGCTCTCTACTTTTCTCTGTCCTATTCAGTAGACTCTGAGGAAGTTAGTTTCTCTCATAGCTATCCTAACTCTTTGATCAGTCTTGCAGTTAATGTTAGAAGTAAACTAGGTTTCAAACCTCATATGTCTGTCCTGAAGAGTCTTAGAGTGACTAGTATCTGTATCTCAGGATCCATATTGTGCTAAGCTTGACTCATGCTGGGGAGGAGGCTATGAATGATTTAGTATGTTCATTACATCAGGCTTTGCTATGGAGAAAGATTGGTGGGAGTTACTGTCTATCTCTGAACATTCAAGTTTATTATCACATTAATCTATTTGCTACAGAAAAAGGATAAAAGTAAGAAATAGCTTCATCTACTCCAGTCTAGCTTGTATAAAAGAGATGGAGGGATCATTTATTTCTGCCATCTTCTAATATTTCAAACTACATCTTCCAGTAGAAGAGGCACAGAGTGAACTATGGTGCTCACCTCCTCAGTCTATACAATGACAGAAGCTTAAAGGACAGTCAAGCCTCTCTCTCAGAATTCATGGCGTGCTAACCTGAATATGCTTTTGGATTAACTTTAGGAGTCTGTCTCTCAGAATTCATGCCATGCTAACCTGGATATGCCCTTGGGTTAACTTTAGGAGTGACCCTATGTACTGTACTGCACAGTCTATCCTAAGCAGAGGCTATAGGGAGCTAACATCTGTTTCTCAGAATCCATGTTGTCCTGACCTTGATCCATCCTAGTGAGGAGGATAGAAATTAATGAGTGTTCTTTCTACCTCAGTCTGTTGCATGGGACATGGAGGAAGCTATTGTTTATCGCATAAAATTCATTTTGTCCTTTCTTTTTCTTTCCTAAATATGAGGTTAGGAATGGAATTATTTGCTCTGCACTTTGGGTCTTCCCTACAGAAGAGGATAGAAAGCAGCTCTCAGATGTCTCTGAGAATCCTCATGATTCTATCTTGGTCCTTCTAGGAGAGGTGGGTAGAAGTCAAGTATAGTGGCCTTAACCTCAGTACATCCAGTAGAGGGGGCTTGGTGGAAGCTAGTCACCATCATTCGGAATCAATACCTTTGTAACTTCATTTACTCTATGGCAGAATTTTAGAGAGAAATAGTTTGCTTCCTAGCCCAGTTTCATCTACTGAGGAGTCTTGGAAAGAGCTAATATCTGTCTTTCAGAGTCCATGGTATCCTAACCTTGATCTCCCCTATGGATAAGAATGAAAGTAACTTAGTGTGATCAATTACGAGACCTGGATAGAGGTGGGCAGTCCTTGGGCTTCCCACAGGTCAGGGAACCCTGTATGCTCTTTGAGCAGATGAGGGAGGGGGAATTGATTGGGGGAGGGGGAGGGAAATGGGAAGCGGTTGTGGGGACGAGGCAGAAATCCTTAATAAATAAATAAATTAAAAAAATAAATAAATAAATAAATAGTTCAGTATATCCTGTTGAGGAAGACAGGGTAGAGTTACTCTTTGTGTCTTTGAATCCATGCTGCCCTATCTATCCTTGATCTGTCCAACCTTGGAAGTTAGGAGTGATGTAGTATGCTTGTCACCTCATTCTGTCATACAGATAAAGCTTGGCAAGAGCTCATGTCTTTCTCTCAGAATCCATGTGATGCTAACTTTATCTGAAATGTGAAGGAGGATAGACGTAACCCAGTGTTATCTTCCACTACAATTTGTTCTTGAGAGCAGACTTGCAGGGAGCTACTGTTTCTTTTTCTCTGAGAATCAGTGACATATTAACTTGATTAGTACTGCAAACATGGACAGGAGTGAGCTAGTACCCTCGCATACTCAGTCTGTTCACAGGAGGATTGGTGGGAGCTAGTTTTTGTCTCTCGGAGTTCCTGTTTTTCCTCACTTGATCCAATGCAGGAGTTTTGGAATGAACTAATGTGTTCTCTACCTAAGTATATCTTATGGTGTAGTCTTTCAGTGAATTGCATGCTATCTCACCATACTTGACCTGTTCTAGAAAGAATATGGTGGTGACATATCAAGCTTTCCATCTCAATCTGTCACAAAAAGAATTAACAGGCAGTAGGCAGTGTCTATCTTTGATTTCATGTCATTCTTGCTGTGTTCTATGTTTTGGAGGAAATTAGCAGTAAGTTAATATGTTCTCTACTTAAGTCTGTCCTACTGAGTACATTTGGAGGTAATTTCTCACAGCCAGAAACTTTGTTTCTTTGTCCTAACTTTGATCTCTCTTATAGTTCACTAACAGTGAACAAATGTTCAATCCACCTGCCTTTTTCATACTGAAGAGTCTTGAAGGGACCTCCTGTCATTTTCTTAGAAACCATGCTATCCTATCTTTGCTCTGTTCTACTGAAGATGTTAGGTGTGAAGTAGTCCGCACTATACCTCATTATCTCCTACTAAATGGCTTGGAGAAAGCTAGTCTGTCTCTCAGATTCTATGTTGTCCTAAACTGGATTTATTTTATGGTTAATTAGAGGAGTGATGAATTGTGCACTATACGTCAATCTCTCCTAGAAAGGAGGATTGGGAGGAGTGAGTGTCCAATCTCTCAGTCCTTGTCAACTAAATATTGATCTGGTCTACAGGAGAGCTCAGAAATAAGCTAGTACACTCTCACCTCTCTCTGTCCAAAGAGGTGGCATGGATCAAGCTTATAATTTATTCTAGAATCCATCCCATTAAATTTTGATATGGAGAAAGTTTGGAGTGAACAAGCTTAGTTTATACTGAAGCCTGTCTTACAGAGGAGTCCTGGGGGGAAATATGTTTGACTTTTGGAATCCATGCTGTCTGATCCTTGATGTATCATATGGATAAGGTTAGAAATAAACTAGTGTGTTCTCTACCTTAGCCGATTCTACAGAGGGGCTTGGATGGAGATAGTGCCTATCTCTCAAAATGCATGCCATCCTTACTTTGATATGTCATTCCAAGGAGAAAGGGAGTGAGGAATTATCAAATTTATTCTGTCTCACAAAGGAGGATTGTAAGGAGCTAGGATCTATCTCTCAGAGTCCATTTTGTTCTAAATTGATCTTTATCATGGCAGAGTTCAGGACTGAAGTACTGCACTCTCCACCACAATATAATTTATAGAGGAGGTTTGGAGGGAGCTAGGGACTTTACCACATCATCCCCATTTTCCTGAAACTTAACATCTCTCATGGAGGAGGTTATGAGTGGACTATTGTGTTCTCCACCTCAGTCTGTATTACTAAAGATACATGGAGTCAGCTTTTCTCTTTCTCTCCGAATTCAGGTTGCCCTAACTTTGATCTGTCCTACGAATAAGGTTAAAAGAGTATGAACATACTGTGCACTCTAGCGTGTCCCACAGAGTAGGACTTTCGAGCTAAGGTCTGTCTCTCAGAATCCATTTCATCTGATTATTGGTCTGTACTACAGATGACTAGAAAGGAACTAGTGTACTCAACTACTTCAGTTTGTCTTGCTTTGGGTGTGTGGAAAGAGATAGTGACTGTCTCTCAGAATTGGCATCCTAACATTGATTTATTTTATTACAGGGGATAGGAATGAACTGGTTTGCTCTCCATCTCAGCCTGTCCTACAGGAGGTTTAGTGAGAGCTGGTATCTCTCAGAAAACATGCCGCCCTAACTTGATTTGTTCTACTGAAAACTTTAATATAGAGTTAGTGTTTCTTCTGCCTCAGTGTGTCCTACAGAGGAAGATTGGAGAAGGCTAATGTTTTTCTCTCAGTATCTACAATGTCTTAATTTGGATCTGTTCTACAGATAAATTTAGAAGAATCCACATCCTCATCAACTGATATGTCCTGTTACAAAGGATCAGAGTGTCCTCGTATATTGTACACAATAATCTCTTTTAGAGAGAAGGCAGGGTGGCAGCTTGTATCAGTCTCTTTGAATTTAACTTTTGATTAGCTGACTCTGTTCTAATGCAGAGAGAAGGAGTGAACTAAAATACATTCTACTTTAGCATGTCCCAAAGATGAGATTTGGAGAGAGCTAGTGTCCTTTTAAGAATGCATGTCATACAAACATTGATCTAAACTGTAGAGCAGGTAGCAAATGACCTAGTATGACCTTAACATCATTATGTCATAAGGCAGAGTCATTAAGGGAGCTAGATTATGTCCCACAAAATGCATGCAAGCCTATATTGATGTATTCTGTGAAAAATGTTAGGAGTGAACTTCTATGTTTTTCATTTTTGCTGTCTTAATGATGAGAATTGAAGGGAGTTGGTATCTCTATCTCAACATCCAAGTTCTATTATCCTTGGTCTCTTTTCTGTAGCAGATTAAAAGCAACCTACTGGGCTTGCCACTTAGTCTGACATATGAGGAAGCCTTAGAGAGAATTAGTGTCAATCAGTCTCTTACCATCCATGTTATCCTAACTTAATCTGTACTATGAAGAATAATAGGAGTAAAAGCATGTGCTCTCAAGCTCTGTTTGTCCTACTGAGGAGGACTGAAGGGAGCTTGTGTCTGTCCTCCAGAATCCATCTTGTGCTACCTTGACTGATCAACTGAAGAGGACAGGGATGACCTCGTATGTTCTTTACCTCAATATAGTCCTTCGCAGAAGGCTTGGCATGACTGTCATCCTAACTTTATCTATCCTAGGAAGGAGGTACAGTGTGAGCTAATATATCCTGACACTTAGTCTGCGCTAAGGAGGATTTTCAGAGAGAACTTGGTTCTAATGCACAGAATCCTTGTGATCTTAACCTTGATCTATCCTATGCTTAACTTTAGAAGTGATTGAAAATGCTCACCATCCTTCTAAGACATGATGGGGACTTGGATGTACCTAATGTCTGTATCTTAGAATCTTCGGCATCCTAACTTGGTCAGTCCAAGATTAGAGATTAAGAGTGAGATAATGTACTCTCCACCTCATTGAATCCAATGGAGGAGGCTTAGCAGAAGCTAGGCTCTGCTTTTCAGAATCAATATCATCATAACTTGATATATCTTATGTAGAAGTTAAAAAGGAATTTGGGAGCTCTTCAACACAGTCCACTCTCCTAAAGAGGATTGGAGGGCAGTAATGTCTCTCTAAGAACCAAGGTTTTAATACCCATGATCTATCTTAAAGATAAGGATAGAAGTAATCTAAAATGCCCTAAACCTCACTCAGTATCTCCTATGCAAAAGAGAGGGATGAAACTAGTATCTGTCTCTCAGAATGCATATAGTTCAAACTTGTTCTCTACAACAGAAGAAGTTATGAGCTATCTATTGTATTCTTACCTCTAGTATCTCCTAATGAAGATGATTGGAGGAAACTAGAGTTTGTCTCTCAGAATTCATATCATTCTACCTATGTCTGTTCAACGCAGGAGACAAATTGTAAATTAACATGTTCTCCACCTCCATTTATATGATGGAGGAGGTTTGGAAGAAGTTAGCATCTAACTCTCAGAATCCATGTTTTCCTCAGTTGCCTTGTCCTATGAGTTTAGAATGGAGCTAATATAATTTCTACCTCAGTGTATATACTTGGAAGGAACTAGTTCTGTCTGCTAGAATCCATGTCATCCTAAGTATGATCTGTTCGAAGGATGATTTTAAGAGTGCACTAGTGCACTCTATATCTCAGTCAGCCCTATATGATGTATTTGTGGAGGAGGAGGGACTAGTTCTTTCTCTCAGAATTCATGTCATGCTCTCCTTGATCAGTCCTATGGAAAAGGTAGGAGTGAAGTTGTGTGCTTTCCATTCCAGGCTGTCCTAATGAGGAGGCTTGTAGAAAGCTTGGAGCTGTCTTTCAGAATCTATGTAACTATAACTTGATCTGTCCTACAGAGGATTGAATGAGAGAAGTTGTGTGTTCTGTCCCTAAGACCATTCCACTGCTGAGGCTTGGAAGGAAATCATGTCTGTCTCTCATAATTCAAATTCTCTAATCCTTGACCCCTCAAATAGAGGATGTAACGAACTAGTGTGTTCTCCAAATCACTGCCATATGAAAGAGGTTGATAGGGAGGTAGTGTATGTCTCAGAGAACCCATGTTATACTAACACTCATCTGTCATATGAATAAAGTTAGGGAAGAAATAATATGCTTTCCATATCAGTCTCTCAATCTGACACATGGAGGGGGGCTTGAAGGGAGCTAGTATCTCTGTATCTCTCTCTCTCAGGAACCAAGTTGTGCTACCTGCTCTGACCCAAGAGGAGCCATGTTGTGGCCTGGAAGCATCTTTTATTCCTATGGTTTATTAAAAGTTCCTGTCTACTTTGTATAGATGGGTGCATTGTGCCTGGATATTTTTTTTCTTGTGTATAAATGCATGTGGCCATGCAATGTTTGTTTCTGACTAGTCTGTGATGCCTGGATTTGTATCTTCCATGTGTCAGGAATTGCTATTAAGGTTACCTGCCTATGCTCAGAATTTGTCCCTGGGCCTTTCTAGTATTAAATCTGATGCAATGACAGAGGTTGTTTTATGCTGTTCTATCTTATTAAAAACAGCTGAGTAATTGGGTACAGTTAAAACTCTGTAACAAAAGTTAACTTCAGACTGGTAACTGCAAATTTAAACTGCTCTAGAAAACAACATGTGCACAGTCACCATTAAGTAAAACCAAGTGGGACGCAACCATTTGACTAAGGATGGAAAAGAGGGGGTCATATTACTTTACTACCTATCTCAAATAAAGTCCCACATAGACTGGCCCCACCAAGAAGACATAAGGTGTTCAATATATTTTAGATTAGCATGCATTTTTGTATGATCATTCACATCCTGGTCGAAAACAAGGTTTATGAAAGATAGGATATAAAACAATGCTTGTATACTGAGGTAAAATGTTTACAATGTGAAAATGTGGTTTGCCTTCTACAGATTATGGTTATGCTCTATGTCTTAGAATCACATATAAACACCAGAGACTGAGTTATTCTTATTTTATGATACAGTAAGGTAATGACCAAAACTGTTTAACAAAGAGTTTCTCCTTATCTAAGGTCTGTTAAGGTTAACAAAGACCAATATAAAAATATACTCTTAACCTTCTTGCATTTTGTAAAACTGGTAAGCTGTAGCTAATTTGGTAAAGTAAGTCATACAGAAAATTGTTATATTCTATAACAGTGCACTAGACATACAAGTTAACCATCAGTTACCTCATAAAGGATCAACTTCTTTAATATGTTCAGATTTAGCTTAATTTAGATATACCAAACAGAAAATGATTCCCTGATCATCAAACACTTCATGGATCTGAGAATATGGCATTTTAATTAAAAAAAGCTTCTCATAATAGAGATATGCCAGCTCTTAGCAGCACCCCTGTATCTCCTCCAAGGAAGCTGCAGATGACTGCAGAATACCTTATGCTGTAGCTTGCTTGAAATGCAGCAAAGCCAGCCAGGGTGTGGAGAACTGTTTTGCACCTTAACTGCTGTCAAGACTTGTCCAGACTGGGTACAAGCAGGACACTCGGTAACTGATTGTCCCACTTTGCCTAGACAAAGTAGGCTGGTCCCCCGATAAGTTTCTATTCTCAAGAAAATTCTGTCCATTCTAGGTTTGGCAGCAGAAGACTGATACTGCTTTGACAGCCATGGAGAGACCTGGGGTAGCTGGGAAGCTGTCACATTTTTGCTTACACAGGTAAAATTTATCCATCTCGGTTTGAGGGCTGTGGTGCTGACAGATTTGACAGTTTAAAAGTGTTCCTTATAACCCTTGGTTATACCTTATAATCACCTTGGTAGCTCATTAGTTCATTATTTAAGTTTACTGTAAAAAATACATACAGGTTTGCTTCTTTCATCAGTTTCATAACAGGATAAACAGTTTCAGAAGTAACTTTAGAGGTTCAGAGTTTTAGCATTGATAAATGGAATTTTGATATACCGACAAAGCACTGACTACAAAGAGTTTGAGGAGTCTTAAATTTCTCTGGATTTTACTGGCCCCAGGTTTTAAGAACTGGTTAGTATTAGAGAGGGTATGGAAGCCTTCAGGAATGTTCAGTTCCCTCTTCTCTTCTTTCACTCACTAAACCTCTTTTGTTCAGTAAATATCCACTGGCTGTCATCTAAGTATAGACCAAAAGATATATTTCATTAGGCTAAAACCAGGCCCTAGGAAAAATGTTTTATCCCAAATACATAGTCTCTGCTATGACACCATGGTATAAATATGTCCGGGTTGTCTTCCTGATACTTCCAGGTTTCTGGAGAAAGAATTCTGCTACTGTATCAAGAAATCTGACTTGGTGGAAACTAATATCTGTCTCTAGAGACCCCATTTGACACCACTCATTTTGAGCATATCTTACAGGTCCACTCCTCCTGCTAGACTTGTATCTAGGTCAACCCACAGGAAGCCCTCAAGATATGCCAGCCCCTACACAAGCTCCAAGGACACCAGCCCATATACCAACTGGGTGAGTACTGGAAGGTTGACTTCACCCATATGCCTACTCATAAAATGGCTCCATTATCTCTTAACTCTTATTGACATCTTTACAGGATGGATGAACTCCCCACCTCCAGCAGAAAACAGCAGATATGATGGCTCAGGTACTCCTGAAGTTATCATCCCCTGATTTGACATGTCATTCCCCTAAGCTTCTGGAATATCAATGCTGGTACCACCTCTCCAGACTCAAGGGCATATCGGCACTTTCATCTGGCTCACTCACCTTTGCCTCCTCTAAACAGCCAAGGTGGCTTTCCATTTCATCCTTTCTGGCAGTCATCACTCTTCCCATGGCTAGCCTTCTTCATAGGGCCATTGTTAATAATCTATTTTTTTCTCCTAGATACCTACCTGCTTTCTCAGCCCCCTCAAGTAGCAGATTCCTGAGGTCTCCAAACACTTCTTCATCCATACCTCCTGCCATGCATCAGTTCACCTACCCCCATGCCATTTCTTGCCTACAGGAAGTAGCCATACTTGAATTACCACCTATATACCCAAAATTTCTGGGATGTTTAGGTGGAAGTTCTGCTTCAGCCCCACCTTTTTTCTCTCTCTCCAGATGTCACCCGTGAGAAAGTCCACCAACTGTCTGCTCTTCTCCCTGAGATGCTAAATACCATGCCTACAGAGCTTTTAAGAACCAGCCCAAAGACCCACCACGTGATATCTCTCCTTCCTCTCCCAGGAGTCACCTGGACATTGATTTGTTCTGTTTCAAATCTGGATTTATTAATTCAGCTGACTGTGGCTTATTGCATTGGTGAATATAACCTACAACCTGAGATTTTCAAAGATAAGAGTAACAAGAAGTAAGACATAAAAAGCCAGCAGGCAGATGAGCAGGGAATGAAGGGCAGGGGTGGAGATGCAGACAAACAGTGAGAAGGGGGGAGAGCAGGAGTGCTTTGTTCTAAACCCTGGAGGAGTGAGCTTAATCAAGTGTATGGTGTGCACAGTCCCCAATTTGGATAAATTCATCAAGAGATACCCTAATGTTGTCAGTAGTACAAACTTGTACCATGGGTACCAATTGATAAGCCTTTAGCTGGAGACCGAATACTACAGGTCTGCATCTGGTTCTATAAACCTATAGTGGAGGGTTTGGAGCATTTGCCTTTGTTCATAATATCTTCCACATAAGGAATTCCAAGGAGCAGCCATCAACCCTGCTCCAAACAGGCCTGAGTTGCCTAGCACTGCAGTGGCTTGGCAATCAATCTGGGGTTGAAAGAGGTCACAGACTTCTTATAGGCATTTTGGTTTGGGAAGGGGTAGCTTACAAAGCCAGGAGTCAGTAGAGTACGGTAGAGGGTGGTGTAGGAGGGAGAGCAGTTTCCCATGCATTTGTGGTAAATACTCAATTCTACCTGGGGCTGTCATGCTTGGGTTAAGCATTTTTGAAAGTCCCAGTTGTGGCTTTCTTCTGCAATGCTGCGTAGAAATCAAGCTGAATTAGTAAAGCCAGGTTTAATAAGAAGAGCAAAGTAACTCTCTTGTGACTCCTGGGGGAGGAAGGAGAGGAATAAAATGGCTGGACTATGGGCCAGGTCTTAAATACCCTGTAGGTGTGATATTTAACATCTCAAAGGAGGAGTTTCTTTTTGGCAGACATTTTTAGGGGCAGGGTCTGGAGAGAGAGAGGTAGGGCCAAACTGACTAAAACTTCCAACTCGATACCACCATTGGTAAATCCTATGAAAATCTCTGGAGTGAAATTGTGGGATCTCAGCATCAGCAGGCTAGGAGAGATCTACTCAGTCTTTCAAAACACATATCTCCTAATGATTATCAGTCCTACAGATGAGTATAGAACAAGGACTGTTCTGTACTGTAGCCTATCCCTTGGAAAACAGTGGGAAGGAACTAATATCTCAGAATGTATGTAGCCAAACCCAGCATACACAACATTGGAGACTAAGGTTGAACTAGTGTGCTGTTCACTCCTGTCTTCCTAGTGAAGATTAGAAGAAGCTGGAGTCTGTCTCTCAGACTTCACATAATTTTAACTCTGTATGGTAAAGAAAGGAGGAGAAAGAGTAAACTAATGTGTTAGTCTGTACATGGAGGTAGCTTGGGTGAAAGTAGTGTCTATCTTTTAGGATCCAAACTGTCTTATCTTGATATGCCATATGGAGGAGTTCTGAAAGGAACTAATAACTTGTTTCCGGGTACATTTACCCCTCACTCTGTCATAGAGAAGATGTTTATAGAGTGCTAGTGTCTGGCCCCTAGAATTCATCTTGTGCTACCCTCAATTTCTAACTATGGATAAGGTTATAAGTTAATTAGTATACTATCTACATCCTCTGTCCTGCATTGAAAGTTTAGATGCATCTAGTGTCTGTCTTAGAATTGGTGTTATCCTAATCTTGATCTGTCCTACAAATGATGAAAGAATTTAACTGTTGTACTCTCAATTTCATTCTTTCCTACAGAGGTGAATAGGGGTGGTAATGTCTATCTCTCAGAAGCCATGTAATACCAACTTCATCAGTTCTGTTGAGGAGGATAAGTGTGAATTACTATGCTCTGCAACTTAGGCAGTGCTATGGAAGAGGGCTTGGAAGCAACTAGTGTCTGTCTATCTCTCAACATATATGTTGTCCAAAACTTGATTTGTTTTAAGGGTAACTTTAGGGGTAAATAAAGTACTCTCTATCTGTCTGTCCTGAAGAAGCTTAGAGAGACCAAGAGGCTGTGTCTCAGAATCCATATTGTGTCAACCTTGTTCTATCCTATAGAGGAGATTAGAAGTGATATTAGGTTCTCTCCACTTATCTCTGTCCTTCTCAGGTGACTCTGAGGGACTTAGTTTCTCACATAGTTGTCTTAACTTTTTGATCTGCCCTGCAGTTAAAGTCATGAATAAACTAGATTCAGTCCTCATATGCCTGTCCTTCTGAAGAGTCTCAGAGTGACTAGTGTCTGCTTCTCAGGATCTATTTTGTGGCAAATTCCTGTGCTTGGAAGGAGATTTAGAATGATCTAGGATGCTTATTGCCTCAGGTTGTGCTATTGAGAATGCTTGATGGGAGCTAGCATCTATCTCTGAAAATCCAGGCTATAATCACATTGATCTTTTACCCACAGAAAGGATAGGAGTGAGAGATAACATCACCTACTCTTCAACTTAGCATGTGTGAGAATGCTGAGATCTCGTTTCTGTCTTTCATTTTTCAAATATTTCAAACTACAACTTCTAGTAGAAGAGGCTCAGAGTGAACTAATGTGCTCACCACCTCAGCCTATACTATGGCAGAGGCTTAGTGGACCCTCAAGTCTGTCTCTCAGAATTCATGCCATGCTAACATGGATATGCCCTTGGGTTAACTTTAGGAGTGACCCTATGTATTCTACTGCACAGTCTATCCTACATTAGAGATTACAGGGAGCTGGTATCTGTTTCTCAGAATCCATGTTGTCCTGACTTTGATCCATCCTACTGAAGAAGATAGAAATTAATGATTGTTCTTTCTACCTCAGTCTGTTGCATGGAGGAGGCTTAGAAAAAGCTAGTGTTTATCTCTTAGAATTTATTTTGTCCTTTCTTTTTCTTTCCTAAAGATGAGGTTAGGATTGAAATAATTTGCTCTACACTTTATGCTGTCCTACAGGAGAGGATAGAAGGCAGCTCTCAGATATTTCTGGGAATCCTCATCATTCTAACTTGATCATTTCAGGAGAAGTGGGTAGGAGTCAGGTACAGTGGACTCCACCTCAGTACAATAAATAGAAGGGGCTTAGAAAAAGCTAGTTACCATCGCTCCAAATCTTTATCTATGCAACTTGACTTACTCTAAGAAAGAATTTAAGAGAGAAATTGTCTGCTTCCCAGCCCAGTTCCATCTACTGAGGAGGCTTGGAGAAAGCTAATGTCTGTCTTTCAGAATCCAATTTATCTTAACCTTAATCGTCTCTATGGATAAGAATGTGACTAACTTAGTGTGATCAATAAATACTTTAGTATATCCTGTCAAAGAAGATAGGGTAGAGTTACTGTTTGTCTTTTTGAATCCATGCTGTCCTATCTATCCTTATCTGTCCAACATTGGAAGTTATGAGTGCAGTAGTAAGCCTGCTGCCTCATTCTGTTCTACATACAAGGTTTGGTAGGAGCTTGTGTCTATCTCTCAGAATCCATTTTGTGTTCATTTAATCTGAAATATGAAGGGGGAAAACAGTAACCTAATGTTGCCTTCCACAACAGTCTGTTCAGAGGAGTCTTGCACAGAGCTAGTGTTAGTCTCTGAGAATCAATGGCATCCTAACTTGCTCCATATTGCAGAGGAGGATAGGAGTGAACTGGAATGCTCTCAAACTCAGTCTGTTCACAGAAGGATTGGTGGTGGGACTCAGTGTCTGTCACTCAGAATTCAGTTTTTTTTTTCCAGACAAAATCTAACACAAGAGGTTAGGAATGAACTACTGTGCTCTCCATGTAAGTATGTGTTACTGAACAGCCTTTTAGTGAGCTGTTAACTGTCTCTCCCTAATGCCCTGTTCTAGAAAATTAGAAAGATTATGGTGGTAGCATAGTATTCTTTCTATCTCAATCTGTCACAAAGAGAAATGAAAGGGGGTAGGTTGTGTGGGTTTCAGATTTCATGTCACCCTTGCTATGATCTATACTTTCCAGATAAGGAGTAAGCTAATATGTTCTCCGTTGAGTATCTATCCTACTAATTACTCTTGCAGTTATTTTCTCTGTCAGAATACCTGTGTTCAAAACTTTCATCTCTCCTATAAGGATATGGGTTAACCAGTGTTCAGTCTGCCTGGCTCTTCCATACTGAGGAATCTTCAATGGAGTGAATTAGTGTATACTTTACCTCATTCTGTTCCATAAAAAAATGACTTGGAAAAAGTTAGTTTGCTTCTCAAAATATATTGTGTTCTAAACTGGATTGTTTCGTGGCTAAAGATTTGAGTAATATAGACTACCCTACATCTAAATCCGTCCTATGGAGGAGGATTGGGAGGAGCTAGTGTCTCTCTCTCAATCCTTATCATCTAAATGTTGATCTGTCTCACAGGAGAGGTCAGAAATTAACTAGCATGTTCTCATATCAGTCTGTCCAACAGAGAAATCTTGGAACAAGCTTGTATTTATTCTAGAATCCATCTGTTTCAATCCTTCATTTGTTTTATGAAGCAAGTTAGGAATGAGATAGCTTAATCTATACCTAAGTCTGTCCTATGGAGGGGTTCTGGGGGAGATTTTTGTCTTTCAGAATCCATGCTGTCTGATCCTTGGTGTGTTCTTTTGACAAGCTTAGAAATGAACTGGTTAGAGAAGCTAAAGAAGAAGGTGAACCCAAAGAAAAACATATAGGCATCCTCCTGAATATTAACCTTCATCAGGCGATGAAAGGAGACAGAGACCCACATCGGAGCACCGGACTGAAATCTCAAGGTCCAAATCAGGAGCAGAAGGAGAGAGAGCACGAACAAGGAACTCAGGACCAAGAGGGGTCCACCCACACACTGAGACAATGGGGATGTTCTATCGGGAACTCACCAAGGCCAGCTGGCCTGGGTCTGAAAAAGCATGGGATAAAACCGGACTTGCTGAACATAGTGGACAATGAGGACTACTGAGAACTCAAGGACAATGGCAATGGGTTTTTGATCCTACTGCACGTACTGGCTTTGGGGGAGCCTATGCAGTCCTAGACCTGGATGGACGTGGGTGGTCCTTGGACTTCCCACAGGTCTGGGAATCCTGATTGCTCTTTGGGCTGATGAGGGTGGGGGACTGGATCAGGGGAGGGGGAGGGAAATGGGAGGCGGTGGCGGGGAGGAGGCAGAAATCTTTAATAAAAAAATAAATTTAAATAAAAAGAAAAAAAAAGAAATGAACTGGTGTGCTCTCTACCATAGCCTGTTCTACAGAGTGTGCTTGTTTGAAGCTAGTGTCTCTCTCTCAAAGTCCATGTCATCCTGCCTGAGGAGAACAAAAGTGAAGAACTCTCAAATTTAGTCTGTCTTACAAAAGAGTATTGGAGGGAGCTAGAATCTATTTCTCCTAACTTACTTCATAAAACAAATCAAAGTTTGAAAGAGATGGATTCTAAAATAAACCCAAGCTTTCTGCTAGCTGTCTGCTTGGACAGACTTAGTCAGAGAGGAAGTGAGTTTGTTTCTGACTTCTCCTGTAGGCCAGAAATTTAGATGACAAGAATTTAGAGATAGGCACTAGCTCCTCCCAGTCCTCCTATATAGGACAGATAGGGGTGTAGAGCATGGTACATCACTCCTATCCTTACCCACGAGAGAGACAAATGCAACTTAAAAAATATATTCTGTGAGACAATGTAGCTTTCTCCAAGCTGTTTTTAGTGAGACAATATGTGGCAAATTGTACACTAGTTAACTCCTAACCTCTTTATTAAGACAGGGCATGCTTAGAATAGCATGGTTTCTGTGAGGTGGACTGAACATTACATCCCTCATAGCCTTTTTTGTAGGACAGATTAAAATTAGGATAACAGGGTTATTAGCTGTGAGAAATTACCTCCAAGAGTACTCAGTAGGACAGACTTTAGTGGAGAAAATATTAGCTTTCTTCTAATCTCTTGCTAAGGATAGATCACAGTAAAAATTACATGAAATCTAAGACAGACAGTATATACCTCCTATAATTTCTCTATTTTACAGATGGAAGTAGAAAGCAAACCAAGTTTACTCCTATAATCTTTCCAGAATGGGGAAACAGAAAAGCAGCTCACTGAAAGGCTGTTCCATAAGATATATTTAAGTGGAGAGCAGAGTAGTTCAATCCTCACCTCTTATAATAGATAATTTCAGGAATAAGTGAATTATGAGACAGATACTAGTTAATGCCAAGCCTTATGTGTAGGGCAGAATGAGGTGAAAAGCATACTATTTCACTACTAACTTTCAATGTTGGAAAGGTCAAGGTAAGAATGGCATAGATTCAAAGAGAGAAAAACAGTATCTCTACCCTGTCTTACTGCACAGGATATATCAAAGTATTTATTGATCATACTAAGTTACTCACTTGATAGGGGATATTAAAGTTAGAACAATGTAGATTCTGAAAGACAAACAGTAGCTCCCTCCAAGTCTCCTCAATAGACTGGACTTGGTAGTAAATACACAATTTCTCTCTTAAACTCTTCAATAAGGTAAATCAAGTTGCAGTGATACTGATTCTAAGAGATGGTAACTAGGTTCCTCCAAGCCTATTCTACTGGACTAAGTGACATGGGGAGGATTCTGCCTCACTTTTAACATCCTTTCCTGGACGGACCATGTTGGAATGATGAGGATTCTCAGAGAATAATTCCACTGTAGAATGGACTTAACTGTAGAGCAAATGATTTCATTCTTAACCTCACCTTTATGGAAAAAAGATAAGGACAAAATGGATTTTAAAAGACAAATACTAGCTACCTCAAAGTCACTGCCATACAATAGACTGAGGGAGAGTTCACACTCATTAATTTCTATCCTTCTCAGAAGGAAGGATCAAGGTGGGGGGGAACATGGATGCTGAGAAAAAATACTAGTTCACTGTAGATTCTGCTGTAGGATAGACTAAGTTGTAGATACATTAGTTCAATGCTAAATTTAATTAAAGGACATATCAAAGTTATGACAACATGGATTCTGAGAGATAAGACTTCAGTGTACCCTAAGCCTCTTCCATAGTATACACTAAATTGGTGAGCACACTAGTTCACTTGCCTTCTGTACTGAAAAACATAGTTTGAAGATTAGAAGTTGGGAGGCAGAAACTGTACTACTCAATCATTTTTGAAAGACTAGACTGACAAATAGTTGATGCTATCTATCACTCCTACCCTTTTCTGAAAGAAACAGATCAATGTGATCATAACTTGGATTTTCAGAAATAGACATGAACTCCCATCAAAGTTTCTCCATAGCACAACCTAAGATAATGAGAATATTAGGTGATTCTTAACCTCCCAGCATAGGTCAAGCTTAGCACAAAATGGGCATTGAGATGCAGACACTAGGCAAGACTCTTCAGAAAGACAGACATATGAGGAATGAACCCTAGTGGACTCATAACTTTAGGATAGTTCAAAGAGTTAGGAGAGCTGTGAGAGACACTAACTCCCTCAGACTCTACTCAGTAGGAAAGAAATAAGTGCAGAAAACCTAAGTTCACTTCTGGTCTCTTTGATAGGGCAGAACAAGGTTAACACAACATGGGTTCTGAGAGACAGACACTTGGTCTCGCTAAGCTCCCTTAAGACCTAAAGACAAAGAGCACATTAGTTCACTCCAAAAGTTATCCTTAGGACAAATCAAGATTAGGACAAGGTGTATGTTGGGATAAAGACACCAGTTCCTTCCAAGCCCCCTCCATAGGACTGTCTGAGTTGCAATTCACACTAGTTCACACTTATCCTTCTCCATAGAGCTGATCAAGGTATTATGATATAGTTTCTAATATATAGACCCTATCTACTCACAAATCACCTCTGTAGGACAGAGTGAGATTGAGAGCCCAATATGTAGTTCTACCTTTATCTGTCCTACAGAGAAAATCAGACATGAACTAGAGTGATATACACCTCCATATGTGTAAAGAGAGAGTCTGAAGGAATCTAGTGTCAGCCTGTCAGAATGTATATCCAACTATGTATATACTTAGGAGTGAACTAGTATACTTTCCACATTAGAATGTCCAACAGAATAGACTGGAGAGAGTAGGGTGTGTGTCTCAGAATCTATGTTGTTCCAACCTATATATGTTGTATGGATAAGGCAAAGAGAAAACTGGTAAGTTCTCCACAGAAGTCTGAAATGAAGCAGGTTTGAAGGGAGCGAAGGTTTGTCTCTCAGAATCCATATTGTCCCAACTTTATCAATACAACAGAAGAGTATAAGCATTGACAAATGTGCCCTGCAATTGATTCAGCCCTACAGAGGAGACTTGGAAAAAGCTAGTGTTTGCTCTCAATGTGCTTGTCTTAAAATTGATTTGTCTTAATGATAGCTTTAGGAGTGAAGACAGCACTCTTCATTAGTCTGTCCTGGGGTGGAAACATGGATGAGCCTAATTCCTGTCTTTCAAAATCAATGTGTTGATGACCTTGATCTGCTATGGAGGAGATCAGGAGTGAAAAAATGTGCTCTCCTTGTTAGTCTATCCTATTGAGTCATCTTTTTTTTTTTTTTTTGAGTTCTTGTTTTATTTATTTATTTATTTATTTATTTTCTTTTTTTTTATTGAGAAAAGGAGAAAAAGAAAAAAAACAAGTTTCCACCTCCTCCCAGCCTCCCATTTCCCTCCCCCTCCTCCCACCCTTCTCCCCCTCCCCCCACTCCTTTCCCCCTCCCTCTCCAGTCCAAAGAGCAGTCAGGGTTTTCTGCCCTGTGGTAAGTCCTAGGTCCTCCCCCCGCCGTCCATATCTAGGAAGGTAAACATCCAAACTGGCTAGGCTCCCACCAATCCAGCACATTAAGCAGGATCAAAACCCTGTGCCATTGTCCTTTGCTTCTCATCAGCCCTCATTGTTCGCCATGTTCAGAGAGTCCAGTTGATGGATGGAGATAGAGACAGAGACCCACACTGGAGCACTGGACTGAGCTCCCAAGGTCCCAATGAGGAGCAGAAGGAGGGAGAAAATGAGCAAAGAAGTCGGGACCACGAGGGGTGCACCCACCCACTGAGACAGTGGAGCTGATCTATTGGGAGCTCACCAAGGCCAGCTGGACTGTGACTGAAAAAGCATGGGTAAAACTAGTCTCTCTACTGAGTCATCTTAAAAAAGTTAGTTTCTCTCAGAATCTTGGTTGTTCTATGTTTTAACTGTCCTACAGGTAAGGTTATACTCAGTCCCACCTCACCCTGTCCTTCCAAAGAGTCTTGAACGGACCTAGTGTCTCTCTCTTAGAATCCATGGTTTCCTAACCTTGATCCAGGTTACTGAAGAGGATAGGAGTAATTTACCATGCTCACCTCCTCAGGCTGTCCTACAGAGGTTGCATGGGGGAAGTTAGTATCTGTCTTTCAAAAGTTGTGCTGTGCTAAGCTTATCTATCCTCTGGAGGATGTTATAAGGGAACTGATGTGCTTTTCACCTTAGTTTGTACTATTGAGGAACTTGGTAGAAGCTGGTAGTCTGTCTCTCAGAATCCATGTTTTCTTAACATGGATCTTTTTTTACAAATAAAATTAGAAGTGACTTAGCCTACTTTATTCCTGACTATCACCCAGGGAAAAGAGCTGGAGGAAACTAGTGTCTGTCTCTCAAAATACATCTTTCTAGCACAGTCTGTCCAATAGAGGAGGTTAGAAGTGAACTAGTGTGATCATCATCCCAGTTTGTCTGTCCTACAGGAGAGGCTTGGATGAAATTAGTGACTGTATCTCAAAACTCTGCTTGTCCAAATTTTAATCTGTCCTACAGATAAAGGTTAGGGTGCAGTTGTATTTATTCCTACTCCATCCCATTTAAGAATCTTAGAAGCCTGGGGGTGGTGGTGCACACCTTTAATCCCAGCACTTTGGAGGAAGAAGCAGGTGGATCTCTGTGAGTTCAAGGCCAACATGGTCTACACAATATAGTTTCAGGAAGGTAACAAAGCTACAAAGAAATTCTGTCTCAAACAAACAAACAAAATATGTCTTAGAGGGTGCTTACGTCTGTGTCTCAGAATCCATGTTGGCCTAAGACTTATCTGCCCCACCGAGGAGGGCAGAAGTGAACTTGTGTAGTCTCCTCTTTACTCTGTCCTATGAAGGTGTGGAGGGATCTAGTGATTCACTCTCACAATCCATTTTGTGCTTACCCTGCTCTCTCAAATAGATAAGATTAATACTGAAATAGTATGCACTCTACATCAGTCTGTCCTACTGAAGTGGCTTTGAGGGAGTCACTTTCCGTCTCTCTGAATCAATTTTTTTTCCTAAATTGATCTCTCCAATGCAAGATGTCACAAGAGAACTACTGTGCTCTCTACCTAAGTATGCCTGATATGCTTGGCTTCAGGGAGCTGGTGTCTGTCTTGCAGTATCCATGTTGTCCTAACTTGATATGTCCTTCAGAGGATGATAGGAGTGACCTGGTATGCTTTCCACTTGTCTGACTAAGAAATGGTGGATGTAGGTCATGCATCCCTCCAGAGCTCCTCTTGTTCTAATCGTTATCTGTCTTATATAAAATATTAGATTGCACTAGAGTGTTCTCCATATCATTGCTTAATATGAAGGAGGAAAAGAAGGCAGCTAGTGTCTATTTCAGAATTCATGTCATTCTGTCCTTGATCTAGTGTATATATGAGCTTAGGAGTGAATCATTATGCTTTTTAATTAAGTCTGCCCTACTAAGGAGTCAAGGAGAGACTAGCATTCTCTCATTCAGAATCCATGTTGTCCTATCTTTGATCTTGCCTACATATGAGGTCGTGAGCAAACAAGTGTTCAGTTTCTCTGTCTTTCCTAGTTAAAAGTCTTTGAGTGGTCTAGTATCTGTCTCTCAGAATACATGTTGCCCTAACCTTATTCTGCCCTATTGAAGAAGACAGGGGTGAAGTAGTGTAGTCTCTATTTCACCATGCCCTACACAGGAGGCTTGATAGGATCCAGTGTCTATTTCTCAGAATCATTTTCATGCTAAACTTGACCTATTCTCCAGAGGAGGTTGCATGTGAAATACTGCGTTCTCCCACTCAGTCTGTTCTACTGACGAGGCTTGCAGGAATCTAGTGGCTATATCTTAGAACCCATGTTGTCTTAAGCTAGACCATTCCTACAAACTAGGCTATAAATGACTTAATGTGCTCTATACCTCAGTATACCCTACAGAAAAGAGCTGAGGTGAGCTAGTATCTCTCTCTCAGAATCCATATTATCCTAAACTTAATGAGCCCTATAGAAGAGGTTAAGAGCAAATTCCTCTGCTTTCCACCACTCTTTCCTACAGAAAAAGCATGAAGTGAGCTTGTGTAAGTATCTCAGAATCCATATTAAACAAACCATGATCTGATCAATGGAGGAGATTAGAAGTAAACTATAGTACTCACACTTCAGCCTGTCATACTGAGGAAACTTGGAGTCAATTATTTTTTCTCTTTCAGAATCCAGGTTGTCCTAAACATGACCTGTCCCACTTATAAAGCTAGGAGATAACTAGTGTGCACTTTACCTCAGTCTGTCCTAGGAAAGAGTCTTAGAGGGAGAGTGTGCACTTTACCTCAGTCTGTCCTAGGAAAGAGTCTTAGAGGGAGATAGTGTCCATCTCTCAGAATCTATACCATCCTAACCTTGATATGTCAAATTGAAATTTATAAGATTGCACAGGAATACTCTTCACTTCATGTCTTCCTGTAGAACTGTCATGGAGAAAGCAAATGTTTATCTGTAAGAGGACATGGTATGCTAAACTTTATCTGACCTCAAAAGGAGATTAGGAGTGATTTAGTGTGTTCATCACCTCATTATTTTACTATGAAGAGACCTTGGTGAAAGCTAGTGTCTATCTCTCAACACTCATGTTGTCTTATGATCTTTTCTACAAAAAAGGATAGTTATGTCTAGCATGTACTAGTCTTCAAGAACTTCATAGAAAAGAACTTTCTTTCATTATCCCTGTTGCCCTTACTTTATCTGCCCTACAGAGCAGGTTAGAAGTTAAATACTTTACACTTTAATCTGTCCTACAAAGGAGTATTAAAAGAAACTAGTTTCTGTCTCTCAAAATACTTGTCTTACTAAGTTGTTCTTTTCATCAGAGGAGGTTGGAAATAAACTAGTTTACACTCCACCTCAGTGTGTCAATAGAGAAGGCTGTGATGAAGATTGTACCTGTCTATTATAATCAATGTCATTCTTACCACATCTGCTCTATGGGAAAGTTGAAGAGGGAAGTAAAGGGCACTAAACCTCATTCCATTTCACTGAGGAGACATGGATGCAGCTAGTGTCTACCTTTCAGAATCCATGTTCTCTTAACCTTGATCTTTCCTATGGATATGGAAAAGATTTACTTAGTGTGATCTATTGCACAGTACATATTTGGAAGATGAGTCTGAGAGAGCTACTCTCTGTCTCTTGGAAACCATGTCATCCTATTTTTGATCTGTCCTACAGAAAAGGAAAGAAGTATCTTAATATGCTCTATGGCTCTGTTTATCCTATACTAAAAAGCTGAAGGGAGCTAGTGTTTGTATCTTAGAATTAATGATGAACTAAGCTTGATCTGTCCTACAAAGGAGGTTAAAATAGAATTAGTTGCCTTCAAACAAAATCTGTCCTACAGAAGAAGCACAGAGAGAACTACTGTCATTCTCTCAAAAGCCATGTCATATAACCCTTGATCTGTCCAATGGAGGAGATTAGGGGTTAATTTATGAGTTCTCCATTTCTGCCAGTCACACAGAGTGATGAATCTTAGAGGGGATTAGTTTATGTACCACAGAATCCTAGATTGTCCTAACCTTAATCTGCCTCATGGATAAGGTTAGGAATGAATTAGTAAGAACTATATTACAATGAGTCTTAATAGTCTTGGGAGATCTAGTGTCTGTCCTTTAGAATTCATGTTGTCCTAACCTTGTTCTGTATAACTTAATAGGTCTTTAGTGAACTAGTGTGCTCTCTAACTCAGTCCCTTCTACATAGTCTTTGAGGGTAATAGTGTCTTTCTTCAAGAATCATATTGTGTTAATCTTAATCTTTCCTATGGAAAAGGTCATAGATAAACTAATATTCTCTTAAATAAACTGTCACTGTAGATAGCTTGTGGGGAGCAATGCCTAGCTTTCAGAATCCATGTTGTATTAATGTTGATGTTTCCTACAGATAAGGATAGAATTGATATATGGTGCTCAGCACTTCAGTCTATCCTGCAGAAAAGAGCTGGAGGGAGTAATGTCTTTCTCTCACAATTTATGTTGTTTAAATGCCCTCTGTACAACAGAAGAGTTTGGAAGTGAAGTAGTATGTTTTACACAGAAGACCTGTAGGGATCTAATGTCTGTCACTCAGAAGATATGTTTTCCTTTATCTGTCCTATGGAAGATACAGGAATAAAACCATATGTGTCCCATATCTAGTGCAATCTATTGAGGAGGATTGTAGGAGCCTGGTGTCTGTCTTTCAGAATCCATATTGTCTCAACCTTGAGTTGTTCTCTCAATAAATACAACAGTGACTTAGTGTAATATACCCTTTCATATATACCATGGAGAAACACAGGATAAAGCTAGTATCAGGATCTCATATCCAAGTGGTCTGACCTTTGATCTGTCATAAGGAAAAGCATAGGAGTAACCTTGTGTGTTCTCCACCTCAGTCTGTCCTACAGAGGGAGCTTGAAGAGAGTTATCATGCAACAATGTAAAAAGTACTTCTGGACAATAAATAATTACAGATATGCAATAAAGACAAATCCAGACAAAAAAGACCTATAAATGTGCTACAGTGTTGGATAAATATATGTAGGCTTGGAAGAGAGAAGAAAAATAATAGTTATTAAAAACAAGTAAAGGGTTTAAAAATCATAAAGTTTTTAAAGAGACAGAGTACAGAAAAAAAATAAACCATGTGAAGATGGAAAATTCACAGAGTTTGGATTGTTTATATTATTTTGTCATCTTTAAATTTTTTGACTGCAGAGAGACTTTTGATTCTGGGGACTGCTAAGCTAAGCCAACATAGATATTTCAAAGGTATCTTGAATTCAAAATTTGAGTCTAAGGATATTTTGCTTTGGAAAAGAGGTTCTTCTTTTGTTTACACAGAAGATGATAGCCTGTGGATTGTTTCCAGACCAACATGGTTTGATGGATCAAGAACCCCTGAATGGTTGCTGCAAACACCTCCGCAAAGAAAATACTTCATCCAATAAACAGCAGGAAGAAGATTGGACAGAATTGCACTCATATTCCCAAATACAGCTTGTAAATGTTTCTTTACATTTAAAGGGGGATATGCTATTGAGATGGATACTTTACATTGGTATGGATCTTGTTTTATTTATAAAGATTTAAAGTCAATTTTGTTATATGTATATGTATTTCTGATCTTGATTAAGGTATGGTTTTGTGTAGTTCATTTAAAAATATAATGTATAATTAAGAAATATAGGTTAATAGATAATCATCTATAATAGTCAAACTCAAAGTAATGCTAATTAGATTTTCTAAATATACAGAAATGTAGTTCAGATGGATAGGTATTCTTCAAATCTTTCAGAGACCTTCAGAATGTGGCATTTAAATTATTTTAAGAACTTAGGACTTTTCTTGCAGCACCAAACTACTTCAAGAGGATGATGGGCACTGAAGAGACTCCTTATGGAGTTGGTTAGCCATTTGGGCAAGAAACTGCTCTTACCTGGACTGCTTTATGGTGTGCTGCAAAAACTGAACATGCAGAACTCACAGAGAAATGAAAAGGCTGATTCAGTAATTACACATTTATTAGAAATTATGTCCATCATGTGTAATTACTGAATTGACCTTTTCTGAGCTTCAAGCAGTTGCCCACTGAAAACCTGAATTCTAGAGGCTATGTCTAAAAATCCATTCTGTATTAACCTTGATCTGTAATGCAGGATGATTGGTAACTAGAATGCTCTCCACATCACTCTGGCCTGTGGAGATGGCTTGGTCAGAGTTAGTGGGTATATTTCAAATTTGTGTTTTCTTAACTTTGATGTATCCTACAAATAAGGATAGCATTGGCCGAGGTTGCCCTGCACCTCAGTCTCTTCTTTGGAAAATAACTGAAGGGAGTTAGTGTTTGTCTCTTACAATCCAAGCCATTCAGACACATTATGTTCAACAGAGCAGGATAGGAGTAAACTGGAGAGCTCTCCATCTCAGTCTGTTCTACAGAGGATGTTGGTAGGGAAGTAGTGGCTGTCTCTCAGAATCTATGATGCTTTGAGATGATTTGTCCTTACTGAGGATGTTATTAATAAAGTAGTGTACTCCCTATATCAGTTGGTTCTATTGAGAGGGCTAGAGACTATGTCGCATCTATCTCTCAGATACTAAGTGCTAGTAACCTTGATCTGTTCTACAGAGAAGGTTAAAAATAAACTAGTGTGCTCTACCTCACCCTGTCCTACAGAGGGGAATGGAGTGATTAACTATTCATCTATTAGAATCTATGTCCTCTTAATCTTGCTCCATTCTCTAGATATGGTTACAATTGAATTAGTATGCTTTCCACCATAGTCTGTCTTGCTTAGAGGGAATGGATTGAAGCAGTGTGTTGGTCTCTCATAATGTATCTCATGAAATTTATCATCTGTTTTATGGGGAAGATTAGGGATGAACTAATGTACTCTCTATTTCAGTTTGTCCTACTGCAAAGAATTCGGAGAGAGCTGGTTTCTCTCTCATAGAATCAAAGTTGTCCTCAACTTGATCTGTTTTATGGATAAATTAAGTACTTATTATTACTTAAACTAATTTAAGTAATTAAACTAATTACTAATTAGTTGACATGCCACCTCCGGCTGTCCATGAAAGAGTCTCAATGAATCAAGTGCCTGTCCCTCAGAAGCTGTGTTTTCCTAATATTTATCTGTCCAACTAAAAAAAAATGGAGTGAAGTAAGGTGCTGTCCATATTATTTTGTCCTACAGAGGAAACTTGAAGGGAGCTAATGTCTGTCTTTAAGAATGAGTGGTATTTTTAGCTTCTTTGTCAAAAAACAGGTATTTATAGGTGTGGGAATTGAATGGTAAAAAGAAAGCATATTCAACAAATGGTGCTGACATAATCAAATGCCAACATATTGAAGAATGAAAATAGATCCATATCTATCCCCATGCACAAACCTCAAGTGTATGGATCAAAGACCTCAACATAAAACTAACCACACTGAACCTCATAGAAGAGAAAGTGGGAAATACACAAACACATTGGCACAGGAGACCACTTCCTAAATATAACCCCAGTAGTACAGATACTAAGAACAACAATTAATAAATGGGATCTCTTCAAACCGAGAAGCCTCTGTAAATAAAGGGCACAGTTAACAAGATAAAATTGCAGATTACAGCATGGAAAAGGATCTTCACACACCCCACATCAGACAGAGAACTGATCTCCAAAATATACAAAGAACTCAAGAAACTTGACATCAAAAGAAGAAATAATTCAATACAAAAACATAGTAGAGACCTAAACAGAGAACTCTTAACAGATGAATTTCAAAAGACCGAAAGACACTTAAGGAAATGCTCACCATCCTTAGCCATCAGAAAAATACAAATCACAAACAACTCTGAGATTCCAACTTACACCTGTCAGAATGGCTAAGATCAAAAACATTGATGACTTCTTATGCTGCAGAGGAGTCAGGTAAGGGGAACACTCCTCCATTGCTGGTGGAAGTGATAACTCGTACAACTGTGTTGGAAATCAGTATGTTGATTTCTCAGAAAATTATGAAAAATCTACCTCAAGATCCAGCAATACCATTTTTGGGTATATACCAAAAGGTTGCTAGTTGTTGTGATCCAGCTGTCCTCACTCCCCCTGACTGAAAGCAGAACTTCCTTGTGGTCTGTAATTGACAAGGATGATTGTGTTCTTTCTGGCCAGTGGGTCTCCACAGGAGTAGAGGTATAAAAGGTCGCCGGGCAAAATAAAGGTTGCTGTTCTTCCACCTGAAAAGAAGCCTCTGTTTCTCTATCCCGGCACCCCCCACCAGTCTTGGCTATCCAGGCTGCGCTGGCTGCAGCAGTTGCTCAACCATACCACAAGGACATGTGCTCAACTTTGTTCATAGCAGCATTATTCATAATACCCAAAACCTGGAAAAAAGCTAGATAACCCTCAAAATAAGAATGGATAATGTGTACATTAACATATTGCAGTACTACAGAGTAGAAAAAAATGACATCTTGATGTTTGCAGGCAAATGGATGGATCTAAAAAACATATTGAGGGCTAAAATGATGGCTCAGAGGTTAAGAACACTGACTATTCTTCCAGAGGTCCTGAGTTCAATACCCAGCAACCACATGGTGGCTCACAACCATCTATAATGAGACCTGGTGCCCTCTTCAGTTCTGTAGGCACACATGCAGACAGAACACTGTATACATAATACATAAATAAATGAATAAGTCTTTAACAAACATATTGAGTAAGATAAGCCAGACCCAAAAACACAAATATAGCATGTACTCACTCATAGGTATCTTTTAGATATAAAGCAAAGAAATAACAGCCTACAGTCCTCAACCCCAAAGAAGCTAGACAAGAAGACCCTAAGGGAGACATATTTACATCTGCATATGAAGGAGAAAAATACAAGATCTCCTGAGTAAATTGGGGGTGTGGGTGTCACAGGAGACGGTAGAAGAAGAGAGGGGAGGAAGAGGGACAGGGAGAAATGTATAGCACTGTGAAAACAATAAAAAAGAATCAGTGGTGTGAGGAGTTTGATGGGGAAAGTTATGAGGGAGCAGGTGTGCTCTCTGCCAGTCTTTCATAACAAAAGAAGGCTTGGTGGGAGCTAGTGCCTGTCTTTCAGAATCTCTTTTCTTAAATTTGATCTGTGTTACAGGTAAGGAAGGATAGGACTGATCAAGACTTCTCTCTATCACGATGCAAAAAGCTAGAGGGAAATAGTGTCTATCTATCGGATTTCAATTGTAGTGATCTTGATCTGCCCTACAGAAGCAGTTAGAAGTGAACTAGTCTGCTCTCCATCTCAGTTTTTCCTACAGAAGAGGCTTTTACAGAGCTGGTGTCCATCGCTCTCCAAATCTTCCTAATTTGGTATGTCCTACTGATGAGTTTAAAAATATACTAGCTTCTTGTAAACCTTAGCTTATCTTATAGAAGAGGCTTTGGCAGAGCTAGTCTGTCCTTCAGAATAAATTTTATTCTAACTCATTCTGTTTAACAGAGTAGGAAAGAAGTGAAGTAATATGCTTTTCAATTTAGATTGTCCTATGGATACTCTTAGAATTAGTGCTTTCCTCTCATAAGCCATGTAGTCCTAACTTTAATCCTGACTCACAGTAAGTTAGGAATGAACTATTGTAATATCCACATCAGTCTTTCCAAGAGAGGATGCTAGGAGGGGCTAGAGTCTGTCTTTCAGTATTCATATTGTCCTAAATTACTCTTTCCTATTGAGGAGGACAGACATGAACTAGTTTACACTCCAACTCAGTCTGCCCTACTAAGGATGCTTGAATAGAGCTAGTGTCTCTCTAACAAAATATTTGCTGTCCTAACCTCCATCTGTTCTACAGAGGAGAGTAGGAAGATTAGGAGTGAACTAGCATAATCTCCACAACAGTCTGTCCCATGGAATGGGGATTGGAGGAAACGAGTATCTGTCACTCAGACTCCATGTCATCCTAACCTTAATCTGTCCTATGTAAGAGGTAAAAAAAAACAAATAAGGTAGTCTACTTCAATTTGTACTAATTCTTTCTTGGAGAAAATTTCTCTTTATCAGCATCCAGAGTTTCCTAAGCTTGATTTGTTATACTGATGAGGTTAGGACTAGACTACCATGCATTAGACCTCATTGTGTGAATCTTGGATGGAGTTAGTAGTTGTTGCTCTATATTCATTTAGTCCTTAACTTGATATGTTCTGAAGAGTGAGTTATGAAAGAACTAGTAGGTTCTCTACCTCAGTATGCTCTAAGGATAAAGTTTGGAGGAAGCTAGTATCTATTTCTCAGAATTCATGTTGTCCAAACCTCCTTGATATTTCCCCTAAATAACATTAGAAGAGAACCATTGTGCTCTCCTTCTCAATATATCCTACCAGGGGTCTCAGAGAAAAAGCTAGTGTCTGTCTCTCACAATCCTAACTTGATCTATACTAAAAAGCACAAATAGTGTGCATTTAAACTCATTGTATCCCACAAAAGAGGATTGGAGGGAGCAAGTTTATGTTTTTTTGTCCTAAATTGTTTATCCCAATGGAGTATGTTAGCAATGTTATTTTGTAATTCCCATCTCAGCATCTAACAGAGGAGTCTAAGTAAAATTAGTGTCTTTCTGGATCCATATCATTCTAACCTTCACCTGTCCTATTGAGGAGTTTAAGAATGAACTAGTGTGATCTTCAGTTCAATCTGCCCTACAAGGAAGTTTATATGAATCTAGTGTGCGTTTGTCAGAATCTGTGTTTTCCTAACTTGATATGCTCCATGGAAGATGTAAGTAATGAATTACTGTTCTCTCCACCTCATCATGTCATGTGGAGGAAGCTTGGAGGTAGCTATTGTTTTTCTCTCAGTGTCCACTTTGCCTGGTCCTTGTTCTGTAATAAGAATATGGTAGGAGTGAACTAGTGTGTTATTCATCTCAGTCTGTTCTATAAAGAGTGCCTGGAGAGAGCTACTTTCTGTCTCAGAATGCATTGATTTCTAACCTTGATCTGTCATAAGTACAAGTTATATTCCAATGTGCTCTCCATCTTAATGTATCTTACAAAGAAGACTTAGAGGAAGCTTGTTTCTGTCTCTCAGAATACCTGTTTTCAGCCCCTTTCTCTATCCAAAGTAGGAGGATAGGGGGTGACCTAGTGTGCTTTCAACTTCAGTCTTCCTAGAAGAGGTTTGATGGGAGCTGGTGTTTTTCTCTCAGAATCACAATTGATCTCTCCTGTAAAACACTGTGTCCAGGACACCTTAAACTTTATCAGTCCTGTGGAGTTTTAATAGGAGTTAACTAGTATGCTTTCCACTTCAGTCTGTCTTTCTGAAGAATTTTGGAGGGAGAGAGTTTCTCTCCCTTCAAAGTCCAGGTTTTCCAGAGCTTGATATACCCTACAGATAAGGAAAGGAATGAACTAATGTGCACTCCAACTTCTTCTGTCCTACCAAAGAGGCTTTAAGGAACTTGCATCTATCTCCCAGAATGCATGTTCTTAGCCTTTCCTATTAAACAGGTTATGAGTGAACTACTGTGTTCTATAACTCAATATGTCCCAAGAAGAAGGCTTGGGGGGGGAGTTCCTGTCTGTTACTCAGAATCCATTTCATCTTATGTTTTATGTCTTACGGAGTGGGATTAGAGTGAACTTGCGTGTTCTCCACCACAGTATTCCTATAGAGCATGATTAGAGGGAGCTATTGAGTTTATCTCAGTATCCATATAGTTCTAATCTTAAACTGTCCTCTGAGGGAAGTTGGTAATTAACTAGAATGATCTCCACCTGCCCAGACTACAGGTGAGGCTTGGAGGGAGCTGGTCTCTGTCTTCTAAAATCGACATCACGCTAACCTTTATTTGTCCTATGTATGCATAATTACACATAGTATAACTAGGAGTGGAGTGAGAAGCCTACTTCAGTCCTCCCTCCCAAAAAGTCTTGAAGGAACCCCGTGTTTGTTTCTCAAAATCCACCTTCATCTGTACTGCAGATAACTACAAGAGCATCCTAGCATGTTCTACACCTCCACTTTATCCTATGAAAAAGAGCTAGAACTGTAGTTTTCAACCTTTCTCATCCTGCAACTATATATATATATATATATATATATATATATATATATATATATAGTCATGATCCTCAAACATAGAATTTCTTTCATTGTTACTTATTAATTGTATTTTTTTGCTATGGTTATGAATTATAATATAAATATCTTAGTTTCCAATTGTCTTAATTGACCCTTGTGAAAGGGTCACTTGACCCTCAAAAGGGGTGGAAACCCACATACAGAGAACCACTATACTAGAAGGCACTAGCTTCTGTTTCTGATTCCAAGCTCTTATAACCATGATCTACTCTACAGTGTAGTTTCAAAGTGTTCTAGGTGGATAGGAGTTACCTCATGAACTCTCAATCTCAGACTGTCCTTCAAAGGAGAATTGCAGGGGGTTTGCTTTTGTCTTTTGAAATTGATGTTATTCTAATGTAATTGGGTATACGGAAGTAGTTACAACTGAACTACTGTGTGCTCCACCCCAGTAAGCCCTACAAAGTATGCTACGAAGGTAGATTTTTCTCACTATTTATGTTGCCCAAGCCTTTGCCTGTGCTAAAAGGAAGGTTAGAAATGAATTATTGGTCTCTCTAGTTCATTTTGTCCTATGTAGGTGGTTTGGAAGGAGGTACAGTCTGACTCTCAGAATCCACATCTTTCCAACCTTAATCTGTCCAATAGAGGAGGTTGGATGTGTCCTATGAAGGAGACTTGGGAAAAGATAGCATCTGTCTCATAGAACCCTTGTTGTGCTAACCTTAATCTGTCCTATGTTTAAGGTCAAGAAAAAACATGTGTTCCTGCACCTCAGTCTGTCCTGTATAGGAAGGTTTAGGTAGCTCATGTCTGTGTATCAGAACCCATGTCATCCTATCCTTCATCTTTAAAGGAGGACAGAATGAGCTAGTGTGTTCCCCACCTCACTTTACCATACAGAGGAAGCATGTAAGATGCTGATTCTTTTTGCTGTGTTATAATATTTTACTGCTACCTGCTGCATTGAAAAATTTTTTGCCTTTTATTTCTTTATCTAGCAAACAGAACAAGCCTGATCAAGACCTATAGACTTTATCATTTTCTATATCAAACTACTATGTAAACATATAAGAAATTATAAGGAATAGATAAATAAATTATTTTTTAAACCCGTTTCTTCAGTTGTTCTTACATATATATGTATATGAGCGTAAACATACACACCCAAGAACAATGAAGCACATACACTTCTAAATACAAAAACACAATGCTATTAGTCCTTATCATGTTAGTTGCATGTATATGTTTTCAGGGCTGACCATTTGGTATCAGATAATCAATTGTTGTGCCCTTCCCTAGGGAACATTGCTATTCCTACTCTTAGCACACCTTACTTGCATATAGTTCTTTGTTTATGGTTGAAACCTCAAAGAGTTTCTCCCCCTTCAAGTTAGCATTTCTACTGGTATTCTCCTTGTCCAGGTCATGTTTAGGTCATGAATTTGAAAGAGAAGGGGGAGGGTTTAGGTTAGGAAATGGAAAGTGGAACTGACATAGTCCTATTCATCTCAAACAATTAAAATTTATTTTTAAGAAAATAGTTTATGCTGTTACCATTAAAAATATCTTTCCTAGCATGGAATGCCTTACATTATGTACCTTTAAAAATTTGCTATTCAGGTTTTTTTAATATGCTTGAAACTAAATTTTTTCTTCAAACATGAGATCTCTTTAAGGACACAGTGACATTTTCTTATCTTCATTATCATTCAGCCTAAAAATATATCTCTCAGTATTAAATATTAAATATTCTTTTTGGAGAGTTTAGTCCTTTGGAAAAGCAGAATTTACCAATGAGATCCCCCAACTTATCCACTAAATAACATTAACAGGATCAGACTGAATAGATTGCTCAATAAGAGTGCTTGCTTCTTTCCCAGAGGACATGAAGTCATTCCCAGCACCCATGTTGCATGACTCACAGCTGCTTGAAACTGCATCTTTCAGTGAACTAGTGCCCTCGTCTGGCCTCTGAAGGTGCCTACACATACATGAAATACACTCAAGCAGATACATACTTATATAAATAAGTAAAATGAACAAGAAAATAATCTTTAAAAAATATATTGACAGAAGAACCATCTTACCCTACAGGGAAATGCTATGAAGAATTCCCTGAAGTGTACTTAGGTCCTTATTTAACCATAAGCCTAAGCCTTTCTGAAGTACATTATTGGTAACCTTTTGTATATTCAGATCTTTTTGTATATTATCGCATATAATCTCTAATCTGACTGCAGATTCAATCAATTCCAATGATCTACAAACAATGTGCATTATAGAAATTTCAAATCCATTCAGAAATATGATAAAAATGCCTTCACCAGGATATTAACAGGTTCTGATCAGAACTTATAGAGAGGGTCCTTAGGGTTAACAATTATTAACTCCTAGAAAGGAGTTAGAAAGATTTTTTCCCTATACTTTTAGCTTCTCCTCCAGCCACCAAACTTTTAAAAATTTCCAACTGGACTCATAATGTTCGTTTGTTTGTTTCATGACAATGTTTTTCTGTAGCTTTGGAGCCTGTCCTGAAACTAGCTCTTAGGCTGGCCATCAGGCTGGCCTTGAATTCACAGAGCTGTGCTTGTCTCTGCCTCCAAGTGTTGGGATTAAAGGTGTGCACCATTACCACCTGGCTAGATTCATTACTCCTAAGTAAACCATACAAAGGAAATTCTTCTTAGGAAATCCTCCCAAAGCCCCTTAGGAAAGTTGACATATAAGTCTTTAAATAGTTACCTTCTAAATGTTTTGAGGATTTCAATTCTGGGGATGACTCTTAGGTAGCTAGACAAATATTAATAGGGTTAAAAGATATTGAGGATGGAACTCTTCCTTATAATCAGCAGCTTATGAAATAAGAAACCTCAATTTCAGGTCTTTGGTAAATGAATTGGATCTGAATCTGAATCTCTCTTTTACCCTTGGTGGAGACATGATTTTTCTATACCATTGAGAAAATTAAAATCACACTATCTTGTTTTGACTTTCTGGTATACAATAAAGATAAATCACTTTCTTCTTTAGGAACCATCAATTCAAATCAGTTTCTCAATCACTTTGGCAGGAAAATGTACATCAGGAAAGCTGTTTGTTTGAGTAACTTTGAGAAATAGTATAACACTTACTTAAAAAATATAGGTTGGTACAATTGTCCTTTTGTCCAATGTCAATTCTCACCCCTCCAATGCTTGCACTATAAAATTGCCTCTCTGACTACCGTTGACTCTCATCCCATGATAGTTTTTTCCTCTTTGAGAACTACCCATTTTTATCATCAGGTGTATCTTATTTTATTTCATAATAAATTCTGACTCTCTTCTCACCTGGATCCTTTCAACAAAGATCACATGTAACAAGGAGCAGAACTAGACCAAAGGGAGATCTCAGTAACATAATGGATAACTTTTTCTTAAACCACATCCTGGGATAGGAAAAAGGAGTTAGCATGGAAATTTAAATTCATTTTTAAGGTTATTATAATTTAATGTTTATATTTTGTATATATTTCTTATCAATTATCATTTTTGTGTAAAAGTATAACCTGACTTCCTTTCAAGTTCACTGTAGTGGACATTGTGTTTGAACATAAACCTTTTCATTCCCAAGGTCTCTGTGCTTTGCTGTCTCTGTTCTATATAGCTTACTCACTCAATTATTGAAATCAGGGCACTGAATGACATTCCTAAGAGTGCCAATGACAATCACCTTGGAACAGAAAGTCCAACCATGTTTTTTTTTCTCTAGATAAACAATATTAACATCTGTCAAAGACAAAGAGGCAGGTGATTCATGAAAAAGCATCAAGCAACTGTAAGGAACCTCTTGAGAACTAAACATGCAATGTATAAAAAGATAGTTATTGATGGCTCATTCAAAATACATAAATGCAGATACACTGTGGCAGAGAACAAGTAGGTCAGGGATAGGACAAGCTGGATGTTTCCTGTATTACTTAGAAACATGTTCAAAAATTATAAAAAGAAAATGAACAAATATGGTGTGTGAACATGCTTCCAGGCGTGAAGTCTCCCACTTGAAATGAAAATAGGAAAGAGCCACCAAGGAGCACATAAGCCAATCCTCAATATTTTTGTTTATCTGCTAATATGTACATGAAGAGCAAGATCAATATTTCTTCAGGCCCTTAATGTGAAGCATGTGGCTGCATTAATGAGCATGAACTGATGATGCAAAATCAATAGCTCAATCTATCCTTAACTGACTGTACTGAAGCTGTGGAAAGCTTTCTTTTGTTGTACCTATGAAAATCAGCCTGTATACCTTGTTAAATGTGTGGATCAGAACCAATCAGACTACTTTTTACAGTCAGTTTTGCTGAATCTCTCACCTGGAAACCTGGTCTGGATGGGACTAATTAAGCCCAGCTGCAGCATGACACCTGACAAAGATGCTTACTTTGAGTTTGCCCTTGAGTTGAGCCTTACCACAAGGAAAATTTATATTCTGGCCTTCTTTGGAAACAAGAGTGGTATAGAAAAATGGGAGACTTGGTGAAAAAGAAAAGGGAACAAAAATAGATAAATACACGTGACAAAAGATAACCTGTGTGGGTATTCTGGGAAGCTGAAGTCCAGTGGAATTCATTAAAAAAAATAAACAATTAATTTGGGAGTCATTTAAAAGAACAGTTAATGACAAGACCAAGGTAGATATTTCTTGGAGGAAATATTACATGATATAATCATATGTAGAATGATGCTGTATAACTTGTACATATGAAAGTATTGTATTTTAAAATAATATATTTTATATATAATTATGTATGTATATATGCACCTTTCCCACATGATTATAACTTTATTTGAAAAATTATAAATTAATTTATTAAACTTTATTATCTAAGAAAATAAAACAATTGTTTTGTCATTGTGAAAACTAGAACACTGTCTGGACTATAGTAAAGCTGCTTAGTTTACTATGTTATACTGTTATTTATATGAATGCCCACAGAATTGTTCCATAATTCAAAGAAATTGCTTTGCTGCTCTATATAGAAAAAAAAAACTCTCTTTTGATGTTCTGAACACTGAGTTATTGAACTCACTAGATGCCCACCCCCTTTTTTGCTATGGTTACTAAAATGCTTAATGTTTCTTTTAATCCTCATCAGAAAGAAAACGTCCATGATATCATGATGTTTGCTATGGAAGCTTATGTTTCATATGACAAATGTTTACCTGTACATTATTTATCTGAGAATGGTGATCTCACTAAAACCACTTGCATAAAATTTGAAACCACTTTGAGTTCTGTAGTCTAGGCTCAAACTTATTTCTGCTTCTATTGAAATCTATCAGCCCCCTTATTAGCAAAGTCATGAAATAATCTGGTTGTTTTGGAATCTAAGTATAAAATGTGTTCATTTTTGTTCCTCCTTCAACCACAGCCATATGTAACTAAAAAATTAGAAAACTCCTAGCCATGGTGTTTAAAGCATGTAATCCCATTATTCTGAGAACTGAGACAGGAATACCTACCTAGAGATGCCCTATCTCACATAAGCAGGTAAATATATGATGATATGCTTAGTCTGTTTCAATAAATACTTAGATCGATATTGTGAACACCATTTTTCCTAGTAGACAGGTCATATTGCAATAAAATACATCATTAGTGTCTAAATCAATACTTAAAAAAACAATTTAAATTTCAAATTTACCTGTGACTGTGGATGAGAGCATTCAAAGCTAGGCCATCAGACCAGCTGGTGGTGAAGTTGATGACGTTAAGCTGTGGATAATTGTGCGTTGACTGTCGGACCCAGCTCAGAAGAATCTTTTCAGTGTTGGTTTGCTGCAATCCAGCCATGATAGTTTTCATCACATTTTTGACCTGTTTGTTAAAGAAATTTTCAATAAAAAGCACATACCCCCAAACAAGTACTCCTCACATTTTTAAAATAGTAATGCCTCTGGTTCTTTTTTTTTTTTTTTTTTTTTTTTTTTGGTTTTTCGAGACCGGGTTTTGACTCTGGTTCTTGAGGAAGGTTGTTTCCTAATTTTTTGAGACATCGCCACACTGACATCCAAAGGGGCTGTACCAGTTTGCACTCCCACCAGCAATGCAGGACTTTTCCCTTTACCCCAAACCTCTCCAGCATAAGTTGTCGTGAGTGTTTGTGATATTGGCCCATTCTAACAGGTCTAATATGGAATTTCAGAGTTGTTTTGATTCAAATTTTGCTGATGACTAAGGATGTTGATCATTTCCATAAGTGTCTTTTAGCCACTTTAGATTCCTCTGTTGAGAGTTCTCTGTTGAGGTCTGTACTCCATTTTTTATTGGATTATTACCACTTTTGATAATAATAATTACCCAAAGGATGCTCAACTATACTACAAGGACATGTGCTCAACTACGTTAATAGCAGAATTGTTTGTTTGTCTTAGCTATAATCTAGCAACAACCTAAATACCCCTCAACTGAAGAATGGATAAGGAAATGTGGTACATTTATACAATGGAGTACTACACAGGAGAAAAAAATAATGGCATCTTGAAATTTGCAGACAAATGGATGGATCTAGGAAACATCATATTGAGTGAGGTAACCCAGACCCAGAAAGACAATTATCATATGTACTCACTCATAAGTGGTTTTTAAACATAAAGCAAAGAAAACCAGCCTACAAATCACAGTTCCAGAGAACCTAGACAACAATGAGAACCCTAAGAGAGATGTACATGGATCTAATATACATGGGAAATAGAAACAAACAAGACCACCTGAGTAAATTTGGAGGATGGGGACTATGGGAGAGGGAGCAAGGAACTCAGGACCGCGAGGGGTGCACCCACACAGTGAGACCATGGGGATGTTCTATTGGGAACCACTAAGGCCAGCTGGCCTGGGTCTGAAAAAGCATGGGATAAAACTGGACTTGCTGAACATAGCGGACAATGAGGACTACTGAGAACTCAAGAACAATGGCAATGGGATTTTGATCCTACTGCATGTACTGGCTTTGGGGGAGCCTACACAGTTTGGATGCTCACCTTACTAGACCTGGATAGAGGTGGGTGGTCCTTGAACTTCCCACAGGTCAGGGAACCATGATTGCTCTTCGAGCTGATGAGGGAGGGAAACTTGATCATGGGAGGGGGAGGGAAATGGAAGGCGGTGGTGGGGAGGAGGCAGAAATCTTTAATAAATAAATAAATTAAATAATAAAAAAATAAATAAATAGAGATGTCAAGAAAAAAAAAGAAAAAGTAATTTTGTACTCTCACCTTCCAAAACTACAAGCTAAATAAACTCTCTCTCTCTCTCTCTCTCTCTCTCTCTCTCTCTCTCTCTCTCTCGCTCTCTCAATAAGTACCCAGACTCAGGTGTTTTGTTTTCATAACAGAAAAGGACTATACCAGGGAAATGAAAGGCATGTTTGTCAAGGTGAGTCTTACCTGTTGATGGCCTGTTTTACTGGACAAATATGGAAATCTGTATGCTTATTATACTTATTCTCCAATTGACAGTACTATTAAATTGAAACACAAACATATGTGTGTATGTCTGTTTGTGTGTGTGTGTGTGTGTGTGTGTGTGTGAGAGAGAGAGAGAGAGAGAGAGAGAGAGAGAGAGAGAGAGAGATTATAAGCAATACACTTCATTGAATCAGCATTAACTCTAATTGAAATTGGTTAGGAATCAATTCGGTGTGATTGTTGTCTGAGAAATATGTTCAATATCATCTTTAGAGTCTAGCATACTAAAATACTGTTATGAGACTTGCTCTTTTTATAACTTTCAATAGACTTAAAAAGACAGGGTATAAAATATTAGACTTATTTTTAGTCAATAGTAAGATAAATCACTAGTGTTTACAAATAGAAAAGCAGTTTTAGTAAGAAAATGTTTGCTTATAATAACAAAAATCCCTTCAGAATGATGTAATTATATATATTGCATATGTTTTACACACACATATGCAATAATTGAATAAAAAGAGGGTAACAATTTTGGAGTTGAGGAAACACAGTAGGGGCTGGATGGAGCAAAATGAAACTAAAAGTTAAGTCATTCTATAATTTAAGGACAATATTTTTCTTTATAATGCATATTATTTTTTCCTTTCTATTAGATTACTATATGAAATTCAGCAAGTTACCTATCCATTTAATCACCAGATTATTTATCTCCAGAAAGAAGATTGTTTTCACAACATTCCAAAATACAGTGAACTAAAAATACCCTAGATCCATTTTGTAACTTAAAAGATAATGCCTATTATACTAACTAACTGCACCAACTAGCTTTATATCTGGGAAGAGAGAACCTCAATTCAGAAATTGCCTTCCTACGATCAGGTTACTGGCAAGCCCTTAAGACATTTTTCTTTTAAAAAAAAATAGTGATTTATTTGGGTGGGCTCATGCTGTTGTAGGTGGGACTATCCCTGGTCTTGTGGTCCTGGGTTCTGTAAGAAAGCAGACTGTTCAAATAGTACAAGCCACTGAGTTGCATGCTTCTATGCCCCTGTCATCAGCTCCTGCCTCTAGTTCCTTTCCATGTTTGAGTTTCTGTCCTGACTTCCTCCAATAATAAACAGTGATGTGAAAGTGTAAGCCAAATAAACTGTTTCTGCCCCATAAAGCTTTAGCCATGGTGTTTCACAACAGCAATAATAACTCACAGACACTGACTGGACTGAAAATGTTTACCTGTTGAAATTTTTAAAAATCGACAAGTTAACAATATGTAAAAGAGGAATATGCGTGCCTAACAGCTATAGATGCATGCTTTATTTTCCTTTTATCAATTGCTTTCAGCACAATTGTTTCCTAGTCTTGAATAGTTACAAATATTATTTAGAAATTTATTGAATTTCAAACTTTCATTCCCCTAAGTAGTCTGATAAAAATGCACATTCTAAACATTTTTATAAATTTTAAGAATGAAGTGATACTTCATTTCAGGTTTTTTAATCTACAGAATCATTTAAGTGACTATTCTTTTTCTTTTAAAAGCTAAAAATGGATCCATTATTAGATACTTGCAAGAGTAGGTAAGTAAATATGATTAATGCTTACCTACATAGTTTTCCTTTGTGTAAACCTAAGGTATGTGTGCACAAAAATGTGATGTGACAATATATATGCAATCATTATGCATCAATGTGAAATATAAATATATTTTGGGTTGGATTTTTTATCTATGAAGAGATTAACATATATTTGCCTTTGCAGTAAATACATATTTTAACAACTCATATTAGTTGTCTTTTTATGAACTGTTGAATGTAAATTATGGGGTATAATATAAAATCTGATTTTAAAACACTTATAAAGTTAGAGATGATATTTGAAACATGGTGATAGTTTGAATGTATGAAATCTGTGTAGATGTGTGGCACAATCTGCTGATAACTCTCTCTATCTCTTAGAGCTGGATTCTCCACAATTTTGTCACTCATCTCTGACCTACTACCTATTTACCTAGTTACTCTATAGATAAGTAGGTCAAATAATCATATACAATATATAATCTTTCACAGCATATTCTAATATTATGACATTCATGACCCCCAGGTACAACCATTTGTAGATGTATGCTTTGTGTACTTTGTTGAAGCAGAGTTGAAATAAGTCATTAATGGCATATTGGTGATGATGGATTTTCTCTGATCAGGCAAGCCTCCAATGATGAATGGAATTCATTTGCAAAATGCTTGATCAGACTGTCCTCTATGTGTATAATGTTTAAGGACAAAACAATATTCAATCCAAAATGCTTTTAGCATCATTGTGTGTCTAATTCAGCTTATCAGGCTCAGCCTCATTGGCATCGCTTCTACTAGAGCAAAATATTACTGAGAGAAAAAGAAAGAGTAATATGTATGTATAATTATTGTTTCTCCCTTTCCTACATAAAAATTGTTGCCAGGAAATCATTAAGATGGCTAGAAAGATGAACTGGGAATCAGAAAATAATCTTTTCTTCAAGACTCACAGTGCTTATGAAAGTATCAACTGAAACAAATATGTAAATATTTGTTAATTGGAATGCAATCATGACTAAGAAAGGAAGGGTAGATGCGTAGATGATGGCTTGGGCACAATTTTAGCCTGTGAAAGATTCTGAATTCCATCTTTAACAGTGAAAAAAGGCAATGGCAAAAGTGACAGTGTTACCTAGCTAGGTAAACAACGTATAATGTACAGAAAGCTGTACCAGCAAAGATTCCCCTTCGAGGAACAGTTTGTTACTCAGCTGTTATCACACAGACTCCTGCTGTTAGTCTCCTGGGCAGCTACCTGAATTTCAGAGCCCTGTCACCAACGGTCACAGCTTTTCTGCTGTCACACATCTCCATTGCTGATAAAATGGAACAGAATAAACTATCAGCCATCTGAACTTCAGTTAGGTCACTGTTGGCCAGATTCACCATGGTGTTAAATAAAGCCACTTAGATTCTCTGTCACCATGAGGCTATAGCTCCTTTTCTTTCAACTCCTGCCACCACTGTTCTCAGTCTCCAGAGCATGAATTAATAAACATGTGTCCAGCACAGGTTTGCCCACTTAAACTACTTCCCTAAATGTATCCCTCTTGAGAATCAGGCAATGAAGAGATGTGTCATCCTGATGAGGAACAGGGCAAGAACTAATTTGCACAGTTTGGCAGGACTTTGCAGAAAGGACTTTCAGCAGCAGAAAACATGGCACTCTCTGGTAATTGGATGTTGAAGTAATATTAAAAATAAATATACCAATGTGAATAACACTTAGAATTAAGAATTATCCTTAGCTTAGCCATCAGAGGTAGGTACCTGATTTAATATCACATGAGCACATATTATATATCCTTTAATTTATTATAAAGTCAAGTTCTTATTATGTAACACTACCTGGCCTTGATCTCATAACTCTCCATTGTCAGCCTTCTGACAACAGGGATTATAGGAGAGCACCACCATGGTCAGATGACATCAGAATTTTTTTCAAAGCCACTTATTTCAGAATGTATATATTCAGTTTCTTTTCAGGATAAGAGTTGTATATGAAGTGGAGACTAGAAAGGTGATGATGGAGAAGTAAGTTTGACATTCACAAGTTTCACAAGTCCAACATTCTTTATAGCAGTATTAAAAACATAATACATGGCGTTGGAAGAAAATATTTACATATATGCATTTGCTTTAATGCTATTCACAATTGAATAAATCTATAAAATATATTATATTGACCAGAGTCTGCTTTTATTTTTTCTGAGATATTGAAACTTCACTATTTAGTATAAAAACACATATATGATCTTGGTGAGAGAATCTTTTGGGATTCAAGGATGAATGAAGAGTATTGAGCAAGGGAATTTTTAAGGATTGTTAAGTGGTTTTAAGAAAATGTGTCAGCATGCTAGGAGAGGTGATGTAAGTAGGAAGAGAATGCAAGAGTCTGTATACTTGCATTCACAAAGCTAAGGTACTTTAAGTACACAATTGGAAAGTAGATGCACTGTATAATTATGTCTTAAATAAGGAAAACAGTAAATAAGGGAATTTCTTTTAGTATTTCTGGGTGTAAAAATCCTTCTCCCCATAACAACACCTCCCCTCCATGGTGCAGGGGAATTGTCTGTATCCTGTCAATCATGTTTTAAATAAATGCTGATTGGCCAGGTAGGAAGTATAGGTGGGACAACCAGACAGGAAGTAAAGGTGGAACAATGAGAACGGGAGAATGCTGGGAAGGAGGAAGCCCATTCCTCCACAGTCCTGCCCAGACCACAGAAGAAGCAAGATGTGACCTATCCCACCGAAAAAGGTACTGAGCCATGTGGCTATCATAGATAAGAATAATGGGTTAATATAAGTTATAAGAGCTACTCTGAGGCCTGAGCTAGTGGGCCAATAAGTTTATATCTAATGTAGACTCTCTGTGTGAATTTCTTTGGGGCTAACCAACTGTGGGAACTGGGCAGGACAGAAACCCCCACAAGCAGTCCCTCATGTTATGCCTCCCAAAGAATAAACATCAGAAAGCACAATGTTGACATTCTATCTTGGAGTGAGTGGAAAAGGAGTTGCAAGGGCACTAGAGGAGACGAGATTTGATGGAATCCTGTGGAAAACCAACTCAATGATGAACACAAGTTCACAAGCCTTTTGGAGATCTCTGAATCCCTGTGTTGTCCTCCTTGCTTTGTCACAGCTGGTGGCCATAATGCCCAGCATCATCTACAGACTGGGTGCCCTCAGAAGCTCTTACTAGGGTCATCAGAGAAATGTGTTCAAAACTATTACAGTCATTCTACTGGCACTTCTGGTGTCTTTTGTGGTCCTGTGTGCCTTATTTCATTTTTTAAATGTTTCAGCTTAATTCTACAAACAATTGATTGCATGGAAATGTTTCCTCCTTGAAGATATTTTGAAAGATACTGAGCAGCATAATGAAATCATTGGTGGCAGGCAGGGTATGTTGACACATAGCTGATTTTATTGAAACCATTTCTATATGAAAATGGCTAGAAACTAGCCAGCTTTGTATCATGTTAAAAGTTATATTTGTTTTCTGTTCTTTTAATACTGCTGTAAAATGTAGTTGAGCCCAGCCAAAATAAAAATATATCAGGACAATGGAATTATCAGTATGGCTGTTCAACTGAGGAAGTACATGGCTGGTCCCTCCACTTTACATCAGACTAAGTAATATTTACAATTCTAAATAAAATTCAACTCAAGTAAATGGAATAATCATGGCCAAATATTATACCCAATGAAAGAATCTTCACAGAAAAGAACACATATCAGACAAGACCTCCTGAGAAAATTATGAGGGGGGAGAGAAGGGAGGGTGGGGGACATGGAGGGGAGGGAGGAGGCAAACATGAGGGAATGGGATGTTCAAGAGAAGGGAAGAACAGAGAAGCAGATAAAGGAAAGTGATATCCTGATTGAGGGAGCCATTAAAGAGCTATTAA